>NC_136872.1:26821997-27216997 GCF_951799975.1 Gobius niger | reverse complement strand
GCAGTTGATTTCTGAAAGAGACGGAAAATATCATTTAAGGGGCTTGGATCACTTTAAAACTGCCCATGCCCGGACATCCAGAAACAGTTTGTGTGTGTCCGTTTGTGGTCCTAAAATATGGAATAAATCACACGTAGACCTCAAACCATGTCCGAATATCAGACAGTTTAAACATCAATACAAAGAATGGATTTTCTCTAAGTATCGGAAGAAAATCTCTGACTTTTCATGTTCAGCTGTTGTAAACCTGATGTTGATGGTAGGGAGTATTCACACTGTATATGACAACTTGATTTAGATCACAGAGCTCAGATTATTGTTTTAAGGAAGCCTAAAAAGTAAATAGGAAAAGAGACTGACAGTACTTAAAAGGGGCGGGACTAAATAAGTGTTTACTTCCCCCCCACTCCTTTCCGGACAGCCTCATTTCAAACGTGCAAAAGGTAAAATAGTTTGTACTAAGACGTAAATGTGTTGAGCTGCACGTCTGAAACTGAGCTCATCTGCCACGATCATGGCAGGTTGTGTTTTGAGTTCGTATGAGTTTGTGTTTTTATGTTTTGTTCATGGTCCGGATAAAATCTGACAATACTTACAATACAATCTCTCCTTAATGTGGCTTTAATGGACATTTGTGTGTCAGTGTTTGCGTCGTATTATCAGCGTGTCAGTGTTTGCTCTGAGTCCTAAACATCTGTCACATTTCTCTTGTATTCCTGAGCCCTGTGTCATCGATGAGAATAAAAGTGAGGATAAAAGTCTGGCTCTCACGGCCTCGGCTCCGGCTTTTACTTTCACACTTAAACCTTTACTGATAAAACCACACGAATAAACATGTCACATTTCAGAGACGGTTTAACCCTCTGTGGAATCAAACCCTTATGGCTCTGACACAGTGAAACCTCTCGACTCCCACCTGAACGGATCCCGTTTCATCCAGGCTTTCAAAAGGCTTTACCCCAATCAAAAAGCTTCTGGGGAAAAAAGCACCAAAACAGCCACAAAAAATGAGAAGAAAACAAGGATGTGAACGCGACAAAAATGTGACAAAAATGTGACAAAAATGTGACAAAAATTCTACAAAAATGTGACAAAAAAGTGACAAAAAAGTGACAAAAACTCAACCAAAAAGTGACAAAAATGTGACAAAAATTCTACAAAAATGTGACAAAAAAGTGACAAAAATTCTACAAAAATGTGACAAAAACTCAACCAAAAAGTGACAAAAACTCAACCAAAAAGTGACAAAAAGTGAAAAAATGTGACAAAAACTCAACCAAAAAGTGACAAAAATGTGACAAAAATGTGACAAAAATGTGACAAAAACTCAACAAAAAAGTGACAAAAATTCTACAAAAATGTGACAAAAACTCAACCAAAAAGTGACAAAAACTCAACCAAAAAGTGACAAAAATGTGACAAAAAGTGACAAAAATGTGACAAAAATTCTACAATAATTCTACAAAAAAGTGACAAAAAGTGACAAAAATATCAGTTTTGTGGCTTTACCCCAATCAAAACGCTTCTTGGGAAAAAAGCACCAAAACAGCCACAAAAAATGAGAAGAAAACAAGGATGTAAATGCGACAAAAAAGTGACAAAAATGTGACAAAAACTTAAAAAAAAAAGACAAAAACTCAGTCAAATGTAAAAAAAAAAAAAAAGAAAAAAAAAAAAGGTGACACAAAACAGCAACAACGAGAGGAAAAACATCAGTTTTGTGGGTCTTAGCTTTCAAATGAGGCGTGACACTGGCCTGTTGTTCTGACGGGGCTCAGAGATTGTGTGTTTGTGTTGTGTCCTGTCTGCTGTGGTTGTGTTGTTGCATTGCACTCCCATAGTCTCCTAATAAAATCAAACAAAGTGTTATTTTCAACATCAATCAATCAATATCTCTTTATAAACCATTTTATTTGGACCTTTAAAAACATGGTTGTTCATCCATGATGCCAAAGCACAAACAGAAAAGTGAAGAAAGTGTCCGGAGTGTGAAGATGTAAATATAAATATAATCCCATTTACAAACTCTGACTCCATTATTTAGATTTCACTGCTGAAAATATTGGTGATTTTGTCCACTTTTATACATAAAATGATCCACATTTCCTTCTGATCTCAGTGTCAGTGATCCTCAGCCTGTGCCTTAAGGGTTAAGTGTGTGGCTGTGGTGACAGAGGGCGGGGCTTGTCCTCAGGTAAAGAGCAGGTGTTTCCGCCGCAGTGTCACAAATGTGCGGCTGAAGGGGAGATGACGGGACGGTCCTGTAATCTCCAAACCGAGCAGAAACCAGGGAGAGTCGGACAGAGGAGACGCTTCAGAGCCCACACTCAGGTGAGGCTTTGGAATCAGACAGAGCTACAGTTTACAGACTCATCACTGCATCATATACACAATAACATACACCAGAGCACATTTGGTGTTTGGCCTTAAGTCAAGGCTCATTGAGTCATAATGAGTGCATTATTAGAGCTGTATCAGTGTAATGTGTGTAAATGCTTCT
The DNA here is from genome assembly GCF_951799975.1 of Gobius niger. Taxonomy (NCBI): domain Eukaryota; kingdom Metazoa; phylum Chordata; class Actinopteri; order Gobiiformes; family Gobiidae; genus Gobius; species Gobius niger. Next base: position 27,214,497 of record NC_136872.1, on the reverse strand, counting down.
TATAAACAGAGCAAATACGTGTCTGAACCTGTGAGGAGGCAAAGTGCGTGTGAAGGAGTGTGATGAGGAATGTAGTCGAGCTGAACTGCTGAGCCGCTCCCACTGTTTTGTGCTCGTCCAGTCACAGGTAAAAATAAACACAGTGTTTACACGTGGCCACACCGCCTTTGCTCTGCCCAATCCCGTCAGACCTTGGAAGCTCAGCAGGGAAGGGCCTGGTCGGTATTTGGATGGGAGAATGTTTGGTAACACCAGGAAGCCTGGCGAATGTAGTGAGTGAGTGGTCAGAGGGGCCGATGGCGCAGACTGGTTGCCTCGCTTCCGTCAGTCTACCCCAGGGCAGCTGTGGCTACAATAGTAGCTTACCACCACCGGGTATGGAGTGAATGAATAATGCAATGTAAAGCGTCTTTGAGTGTCCAGAAAAGCGCTATATAAAACCGATGCATTATTATTATTATTATTACATGATGAGGTTTATCTCTGTGTTAAAGGCTCTGATTCTCCCCCAGGACGAGACTCGGAGGAAATGGCAGAAGGAAAAGCAAAGCCTCCAGAGGGCAGCACTGAGCCACAGCTCTGTGGGACAAAGTGAGTTCAGTCGTTTCTTATCCACTTTAACCTGTGGTGGCCTGATTTGTGTCCAATCTCTCCAGTGCCCCCGAGCTCAAAATGTAAAAGCAGAATAAAGTGAAGGCGACAAGTGTGATTTGGACACGCCTCTTTTATCGTCAAATTCTATTGGTTTAATCCCTGACCACACCAGGCCTCTCACATCCCTGTTACGACCGGCCACATGTAAACAAAACTTTGTTAGAAAGAGTAAAGTAAGTCTAAGTGTCTGCTCCGGGTTTGGCCTCTTCACTGTGAGGGAATTAAGACATTTTAAATATATTTTAACCTGACAATTTCTCTATTTGAGCCAGTTAGTTATGAAGTCCTGAAAAATAAAAATGAATCCCTTTAATATATTACAACACTACAGGCTATTTTTAAAGTGTGCATTTTATGAATGAGTGATATTCTCTGCACCATCGCTGTACTCCTACTTTCTGCTCCGTTCATACGAGGCGGTAACCTGGCTAACACCAGGCTGCTGTGTGCGCTCGAATCATTTCGAACTGCACAACAGCCTGGGGACCATGGCCGAAATTTCGCGTGGATTTGGGAACCAATCACAGAACAAGGAGGGACGGCAAGATGTTTATTTACGGATTACATTTTTTATTTATTTATTTACGGATAAAACATGACAGCAGCAGACGCAACGCTGTTTTTTGATCGAGCTTTAGGCCGTCTTCTAAATAGTTTAGCTCGAAAGTTTACAGCGGGTACGTCATACGTCATCGGATACGATGATACGATTGGCTGTGGCCTCGTGCAGACGCATGATAAACCACACCTCTCCTACGAGAAAATGAATTGGTGGTCCCCAGACTAAATATCACTTGTGATTTTAGTCTGGCGTTAGCCAGGCTAACGAGGCGGGAGAAGAAATACAAACATGTGCAGGTTGTTTTGAGCATCGTGTGCGTGAACTGCATCAGTGTAAACAGAACTATGTGAACTCACCACAATGCGCAGCACCGATGGTAAAAGAGCAGAGATTTCAGTTTGTAATGGAGCGTGTTTCTGCTGTCCTGGATCTGCAGCAGCTCTGGCCTGCAGCTTTATAATAGGTTTGGTTTAAAGAGTGTGAGTGTTTCTCTCCCTCCTGTGCTGGGACTGTCCACGTCGTCCAAAACTAAAACCCTCACTGACCAATAACCTCCTTCAAAGACAAATGTGTTTTCAAAACTGATCATTTCTCTTCACACACAGATCTTCAGCTCACAGTCGTGTTTCCAATGCCCTGTCTAAAAATAAACCAGAGTTAAGTCTTGAACCTGCTCCTCGAGACTCACGGTGAGAATTTAGCTGAATGTGGAGTTTATCACAGCTGAAGCCAAGACCGACATAACATCTGTTCTTTACAGAAGCAGATCTACAGCCTCAGTGTCCGCTCTGTCCATGAAGAGTGACTGGTCTCATGGCAGATTGATAAACTTCAGTCCTGAACCTGCTCCAGACTCACGGTAAGAAATAAAACTAATGAGTCCATCCACAGCTATAGACATAAGTTGTGTGTGTGTCAAATGTTATCGTCAAATTCTCTTGGTTTAATCCCTGACCACACCAGGCCTCTCACATTCCTGTTACGACCGGCCACATGTAAACAGACCTTTGTATGAAAGAGTAAAGTAAGTCTAAGTGTCTGCTCCAGGTTTGGCCTCTTCACTGTGAGGGAATTAAGACATTTAAAATATATTTTAACCTGACAATTTCTCTGTTTGAAACCGTTAGTTATGAAGTCCTGGAAAAAAAAAAAATCCCTTTAACATAATACAACACTACAGGCTATTTTTAAAGTGTGCATTGTTTGAATGAGTGATATTTTCTGCACCATCGCTGTACTCCTACTTTCTGCTCTGTTCATACGAGGCGGGAGAAGAAATACAAACATGTGCAGGTTGTTTTTAGTATCGAGTGCGTGAACTGCATCAGTGTAAACAGAACTATGTGAACTCACCACAATGCGCAGCACGGATGGTAAAAGAGCAGAGACTTCAGTTTGTAATGGAGCGTGTTTCTGCTGTCCTGGATCTGCAGCAGCTCTGGCCTGCAGCTTTATAATAGGTTTGGTTTAAAGAGTGTGAGTGTTTCTCTCCCTCCTGCACTGGGACTGTCCACGTCGTCCATAACTAAAACCCTCACTGACCAATAACCTCCTTCAAAGACAAATGTGTTTTCATCCATCCATCCATCCATTTTCTTCCGCTTTATCCGGGGCCGGGTCGCGGGGGCAGCAGTCTCAGCAGAGATGCCCAAACTTCCCGGTCCACACACACCTCCTCCAATTACCAGGCCAGCTCGGAGACATAGTCCCACCACCGTGTCCTGGGTCTTCCACGAGGCCTTGTCCCACTAGGACATGCCTGGAACACCTCCCGCGGGAGGCGACCAGGAGGCATCCGGAACAGATGCCCGAGCCACCTCAGCTGCTCCTTTCGACGTGAAGGAGCAGCGACTCTACTTCGAGCTCCTCCTACAGCGACCGCATCACTGCTGACGCCGCACCGATCCGTGTGTCCATCTCACGCTCCATCCGTCCCTCACTGAGAACAAGACCCCGAGATACTTGAACTCCTCCACTTGAGGTAAGGACTCCCCACCGACCTGTAGAGGGGAAGAAGAACCATGGCCTCAGATTTGGAGGTGCTGATCCTCATCCCGGCCGCTACACACTCGGCTGCAAACCACCCCAGAGCAGCTGAAGGTCCTGGTTCGTTGAAGCCATCAGAACAACATCATCCGCAAACAGCAGAGATGAGATCCTGAGGCTCCCAAACCGGACACCCTCCGGCCCCTGGCTGCACCTAGAAATTCTGTCCATAAAAGTAATGAACAGAACCGGTGACAAAGGGCAGCCCTGGCGGAGACCAACACGCACCGGGAACAGGTCTGACTTACTGCCGGCAATGAACCAAGCTCCTGCTGCTCATACAGGGAACGGACAGCCCTTAGCAGAGGGCCCCGGACCCCATACTCCCGCAGCACCCCCCACAGGGCACCACGAGGGACACGGTCGAACGCTTTCTCCTGATCCACAAAACACATGTGGACTGGTTGGGCGAACTTCCACGAACCCTCGAGCACCCGATGAAGGGTATAGAGCTGGTCCAGTGTGCCACGACCAGGACGAAAACCGCATTGTTCCTCCTGGATCCAAGGTTCAACCATCGGCCGGATCCTCCTCTCCAGCACCCTGGCGTAGACCTTACCGGGGAGGCTAAGGAGGGTGATTCCTCTGTAATTGAAACACACCCTCCAATCCCCCTTCTTAAAGAGAGGGACCACCACCCAGGTCTGCCAGTCCAGGGGCACTGTCCCCGACCACCACGCGATGTTGCAGAGACGTGTCAGCCAAGACAGTCCTACAACATCCAGAGACTTAAGGTACTCAGGGCGAATCTCATCCACCCCCGGAGCCACCGAGGAGCTTTCTCACCACCTCGGTGACTTCAGCCCCGGTGATGGGCGAGCCCACCTCCGAGTCCCCAGCCTCTGCTTCCTCATTGGAAGACGTGACGACGGGATTGAGGAGGTCCTTGAAGTACTCCTTCCACCGCCCAACGACATCCCCAGTCGAGGTCAGCAGCCCCCCACCCGCACTGTAAACAGTGTTGGTGAAGCACTGCTTCCCCCTCCTGAGGCGCCGGATGGTTTGCCAGAATCTCTTCGAGGCCGACCGATAGTTTTCCTCCATGGCTTCTCCGAACTCCTCCCAGACACGAGTTTTAGCCTCCGCGACCGCACGAGCTGCAGCACGCTTGGCCTGCCGGTACCTCTCAGCTGCCTCAGGAGTCCCACAAGCCAACAAGGCCAGGTAGGACTCCTTCTTCAGCTTGACGGCATCCCTTACTTCCGGGCGCCACCACCGGGTTCGGGGATTGCCGCCGCGACAGGCACCAGAGACCTTACGGCCACAACTACGAGCAGCCGCATCGACAATGGAGGAGGAGAACAGAGTCCACTCGGACTCCATGTCCCCCGCCTCCCCCGGAATCTGGGTGAAGCTTCTTCCTTAAAATCTGGTTGTGTCCCAGTTGATTTTAAGCATGCTGTGGTGCAGCCTCTTTTAAAAGAGCCTAATCTGGACACCACTACTTTGGCTAACTTCAGGCCTATATCTAAGCTGCCCTTCCTATCCAAAGTGCTGGAGAAGGCTGTTTATGAGCAGCTACAATCTCAAAAACACAAACACCATCAAAACACCATTGCAGAAAAGTCCCAATCTGGTTTTAAACCCTGTCATAGCACAGAGACTGCCCTTTTAAGAGTTTTTAATGATTTGTTTTTAACTGCTGACAGTGGAGTCCACTCTGTCCTTGTGCTCTTGGACTTAACTGCTGCATTTGATACAGTGGATCATGGCATTCTTTTATCACGCCTTGAGCTGTCTGAGGGACTCAAAGGCACTGTTCTGAAATGGTTTGATTCATATTTAAAAGATAGAAGTTTTTTCAGTTAATGTTGGCTCATGCTTCTCATCTGCGTCACCTATTCATTGTGGAGTGGAGTGCCTCAAGGGTCCATTTTAGGCCCTTTGTTATTTTCTCTGTATCTTCTACCCCTTGGTCTGATTTTAGAGAAACACAAAGTTAATTATCATTTTTATGCTGACGATCTGCAGATCTATATGCCACTGAAGTCTAGCTCTAAGGGATCATTGAATCCTTTGTTGGAATTGCATTCAAGAAGTTAAAATATGGATGGGGGCCAACTTTTTAAGTCTAAACAAAGATAATTCTTCTAATGTTCTCGACAACTGTGACAGCGCCATTGGCCCTCTCGCTTCCTTCTGTCACCCTTTTGCAAGGAATCTCGGTGTGTTTGTAGACAATGAATTTAAATTTGAGAAACATATAAATCATGTTGTCAAATCAAGCTTTTTCCACCTTAAAACCCTAAGCAAGGTAAAAAACTATCTACCTGCCTGTGACTTTGAGAAAGACATTCATGCTTTTATAACTTCGCAACTTGATTATTGTAATTCTGTGTACACTGGTCTTGGTCAGCGTTCAATTTGTCGCCTCCAGGGGGTACAAAATGCAGCCGCTCGTCTCCTTACAGGGACCAGAAAAAGACAGCACATCACCCCTGTGTTAGCTGCTCTACACTGGCTCCCTGTGTATTATAGGATAAGGTTTAAGCTTTTACTTGTCTTTAAATGTCTCCACGGCGCTGCTCCCCTGTATTTGTCTGAGCTTCTGGTCCGTCAAGCCCCTGCTCGGGCTCTGAGATCTGCTGCTTTTAGAGGTTCTTCGTTCCAAATATGTGACTAAAGGGGACAGGGCTTTCTCTGTTGCAGCTCCAAAACTGTGGAATGATCTGCCTCTCCACATCAGAGCTGCTCAGACACTTGACCAATTCAAATCTTTGCTTAAGACACACTTTTATGCAAAAGCTTTTAACACTGTCTAGCACATATCTGGCCAAATCTAAGCTGTTAGTGCTTTGCTGTTTTGTATATGTGTTTTGTTTCTTATTATTATATTTCTATTTGTTTCTGTACTGTAGACCTTTTGTGAAGCACTTTGGTCAACAGCAGTTGTTTTAAATGTGCTATATAAATACATTTGATTTGATGAGCAAACCCACCCCAGCCCGCCGCCTCTCCCTGCAGGCAACTCCAGAAAAATGGAGAGTCCAGCCTCTCTCCAGGAGTTGGGATCCGGAACCCAAGCTGTGCGTGGAGGTGAGCCCGACTATATCTAGTCGGTATCTCTCAACCTCCCGCACAAGCTCAGGCTCCTTCCCCCCCCAGCGAGGTGACGTTCCATGTTCCGAACGCCAGAAGCTGTGCATGTGGACCAGGTCGTCGAGGCACCTGCCTCTGACTGCCACCCAGTCCTCTCTGCACCCGAACCCTACGGATCCTTCTGCGGGTGGTGGGTCCACAGGAGGGCGGGCCCACGTCGTCCCTTCGGGCTGTGTGTGTTTTCAAACAAAGCAAAGCTGATAATTTCTCTTCACACACAGATCTTCAGCTCACAGTTGTGTTTCCAATGCCCAGTCTAAAAATCGTAATCTAGAGTTAAGTCTTGAACCTGCTCCTCCAGACTCACTGTGAGAATTTAGCTGAATGTGGAGTCTATCACAGCTGAAGCCAAGACCGACATAACATCTGTTCTTTGCAGATGCAGATCTACAGCCTCAGTGTCCGCTCTGTCCATGAAGAGTGACTGGTCTCATGGCAGATTGATAAACTTCAGTCCTGAACCTGCTCCAGACTCACGGTAAGAAATAAACCTAATGAGTCCATCCACAGCTATTCACCTTATTCCGCCCCGCCCACTTTTGCCACTTTTTGCGTTGTCTCGGCACCTCGTTGTCCAGACACTTCCGGTCGAGCGCGAAGCCCGTCCATTTTAACGGAGAACGAGCGAAAATATTCTCCGCTCAAATCTGATGTTTAGTCGATTGATTTGTGTAAAATGTCTGATGTTCATTTGCACCGACATGTCGACACTGCAGCGTTTCTCTGCGCGGCCTGAAAACGGCTTTGTTTTCGTGTAGTGACTGATTTTATGTGGACTTCTCCAGCCCCATGTTAACACATAGGAGAAAAGGGGCGGGAACAATTCATGGCGCCGCCCACGCGAACCTCCGGAATAAGGTGAATAGACATAAGTCGTCAAAGCATCCTTTGAGTCAAATATTATTCCTAGTAAAGGTTTGTGGTTGATGATGGGGAGACTTTAGGAGATACTTTGTTTTATCCGATGAAGGAATGTGTTGTTTTCCACTCGTCACCTTAAAATAATAAACAAGTATAAACCTTGTATACTATTTCATGTTATCTTTACCTTCCGTCGTAACAACACACTTCACTGCATGTTCAAAACTGGAAGAGGAGTCGGGAAGTCAACGATACTTCACTATCAGCTGATAACACATACCAGAGATATAGATGACCAGTATTCAGGAGGTTAAATCAAAAAGATTTATTTCCCTAACAGATCATCTAAACAGAGCTCTGCTTCCCAGTCCCTGACAATCAAATCTCCTAGCCCCCAGCCACACCGGAGGAGACTGAGGTCATAGTGAAGTCAGAGTATTCATATATTCATGAGCCTAGGCTACGTGTACTTGTTTCCATTGGTTGGTAATTTTGTAGCTCCTCCCTCATAACCATTTTATGATATCATTCCGCCATTCCATTCTCGAGGGCGGTGTAGCAGTTTTGTTATTTTTCCCACACTGTGGCCTCGGTGCATGGACATTTTGGATACATTTATCTTTGGTGTTTCCACTGAATTTTGGCTGTAACAGAAAACTCAAAAACACTTTGCATGCATTGTAATATAACACTAAAGAGCCATATAAACGAAAAGCTCGCAAATACATTTTATAATACTTCACCGATAAAAGTAGAAACAGAATGTGGCTTTCACATGTATCAGGCTGAAAACTGAACCTCCTCTCCACAGAAGCAGATCTTCAGCCTCAGTGTCCGCTCTATCCTTGGAGAGTTACTGGTCTAATCGTAATCCAGACTTCAGTCCTGAACCTGCTCCTCGAGACTCACAGTGAGAATTTAGCTGAATGTGGAGTCTATCACAGCTGAAGCCAAGACCGACATAACATCTGTTGTTTACAGAAGCAGATCTACAGCCTCAGTGTCGGCTCTGTCCATGAAGAGTGACTGGTCTCATGGCAGATTGATAAACTTCAGTCCTGAACCTGCTCCAGACGCACGGTAAGAAATAAACCTAATGAGTCCATCCACAGCTATAGACATAAGTTGTGTGTGTGTCAGATTTTATCGTCAAATTCTCTTGGTTTAATCCCTGACCACACCAGGCCTCTCACATCCCTGTTACGACCGGCCACATGTAAACAGACCTTTGTTGGAAAGAGTAAAGTAAGTCTTAGTGTCTGCTCCAGGTTTGGCCTCTTCACTGTGAGGGAATTAACACATTTTAAATATATTTTAACCTGACAATTTCTCTGTTTGAAACCGTTAGTTATGAAGTCCTGGAAAATAAAATAAAAATCCCTTTAACATAATACAACACTACAGGCTATTTTTAAAGTGTGCATTGTATGAATGAGTGATATTTTCTGCACCATCGCTCTTCTCCTACTTTCTGCTCTGTTCATACGAGGCGGGAGAAGAAATACAAACATGTGCAGGTTGTTTTTAGTATCGAGTGCGTGAACTGCATCAGTGTAAACAGAACTATGTGAACTCACCACAATGCGCAGCACGGATGGTAAAAGAGCAGAGACTTCAGTTTGTAATGGAGCGTGTTTCTGCTGTCCTGGATCTGCAGCAGCTCTGGCCTGCAGCTTTATAATAGGTTTGGTTTAAAGAGTGTGAGTGTTTCTCTCCCTCCTGCACTGGGACTGTCCACGTCGTCCATAACTAAAACCCTCACTGACCAATAACCTCCTTCAAAGACAAATGTGTTTTCATCCATCCATCCATCCATTTTCTTCCGCTTTATCCGGGGCCGGGTCGCGGGGGCAGCAGTCTCAGCAGAGATGCCCAAACTTCCCGGTCCACACACACCTCCTCCAGCCACCAGGCCAGCTCGGAGACATAGTCCCACCACCGTGTCCTGGGTCTTCCACGAGGCCTTGTCCCACTAGGACATGCCTGGAACACCTCCCGCGGGAGGCGACCAGGAGGCATCCGGAACAGATGCCCGAGCCACCTCAGCTGCTTCTTTCGACGTGAAGGAGCAGCGACTCTACTTCGAGCTCCTCCTACAGCGACCGCATCACTGCTGACGCCGCACCGATCCGTCTGTCCATCTCACGCTCCATCCGTCCCTCACTGAGAACAAGACCCCGAGATACTTGAACTCCTCCACTTGAGGTAAGGACTCCCCACCGACCTGTAGAGGGGAAGGAGAACCATGGCCTCAGATTTGGAGGTGCTGATCCTCATCCCGGCCGCTACACACTCGGCTGCAAACCGCCCCAGAGCAGCTGAAGGTCCAACAGAACAACATCATCCGCAAACAGCAGAGATGAGATCCTGAGGCTCCCAAACCGGACACCCTCCGGCCCCTGGCTGCACCTAGAAATTCTGTCCATAAAGGTAATGAACAGAACCGGTGACAAAGGGCAGCCCTGGCGGAGACCAACACGCACCGGGAACAGGTCTGACTTACTGCCGGCAATGAACCAAGCTCCTGCTGCTCATACAGGGAACGGACAGTCCTTAACAGAGGGCCCCGGACCCCATACTCCCGGAGCACCCCCACAGGGCACCGCGAGGGCCCCGGACCCCATACTCCCGGAGCACCCCCCACAGGGCACCACGAGGGACACGGTCGAACACTTTCTCCAGATCCACAAAACACATGTGGACTGGTTGGGCGAACTCCCACGAACCCTCAAGCACCCGATGAAGGGTGTAGAGCTGGTCCAGTGTGCCACGACCAGGACGAAAACCGCATTGTTCCTCCTGGATCCAAGGTTCAACCATCGGCCGGATCCTCCTCTCCAGCACCCTGGAGTAGACCTTACCGGGGAGGCTAAGGAGGGTGATTCCTCTGTAATTGAAAGACACCCTCCAATCCCCCTTCTTAAAGAGAGGGACCACCACCCAGGTCTGCCAGTCCAGGGGCACTGTCCCCGACCGCCACGCGATGTTGCAGAGACGTGTCAGCCAAGACAGTCCTACAACATCCAGAGACTTAAGGTACTCAGGGCGAATCTCATCCACCCCCGGAGCCACCGAGGAGCTTTCTCACCACCTCGGTGACTTCAGCCCCGGTGATGGGCGAGCCCACCTCCGAGTCCCCAGCCTCTGCTTCCTCATTGGAAGACGTGACGACGGGATTGAGGAGGTCCTCGAAGTACTCCTTCCACCGCCCAACGACATCCCCAGTCGAGGTCAGCAGCCCCCCACCCGCACTGTAAACAGTGTTGGTGAAGCACTGCTTCCCCCTCCTGAGGCGCCGGATGGTTTGCCAGAATCTCTTCGAGGCCGACCGATAGTTTTCCTCCATGGCTTCCCCGAACTCCTCCCAGACACGAGTTTTAGCCTCTGTGACCGCACGAGCTGCAGCACGCTTGGCCTGCCGGTACCTCTCAGCTGCCTCAGGAGTCCCACAAGCCAACAAGGCCAGGTAGGACTCCTTCTTCAGCTTGACGGCATCCCTTACTTCCGGGCGCCACCACCGGGTTCGGGGATTGCCGCCGCAACAGGCACCAGAGACCTTACGGCCACAACTACGAGCAGCCGCATCGAAAATGGAGGAGGAGAACATGGTCCACTCTGACTCCATGTCCCCAGCCTCCCTCGGAATCTGGGTGAAGCTCTTCCGGAGGTGGGAGTTGAAGACCCCACTGACAGAGGGATCCACCAGACGTTCCCTGCCGACCCTCACAACACGCTTGGGCCTGCCAGGTCTGACCGGCTTCCTCCCCTGCCAGCGGATCCAGCTCACCACCAGGTGGTGATCGGTTGACAGCTCCGCCCCTCTCTTCACCCGAGTGTCCGAGACACGCGGCCGGAGGTCAGACGACACAACTACAAAGTCGATCATCGACCTCCTGCCTAGGGTGTCCTGGTGCCACGTGCACTTATGGACACCCTTGTGCTTGAACATGGTGTTCGTTATGGACAAACTGCGACTAGCACAGAAGTCCAATAACAGAACACCACTCGGGTTCAGATCGGGGAGGCCGTTCCTCCCAATCACTCCCTCCCAGGTCTCACTGTCGTTGCCCACGTGGGCGTTGAAGTCCCCCAGCAGAACAATGGAGTCCCCATTCGGAGCACTATCTAGTACCCCTCCCAGGGACTCCAAGAAGGCCGGGTACTCTGCACCGATGTTGGGCCCGTAGGCCGAGACAACGGTGAGAGACCTGTCCCCGACCCGGAGGCGTAGGGACGTGACCCTCTCGTCCACCGGGGTGAACTCCAACACGTGACGGCTGAGCTGGGGGGATATGATGAAATCCCCAGTTTATTTTTAAGACACTAAATAGGCTTGTCAACCCATGTGACTCCTCTGGTCTTGTGCCTTCACCTCAACTTTGTGAGGATTTTATGGAGTTTTTCAATGAAAAAATTAATTCCATCAGGGCCGGTCTTATTTCATCTGCCCTAAACAATCATGTCCCACAAACATGTCATGCTACATTTGACACCTTTGAGCCTGTGTCTTTATCCATTTTAACAAAGATTGTTCACAAAGTGCGCTCATCATTTTGTCCCATGGATAAAATTCCTCCTGCTCTCCTCAAGGAGGTTTTTGAATCCATTGGTCCGTGCATAGTTGATTTGATCATTCTTCCTTAAAATCTGGTTGTGTCCCAGTTGATTTTAAGCATGCTGTGGTGCAGCCTCTTTTAAAAAAGCCTAATCTGGACACCACTACTTTGGCTAACTTCAGGCCTATATCTAAGCTGCCCTTCCTATCCAAAGTGCTGGAGAAGGCTGTTTATGAGCAGCTACAATCTCAAAAACACAAACACCATCAAAACACCATTGCAGAAAAGTCCCAATCTGGTTTTAAACCCTGTCATAGCACAGAGACTGCCCTTTTAAGAGTTTTTAATGATTTGTTTTTAACTGCTGACAGTGGAGTCCACTCTGTCCTTGTGCTCTTGGACTTAACTGCTGCATTTGATACAGTGGATCATGGCATTCTTTTATCACGCCTTGAGCTGTCTGTGGGACTCAAAGGCACTGTTCTGAAATGGTTTGATTCATATTTAAAAGATAGAAGTTTTTTCAGTTAATGTTGGCTCATGCTTCTCATCTGCGTCACCTATTCATTGTGGAGTGGAGTGCCTCAAGGGTCCATTTTAGGCCCTTTGTTATTTTCTCTGTATCTTCTACCCCTTGGTCTGATTTTAGAGAAACACAAAGTTAATTATCATTTTTATGCTGACGATCTGCAGATCTATATGCCACTGAAGTCTAGCTCTAAGGGATCATTGAATCCTTTGTTGGATTGCATTCAAGAAGTTAAAATATGGATGGGGGCCAACTTTTTAAGTCTAAACAAAGATAATTCTTCTAATGTTCTCGACAACTGTGACAGCGCCATTGGCCCTCTCGCTTCCTTCTGTCACCCTTTTGCAAGGAATCTCGGTGTGTTTGTAGACAATGAATTTAAATTTGAGAAACATATAAATCATGTTGTCAAATCAAGCTTTTTCCACCTTAAAACCCTAAGCAAGGTAAAAAACTATCTACCTGCCTGTGACTTTGAGAAAGACATTCATGCTTTTATAACTTCGCAACTTGATTATTGTAATTCTGTGTACACTGGTCTTGGTCAGCGTTCAATTTGTCGCCTCCAGGGGGTACAAAATGCAGCCGCTCGTCTCCTTACAGGGACCAGAAAAAGACAGCACATCACCCCTGTGTTAGCTGCTCTACACTGGCTCCCTGTGTATTATAGGATAAGGTTTAAGCTTTTACTTGTCTTTAAATGTCTCCACGGCGCTGCTCCCCTGTATTTGTCTGAGCTTCTGGTCCGTCAAGCCCCTGCTCGGGCTCTGAGATCTGCTGCTTTTAGAGGTTCTTCGTTCCAAATATGTGACTAAAGGGGACAGGGCTTTCTCTGTTGCAGCTCCAAAACTGTGGAATGATCTGCCTCTCCACATCAGAGCTGCTCAGACACTTGACCAATTCAAATCTTTGCTTAAGACACACTTTTATGCAAAAGCTTTTAACACTGTCTAGCACATATCTGGCCAAATCTAAGCTGTTAGTGCTTTGCTGTTTTGTATATGTGTTTTGTTTCTTATTATTATATTTCTATTTGTTTCTGTACTGTAGACCTTTTGTGAAGCACTTTGGTCAACAGCAGTTGTTTTAAATGTGCTATATAAATACATTTGATTTGATGAGCAAACCCACCCCAGCCCGCCGCCTCTCCCTGCAGGCAACTCCAGAAAAATGGAGAGTCCAGCCTCTCTCCAGGAGTTGGGATCCGGAACCCAAGCTGTGCGTGGAGGTGAGCCCGACTATATCTAGTCGGTATCTCTCAACCTCCCGCACAAGCTCAGGCTCCTCCCCTCCAGCGAAGTGACGTTCCATGTCCCGAACGCCAGAAGCTGTGCATGTGGACCAGGTCGTCGAGGCACCTGCCTCTGACTGCCACCCAGTCCTCTCTGCACCCGACCCCTATGGATCCCTCTGCGGGTGGTGGGTCCACAGGAGGGCGGGCCCACGTCGTCCCTTCGGGCTGTGTGTGTTTTCAAACAAAGCAAAGCTGATAATTTCTCTTCACACACAGATCTTCAGCTCACAGTTGTGTTTCCAATGCCCAGTCTAAAAATCGTAATCTAGAGTTAAGTCTTGAACCTGCTCCTCCAGACTCACTGTGAGAATTTAGCTGAATGTGGAGTCTATCACAGCTGAAGCCAAGACCGACATAACATCTGTTCTTTGCAGATGCAGATCTACAGCCTCAGTGTCCGCTCTGTCCATGAAGAGTGACTGGTCTCATGGCAGATTGATAAACTTCAGTCCTGAACCTGCTCCAGACTCACGGTAAGAAATAAACCTAATGAGTCCATCCACAGCTATTCACCTTATTCCGCCCCGCCCACTTTTGCCACTTTTTGCGTTGTCTCGGCACCTCGTTGTCCAGACACTTCCGGTCGAGCGCGAAGCCCGTCCATTTTAACGGAGAACGAGCGAAAATATTCTCCGCTCAAATCTGATGTTTAGTCGATTGATTTGTGTAAAATGTCCAATGTTCATTTGCACCGACATGTCGACACTGCAGCGTTTCTCTGCGCGGCCTGAAAACGGCTTTGTTTTCGTGTAGTGACTGATTTTATGTGGACTTCTCCAGCCCCATGTTAACACATAGGAGAAAAGGGGCGGGAACAATTCATGGCGCCGCCCACGCGAACCTCCGGAATAAGGTGAATAGACATAAGTCGTCAAAGCATCCTTTGAGTCAAATATTATTCCTAGTAAAGGTTTGTGGTTGATGATGGGGAGACTTTAGGAGATACTTTGTTTTATCCGATAAAAGTAGAAACACAATGTGGCTTTCACATGTATCAGGCTGAAAACTTAACCTCCTCTCCACAGAAGCAGATCTACAGCCTCAGTGTCCGCTCTATCCTTGGAGAGTTACTGGTCTAGTCGTAATCCAGTCTTCAGTCCTGAACCTGCTCCAGACTCACAGTAAGATCTGACCTGAACACAGAGTCTCAGCAGCTAAACTGTGCTTTATATTTGTGATTGTAACTTGTGAGATGTTAAAGACGTGCTCAGTGCTGTGTGTTTGTGTCACAGAGAAACAGAGTCAGAGCAGGACGCCTGGCCTCAGTGTGGAGACACAGGCAACAGTCCTGATCAGGGGGTTCAAGGCCCTGCACCAGGTGAGTCTGCTCAGTCTGAGACTCATCAACTACAGCAGGGAATAAGAGACCTGTTCATCAACATTAACAGGTGTCTCCTCCTCTGTGTCCAGGTGAAGGTCTCCACAAGGTTCTGAAGGACCATAAGCAGAGCCTGAGCAGCAGATGTGAGAGTGTGACAGAGGGAAGTGAAGAATCAGGAGATAGAACTCTTCTGAACAGCATCTTCACTGAGCTGTACATCACAGAGGGCCTCAGTGAAGAGGCCAGAGCCCAACCTGAGGAGAGGAGTCTGGAGACACAGTCCAAGAAGAAGGAGGTCCAGGAGATCACCATCAGGTGCCAGGACATCTTTAAAGCTCTGCCCCCTGAGCAGCAGCAGGGGGCGCTGCAGCAGGGCTCCATCAGAGCCGTGCTGACTGTGGGCGTGGCTGGAGTGGGGAAGACCTTCTCAGTCCTGAAGTTCTGTCTGGACTGGGCCCAGGGCTCAGAGAACCAGGAGCTGCAGCTGGTGGTGCCACTGTCCTTCAGAGAGATGAACCTGGTCAGAAGGGGGCGCTACAGTCTGATGGAGCTGATCCAAGTGTTCCATCCAGCGCTGGATCCACAGGTCACTCTCATTTAGAGAAAGCTTTACCTTTCACATCATATATTTCAAAGTCTCAAACACTTTTGAAATGACTCCTGGCTCTCAGGGCGTTTGTTAGTTCAGTCTGTGTTCACATTCACTGTAAACCCTGCAGTCCCTCACACTGGAGCTCCACCACTCACTGGTTTAAAGTGAGGGTTGAAGGAAAGTGGTGTAAAGTCATGGATGTTAAATGTTGTGTTTCTCTGCCCCACAGACGCTCAAAGCCCACAGTCTGTCCGTCTGTAAACTCCTGTTCATCTTTGACGGCCTCGACGAGAGCAGACTGTCTCTGGACTTCAGCTGTGAGCTCATCTCTGAGGTCACACAGAGGTCAGAGGTGGGCGTACTGTTGGTGAACCTCATCAGAGGCGCTCTGCTTCCTCACGCCCTTATATGGATCACCTCCCGCCCAGCGGCGGCCCATCAGATCCCAGCGCGGTGCGTGCACAGGGTCACGGAGGTCAGGGGCTTCATCACTGACCCACAGAAGGAGCAGTACTTCAGGAAGAGGTTCAGAAAAAAAAAACAGTGTGACCGAGTCCTGTCCCACCTCAGAACCTCCCGCAGCCTCCACAACATGAGCCAGATCCCAGTCTTCTGCTGGATCACCTCCACAGTCCTGGACCACATGTTGAGAAGCCATCAGAGCGGACCACTGCCCCAGACCCTCACAGACATGTACGCACACTTCCTGTTGGTGCAGACGCACAGGAAGAGGAAGTATGAAGCAGGAGTTCAGGAAAGAGAAGAGAAGAGTCTTCGAACAACTCATTATGATGCAGTTCAGTCTGAGGACAGAAAGAAGAGTTTGTGGAAGGCATTTGTTCAGAAGTTTAGGTCTGAGCCCTGGGGGCTGACAAAGGCCGACACAGAGCTGCTCCTGAAGCTGGGGAGACTGGCCTTTGAGCATCTGCAGACAGGAAACATCATGTTCTACCAAGAAGACCTGGAGCAGGTGGGTCTGGACCTGAGCGAGGCCTCGGTCTACTCCGGACTCTGCACTGAGATCATCAAACGAGAGAGTGTCTTCAACCTGTCAGTCTACTGCTTCATCCACCTGAGCGTGCAGGAGTTTCTGGCAGCCGTTTACCTTCACCACTGCTTAGAGAACAACAAGGAGGTGGTCAGGGAGTTTCTTTATGGAAGTGAAGGAACCGTCTCCAAATTAAGTCCAAATGAGTTTCTCAGAAAATCTGTAGAAAAGTCCCTGCAGAGTCTAAACGGCCACCTGGACCTGTTTGTGCGGTTCCTTCATGGCCTCAGTCTGGAGTCCAACCACAGACTTTTAGGAGCTCTGCTGAGTCCAATCGACCAATCAGAAATCACAGAAGTCATTAAAAACCTTAAAAAGATGAGCTCAGAGGAAATCTCTCCCGACAGAAGCATCAACATCTTCCACTGTCTGATGGAGCTGAAGGACCAGTCTGTGCAGCAGCAGATCCAGGACTTCCTGAAGTCTGGAGGTGGATCTAAGGAGAGACTGTCTGAGATCCAGTGCTCGGCTATGGCCTACATGCTGCAGATGTCAGAGCAGGTCCTGGAGGAGCTGGACCTAAGGAAGTACAAGACGTATCTCCAGGGTAAATGGAGACTGATCCCAGCGGTGAGGAACTGCAGGAAGGCTGTGTGAGTCCTCAGTCACAGACAGAAGCTTCACAGACCTGTTAGAATCACTCACATGTCGCTCTAACATCTGTTACAGGTTTGGAGACTGTGAACTCTCAGATCTTCACTGTGAAGTGGTGGCGTCAGCGCTGAGCTCCAGCCCCTCCCATCTCAGAGACTTGGATCTGAGTTTTAATGACCTGAGTGACTCCTCAGTGTCTGTGGTGTGTGCAGGTCTGAAGAGTCCTCACTGTCAGCTCTCCTCTCTCAGGTCAGTGCAGGTCTGAAGAGTCCTCACGGTTAGCTCTCCTCTCTCAGGTCAGTGCAGGTCTGAAGAGTCCTCACTGTCAGCTCTCCTCTCTCAGGTCAGTGCAGGTCTGAGGACATCAGTGTCAGGTCTGTGACGGCTCTCGCTCGTCCATCCTCCACTCTCCTCATCCTTTAATAACTGATTGATGGGACGTAACCGTTCTCTGAGAGTGAAGTAAAGTGTAGGAGATCATGTCTGAAAAACCACAGCATTTACCCCTGACTTCTGAGTTCTGCTCCAAACCAGAGTCTCAGATGTTCAGCTGCAGCTACAGAAACTCCTCTGACTTTACTCTGGACTTAATCACTTCATTTATTCTTTATTCAGATTGAGGGACTGTGATTTGTCCGAGATCAGCTGTTCCTCTCTGGCCTCAGCTCTGAAGTCCAACCCCTCACATCTCACTGAGCTGGAGCTGGGTTATAACGATCTGTCTGACTCAGGAGTGTCTCATCTGTGTGGTTTTCTGCAGTTGGAAGACTGTCGCCTTCAGACTCTCAGGTCAGTTCACTGTCTTTGTGTCAGGGCTCAAGAACAATAGTTATAGTGATTAGTTTTTGTTTTTTATAACTTCTGACAGGCAAATTAAATAAAAAATCTCTCATCCTACATACTTTTTGACCACTGTCAATAAAAAAAAACACTCAACAAAATAAAGTGTTATATATTTCTATTTATTTCCTTTACACATTTTGATTTGTATATTGTTCTGAAATGTTAAGGAATACTAGATTATCAGGTTATTTCAACAGGGACAATGTAAAAGCAACAGCAACAAAAATAATTACATATAGCTGCACTTCAATTTTGATTTCAGTCCCTGGAGGAGATTAAAAGAAAAAGTACAAGGCACGGAAATCTATGATTTTATCATTTTCACATTCGGATTTATGGGACGTTCTGGTCATCGCGACCAACAATACCATGAAAAATATGTCAATGTTAAAAATTCATTTTTTAAATTTACGTTAAAGTCAAATGTTTACTCTCCATATAATTGCTATAGGGACGCTATAGTGCCTAATTTGAATTTTGTCAAATGAGTGAGAACTGAAAAAAGTCACCAAATTCTTACAATTTCAAAATTTCACTTGTTGAGGTTATTTTTCACCCAAAATGAGCTAATTCCAAGAAACACCCTGGATTTGCAGGCTATAATCCAAAATGGCTGACATCCAATATGGTGGACAGCGCTGTCGTATAAACATTGTTCATGTAACCCAGGTGATAAAACCTGTGCCCAGCCTGTTCCTACCGTTCCCATTCACAATTTTTTTCCCCACGCCTGTAACCAATCACTGCACTCGCTTTCGGTGACGTCATCGAGTCACATGGGTCGGGGCGGCGTATCGTGAGTTCTAATATGGCGCTGCGCATTCAGTGTGCAGATGCAGTGGGGAAAGCAAGATCAGAGTCGTGTTTCAGGTCGGTTTGAGCTAATTTTCGTTGTCCTACCACTTCGGTTTTACTTATCATTTAACTGGTTTATATCTCAACTCACAGGAGTCTCCTACCGTGAACCAAACCGCGAGGAAAAGCGCTTGTGGGTAGAAATAGATCGCTAAACCGGTGAGTGTTTGTTGTCATCATGCTGTGTTAGCATTAGCGTTAGCCTCCGCCGTCATGTGTATGGGCGCTGGTTAGCATGGGGTTTCACAAAGTTTATGCCCTGTTTCTGAATTATGTCAACTCCGGAATGAATGTGAATTTAATTATGATTCATATGTGATTGTTTAACTGTTAACTGACTGCTAGTTAGTATTGGTAAAGATAAATTACTAATATTCTAACTATTATTATTATATTATGTTTGAACACTGAATCTTTAAATGTAAATGTACATGTATAGTGCAGCTAGTGCTATTAATGTGACATTTATTATTGATTAATTTAAATTATGTGCACGTGTGAATAGAATAGTTAGCAACTAGCTGGTGATTCATTAGAGCTTTTGGTCCTGTTCTCCAGGCCAGGTTCTAATCCGATGGCGAGCTGATGGAGCAGGCCTAGAGCCTACAGTTGGCAACTGCTGAAGAATCGAATCGTACTCTCCTGCCGGGCTGGTAGAGGGCTCCTTGTAGTCCACGAACTCTCCCCACTCAACTCACTTGCCCACACACACTATTCCCCAAACCCCCTTACCCCCAGATTCCACATCCTCCGTGCTCGCCCCGCTCCGCTCCGTTCCACTCCGCCCCGACCTCCGCAGCAAATGCGTTGCTATGTTGAACGTTCAGAAACATTCCACATCGTCCACTCCGCTCCGAGGGGCCTACGTCGCCTCTCCGCCTCGCCACGATAAAAATACGGATCAACCCTATTTTCAGGTCCGTCTGCGTCCCGTCAGCTCCGGCCGGATCAAGCTCCACAGTTCAGACCGCACCAAACGGGAAAGAGAACGACAACAATATCCGTATTTTCAAAGTAAATACCCTCCGAGCGGACTTTATTTTAACGAAAATGTCACTATTTCACACAAAGTGACCTCGATAATTCCCTTTGGGGAGTTTGTTATCACAAAAACAATCACACGACCCGATTAAGCTTCTGTTGCTTTTGTTCACGTAACTTTTTTTTCTGCCTCTCTCTCCCTCGCGCATTTGAGGGAGGCACAGGCTTCATGCTTCAACGCGGTACAGCTCGCATGCTCATAAATAGTTGTTTATTATTTTATTGGGAGGTTTATTTCTCAAAGTCGCTGCTTTGTGCGCGTGCTCCTCATGGAGCTGGAGCACTGGCGGAGAGGACCGGGGCGGACTGAAGCGGAGACAGTGGGCGTTGATGTCGCAGCCGTTCGGAGTCGGGGCGGAGCGGAGTGGAGCTGAGCGCACAGGCGGATGATGTGGAATCCCGGGGTTAGACATTTCCCATTGGACAATTACACTCAACCCAGACGTGGGTTTATCCGGGACTTGTGGAGGGGTTGGGAAGTGGGGTGGTTTGCCTGATGTTGGAGTTTCCCAACGCTGGGTTTGCGGACTCTGGATTGTGATCAACGCACCGTTGTTTTGTGCATTTTTTTGTTTTGGTCGCATTTGATTTGAATTGTATTCACTAACTGGATATCGATTGAAGCGCTTGTATGTTGAATGGCCATTCACAGAATCTATACTATTGGTTTCTGTATATATTTTTCTCACTTCGGTTTATAATTACTACTTTAAATACATGGTACCTCTTAACCGCACTCTTGCCTCCTGTCCACTCCCTCCTAGAGCCGAACTAGATCTTCTGGTCACTAGCCTATGTTGACATTCACTTTTGTATTTCTGTGTTCCGTAGTAACATAGCCTGCCGTAGGTATTAGGTACGTACTCCATAGAATCTATAACATTGTTATTACACAGGTGCTACATAATTCGTGGCGAGCTAGCCAGGAAGGAGTTATACGGACAGATCAGAGTGTATTTTGGTAGTAAAGTGACATCTTTAAGTTTATTGGTTTATGTGGTCAGGACAGTGCAGGTTGATGAAAAAGCCACACCGGATTGTGTGGTAGGGTTAACCGGAGCACCCGGAGGAAACCTACACAGACATAGGGAGAACATGAAAACTCCACACAGAAAGGCTCTGTCCAGGTGGGAACCTGGGACCTTATAGCTGTGAAGCACGAGCGCTAACCACTGTACTACAGTGCTGCCAGCTGCTCATGGCGGCACGACCCCAAATTATCGTTCCAAAGTTTGGGGTCGCCTAGTCCAGTTGCGATGTTTGCTAGAATTGCGCCTCTGCACACCTATGTAGGTATTCCACAAAAAATCACTAATTTCCAGCTAGAGAAGGGATTCACAACATTAACAATGTCTAGACTGTCTTTCTGATTCATTTAATCTTATCCTCATTGAAAAAAATCATTGCTTCTCCTTCAGTAGGGATATTTTAAGTGACCCCAAACTTAACACTACACTACACTAGTAGAGTGTAGATGGGTAACTAATAACCAATATGTCATTAAAAAAATTCTATCTATAAAACACTGATGTCTGAAGAAAGTGCCTTGTACTCATATTGGTTTTAGATAAAGTGGTTTTGGTGCATCCTTAATAAATGCAGTTTCCTGATTATAGAAACCTGAAAATATCAGTCTCCTGGTAAAAACAAACCTGGATTCTCCAACTGTGACCAGGATATAACGGTTTACGGTTTACGCTATTTCCCGTTAGACGTGATGCAACTTCCCATTTCTTGTGACGTTTCGAACTGCACAAGAGTTTGAAACACTGCTGTCCCATTTTGCAAAACATGTGTGGAGCACAACACAACGAAACGAGAGCGTTAGTGTATGTTTTAGGGTAGGCCCAGTTTGGGGGAATGTCATATTATTATAAAAGCCCTGTTCAAATGAAAATATGAATTTATTTAATTTAACCATTCACCCGTCAGTCCGCACAGAATTATGCTAAAATTACTACAAGAAAACATTACTAAAGGTCATAATAGCACTTTCCTTGTATTCCTTGGTTAAAGGAAAGTTTCAGCCTGAGTGGGAGTTTGTTCCATTCTTTGGTGCCTTTGTCTGAGCAAAGGCTGGGCCGAATGCAGTTGTTGCGACTCGTGGACCTGGAGGCTCAAGTTGTCCGTTCAGAACAGAGCTGAACAATTTTACTGGTGGAGGCGTAGTATTATTTAAAAAAAATAAAACTAAAGTTTGTGTTGGCACAAACCATACATTTCAAACTCTGGCCCGGGGCCGCAAGATGATTTTTGTTGGCCCCCAGAATTACTAACTTATAATATAACTGGCCCACCAATGAATTGAAATACCAATCATCAGCTGATGAAATACCCAGTCTGATGCAGGTCACTGTGTCATTCGTAAGTAATACATGGATTATTTGTTAACACGACTTTATTACAGTTTGTGGCAAATCTATAATAGAAAACGCAATCTCAATGGCCGCCGCCTGGGCGCCGCCATGTTTATTTCCCATACCGACTTTGAAGCTGAGCAGGGACGGGCCTGGTTAGGACTGGGATGGGAGACCGTTTGGGAACACCAGGAAGCCTGGCGACAGTACTGAGTGTGTGCGTGGTTGGTGCTGACCGTATTCCGTCTCCAAAGCTTTGTCTCCGAAAAAAAGTACACGCAAAACATTGCCCAAAACCTGCTCAAACATCCATCCATCCATCCATTTTCTTCCGCTTTATCCGGGGCCGGGTCGCGGGGGCAGCAGTCTCAGCAGAGATGCCCAAACTTCCCGATCCACACACACCTCCTCCAGCTGTTCTGGGGGGACCCCGAGGCGACACCAGGCCAGCTCGGAGACATAGTCCCACCACCGTGTCCTGGGCCTTCCACGAGGCCTTGTCCCACTAGGACATGCCTGGAACACCTCCCGCGGGAGGCGACCAGGAGGCATCCGAAACAGATGCCCGAGCCACCTCAGCTGGCTCCTTTCGACGTGAAGGAGCAGCGACTCTACTCCGAGCTCCTCCCGGGTAACTGAGCTCCTCACCCGATCTCGGAGGGTGCGCCCAGCCACCCTGCGAAGGAAACTCATTTCGGCCGCTTGTATTCGCGATCTTGTCCTTTCGGTCATGACCCAAATCTCATGACCATAGGTGAGGGTGGGAACGTAGATCGATCGGTAAATCGAGAGCTTCGCCCCGACTCAGCTCCCTCTTCACCACGACAGACCGCTACAGCGACCGCATCACTGCTGACGCTGCACCGATCCGTCTATCGATCTCACGCTCCATCCGTCCCCCACTCGTGAACAAGACCCCGAGATACTTGAACTCCTCCACTTGAGGCAAGGACTCCCCACCGACCTGGAGAGGGGAAACCACCTTTTTCCAGTGGAGAACCATGGCCTCGGATTTGGAGGTGCTGATCCTCATCCCGGCCGCTACACACTCGGCTGCAAACCGCCCCAGTGCAGCTGAAGGTCCTGGTTCGTTGAAGCCATCAGAACAACATCGTCCGCAAACAGCAGAGATGAGACTCTGAGGCTCCCAAACCGGACACCCTCCGGCCCCTGGCTGCGCCTAGAAATTCTGTCCATAAAAGTAATGAACAGAACCGGTGACAAAGGGCAGCCCTGGCGGAGACCAACACGCACCGGGAACAGGTCTGACTTACTGCCGGCAATGCGAACCAAGCTCCTGCTGCGGTCATACAGGGAACGGACAGCCCTTAGCAGAGGGCCCCAGACCCCATACTCCCGGAGCACCCCCCACAGGGCACCACGAGGGACGCGGTCGAACGCTTTCTCCAGATCCACAAAACACATGTGGACTGGTTGGGCGAACTCCCACGAACCCTCGAGCACCCGATGAAGGGTATAGAGTTGGTCCAGTGTGCCACGACCAGGACGAAAACCGCATTGTTCCTCCTGGATCCAAGGTTCAACCATCGGCCGGATGCTCCTCTCCAGCACCCCAGAATAGACCTTACCGGGGAGGCTAAGGAGGGTGATTCCTCTGTAATTGGAACACACCCTCCGATCCCCCTTTTTAAAGAGAGGGACCACCACCCCGGTTTGCCAATCCAGGGGCACTGTCCCCGACCGCCACGCGATGTTGCAGAGACGTGTCAGCCAAGACAGTCCTACAACATCCAGAGACTTAAGGTACTCAGGGCGTATCTCATCCACCCCCGGAGCCTTGCCACCAAGGAGCTTTCTCACCACCTTGGTGACTTCAGCCCCGGTGATGGGCGAGCCCACCTCCGAGTCCCCAGCCTCTGCTTCCTCATTGGAAGACGTGACGACGGGATTGAGGAGGTCCTCAAAGTCCTCCTTCCACCGCCCGACGACATCCCCAGTCGAGGTCAGCAGCTCACCACCCGCACTGTAAACAGTGTTGGTGAAGCACTGCTTCCCCCTCCTGAGGCGCCGGATGGTTTGCCAGAATCTCTTCGAGGCCGCCCGATAGTCTTCCTCCATGGCCTCCCCGAACTCCTCCCAGACCTGAGTTTTAGCCTCCGCGACCGCACGAGCCGCAGCACGCTTGGCCTGCCGGTACCTCTCAGCTGCCTCAGGAGTCCCACAAGCCAACAAGGCCAGGTAGGACTCCTTCTTCAGCTTGACGGCATCCCTTACTTCCGGGCGCCACCACCGGGTTCGGGGATTGCCGCCGCGACAGGCACCAGAGACCTTACGGCCACAACTACGAGCAGCCGCATCGACAATGGAGGAGGAGAACAGAGTCCACTCTGACTCCATGTCCCCAGCCTCCCTCGGAATCTGGGTGAAGCTCTTCCGGAGGTGGGAGTTGAAGACCCCACTGACAGAGGGATCCACCAGACGTTCCCAGCAGACCCTCACCTGCTCAAACACGAGCCTCTAATCAAACGCGCTGCTCCGACTGATTTATCCTCCGTGTGAGTAAAAGCGAAAATGAAACTACCACTTAACGAGCGCATGGCCTGCGCTGCGTAGTTTTTTTCTTTTTTTTTGCGTTGCTGCTGTACCATTTGTTTTCTATTTTGCTTTCACGTATTGTGAGCCCAGAGGTACATTTTCTTCTAAAGCAGCTTGGAAAGCATTGCCAATTTTATTGTATGAATACTGTCTAACAACGATAATTAGGCTATTTCATTTCAAAACCTACTTATTACTTTTTTGATTGTACACTACCGTGATGCACCAAACCGCGGGTCCTGCACCGTGACCCAAACCGTTAGAGCTGAACCCCTAATATTTATCCATAATTATTCCACTGTCTCTTGAATTCTATTTCCTGAGTTTAGCGAACATATTGTCGATGTAGTTTATAAGAAAGGAGCACGGGTGCATCAAACACTCCAATTGCAGTTTGTTTGAAATTATTTTTAGCATTCATTATTTTACACATTTGTAGTGGCCATAGTTTTTGGAATGGGTTGGGAACCACTGGTCTACAGCTGAACTGTGTGACGGGTTGGACATTTCTTTGTAATCACTCATAATCTCAGAATATCAAATGTGGAGACTAGCGAGGCCCGGCCGAAGGCCGGGTCTCAGCTAGTAATTTATATAATACAAATACAAATAGACACCTTAGGAAGCCCTGGAAGCTTAAAAAAAGGCCTTTTCTGGTCTGTTTAAAAGCATATTATGTAAAATAATAAAATTAAACAGACAGACTGTTTCGTCCCTCAACCCATACTGTGTTTACATTTTTGGCGCCCGCTCCAAATGAGTTTGACACCCCTGGCGCATTCAATTAATTCATCAAAATTCAACACGCTGTACAGACAAAAAATATGTTCTGTTTTATTTACTTTTAAGTTTGGATTCTTATCATGACCTTTGTTCTTCAAAATGCCCTTGCCTGTGTTTTTATTAACTACATTATCTAAACTCTTATCACTTCATTTATTCTTTATTCAGATTGAGGGGCTGTGGTTTGTCAGAGATCAGCTGTTCCTCTCTGGCCTCAGCTCTGAAGTCCAACCCCTCACATCTCACTGGACTGTACCTGGGTGAAAACACAGACCTGTCTGACTCAGGAGTGTCTCATCTGTGTGGGTTTCTTGAAAGGTCAGACTGTCGCCTGCAGATCCTCAGGTCAGTTCACTGCATCATGTCTCCAGTTTCACAAACTATTATTATTTTAACCTTTGTTGTTGTTATATATACAGAGCCTCTCGAAAGTATTTATACACCTTGTACTTTTGCACATTTTGTCATGTTTACAACCCATAAAGATTATTTTTTTTTTTTTACTGAACGTTCACACACAAGTAACAGACGACTGTGAAGTGAAAGCAAAATGATACATGATTGTGTTATTTTTCAATAGCGTTAAAGAAGAAAAAACACGCACATCCAGTCTGAATAGTGTGCAGGACCAAAGTGGACTATAGAACTGAAAAAGAAAAAAGTCCGCACAACTAAGTAGCTCCCAGAAAAGTTATTTAATGATGACTTACTCAGACAACTTGTCTGAGGAAGGGCTCAGGCCCGAAACGTTACACGGTGTAAGTCATCATTAAATAACTTTTCTGGGAGCTACTTAGTTGTGCGGACTTTTTTCTTTTTTTTCTTTTTCAGCTCTGTGTTATTTTTCAAAACATAGAAAAGTGTAAAACTGTGAACTGCTACCTTAACATGGTGGGGTTGTTTGAGTGCCCGAATGACCCGAGGAGCTCTGTTGTCTGGGGCTTTATGCCCCTGGTAGGGTCTCCCATGGCAAACAGGTCCGAGGTGACGGGTCAGACGAAGAGCAGTTCAAAAGACTTCTATGGACAGTATTATATCAAGGACCGTGACGTCGCCCGGCATGGCGCAGCCGGGGCCCCACCCTGGAGCCAGACCTGGGGTTGGGGCCCGAACGCGAGCTCTACCCACGGGGCCCGGCCGGGCACAGCCCGAAGGGACGACGTGGGCCCGCCCTCCTGTGGACTCACCACCCGCAGAGGGATCCGTAGGGGTCGGGTGCGAAGAGGACTGGGTGGCAGTCGAGGCCGGTGCCTCGACGACCTGGTCCGCATGCACAGCTTCTGGCGTTCGGGACATGGAACGTCACCTCGCTGGGGGAAGGAGCCTGAGCTTGTGCGGGAGGTTGAGAGATACCGACTAGATATAGTCGGGCTCAGCTCCACGCACAGCTTGGGTTCCGGATCCCAACTCCTGGAGAGAGGCTGGACTCTCCATTTTTCTGGAGTTGCCCGCGGGGAGAGGCGGCGGGCTGGGGTGGGTTTGCTCATATCCCCCCAGCTCAGCCGTCACGTGTTGGAGTTCACCCCGGTGGACGAGAGGGTCGCGTCCCTACGCCTTCGGGTCGGGGACAGGTCTCTCACCGTTGTTTCGGCCTACGGGCCCAACATCGGTGCAGAGTACCCGGCCTTCTTGGAGTCCCTGGGAGGGGTACTAGATGGTGCTCCGACTGGGGACTCCATTTTTCTACTGGGGGACTTCACCGCCCACGTGGGTAACGACAGTGAGACCTGGGAGGGAGTGATTGGGAAGAACGGCCTCCCCGATCTGAACCCGAGTGGTGTTCTGTTATTGGACTTCTGTGCTAGTCACAGTTTGTCCATAACGAACACCATGTTCGAGCACAAGGGTGTCCATAAGTGCACGTGGCACCAGGACACCCTAGGCAGGAGGTCGATGATCGACTTTGTAGTTGTGTCGTCTGATCTCCGGCCGCGTGTCTCAGACACTCGGGTGAAGAGAGGGGCTGAGCTGTCAACTGATCACCACCTGGTGGTGAGCTGGATCCGCTGGCAGGGGAGGAAGCCGGTCAGACCTGGCAGATCCCTCTGTCAGTGGGGTCTTCAACTCCCACCTCCGGAAGAGCTTCACCCAGATTCCGAGGGAGGCGGGGGACATGGAGTCCGAGTGGACCCTGTTCTCCTCCTCCATTGTCGATGCGGCTGCTCGTAGTTGTGGCCGTAAGGTCTCTGGTGCCTGTCGTGGCGGCAATCCCCGAACCCGGTGGTGGCGCCCGGAAGTAAGGGATGCCGTTAAGCTGAAGAAGGAGTCCTACCTGGCCTTGTTGGCTTGTGGGACTCCGGAGGCAGCTGAGAGGTACCGGCAGGCCAAGCGTGCTGCAGCTCGTGCGGTCGCGGAGGCTAAAACTCGTGTCTGGGAGGAGTTCGGGGAGGCCATGGAGGAAGACTATCGGGCGGCCTCGAAGAGATTCTGGCAAACCATCCGGCGCCTCAGGAGGGTGAAGCAGTGCTTCACCAGCACTGTTTACAGTGCGGGTGGGGGGCTGCTGACCTCGACTGGGGATGTCGTCGGGCGGTGGAAGGAGTACTTCGAGGACCTCCTCAATCCCGTCGTCACGTCTTCCGATGAGGAAGCAGAGGCTGGGGACTCGGAGGTGGGCTCACCCATCACCGGGGCTGAAGTCACCAAGGTGGTGAGAAAGCTCCTTGGTGGCTCCGGGGGTGGATGAGATTCGCCCTGAGTACCTTAAGTCTCTGGATGTTGTAGGACTGTCTTGGATGACACATCTCTGCAACATCGCGTGGCGGTCGGGGACAGTGCCCCTGGATTGGCAGACCTGGGTGGTGGTCCCTCTCTTTAAGAAGGGGGATCGGAGGGTGTGTTCCAATTACAGAGGAATCACCCTCCTTAGCCTCCCCGGTAAGGTCTACTCCAGGGTGCTGGAGAGGAGGATCCGGCCGATGGTTGAACCTTGGATCCAGGAGGAACAATGCGGTTTTCGTCCTGGTCGTGGCACACTGGACCAACTCTATACCCTTCATCGGGTGCTCGAGGGTTCGTGGAAGTTCGACCAACCAGTCCACATGTGTTTCGTGGATCTGGAGAAAGCGTTCGACCGTGTCCCTCGTGGTGCCCTGTGGGGGGTGCTCCAGGAGTATTGAGTCCGGGGCCCTCTGTTAAGGACTGTCCGTTCCCTGTATGAGCAGCAGGAGCTTGGTTCACATTGCCGGCAGTAAGTCAGACCTGTTCCCGGTGCGTGTTGGTCTCCGCCAGGGCTGCCCTTTGTCACCGGTTCTGTTCATTACTTTTATGGACAGAATTTCTAGGCGCAGCCAGGGGCCGGAGGGTGTCCGGTTTGGGAGCCTCAGAGTCTCATCTCTGCTGTTTGCGGATGATGTTCTGATTGCCTCAACGAACCAGGACCTTCAGCTGCTCTGGGGCGGTTTGCAGCCGAGTGTGTAGCGGCCGGGATGAGGATCAGCACCTCCAAATCTGAGGCCATGGTTCTCCACCGGAAAAAGGTGATTACCCCTCTACAGGTCGGTGGGGAGTCCTTACCTCAAGTGGAGGAGTTCAAGTATCTCGGGGTCTTGTTCTCAGTGAGGGACGGATGGAGCGTGAGATGGACAGACGGATCAGTGCGGCGTCAGCAGTGATGCGGTCGCTGTATCGGTCTGTCGTGGTGAAGAGGGAGCTGAGTCGGGGCAAAGCTCTCGATTTACCGATCGATCTACGTTCCCACCCTCACCTATGGTCATGAGATTTGGGTCATGACCGAAAGGACAAGATCGCGAATACAAGCGGCCGAAATGAGTTTCCTTCGCAGGGTGTCTGGGCGCACCCTCCGAGATCGGGTGAGGAGCTCAGTTACCCGAGGGGAGCTCGGAGTAGAGTCGCTGCTCCTTCACGTGGAAAGAAGCAGCTGAGGTGGCTCGGGCAACTGTTCCGAATACCTCCTGGTCGCCTCCCACCGGAGGTGTTCCAGGCATGTCCTAGTGGGACAAGGCCTCGTGGAAGACCCAGGACACGGTGGTGGGACTATGTCTCCGAGCTGGCCTGGTGTCGCCTCGGGGTCAGAACAGCTGGAGGAGGTGTGTGTGGATCGGGAAGTTTGGGCATCTCTGCTGAGACTGCTGCCCCCGTGACCCGGCCCCGGATAAAGCGAAAGAAAATCGATGTATGGATGGATGGATAGAAAAGTGAGGCGTGCATAAGTATTCATACAGCATGAATGAATACTTTGTGGAACCCCCTTTTGCTGCAATAACAGCACAAGTCTTTTGGGGTTTGACTCTACAAGATTTGCACATGTAGAGACTGACATTTTAGCCCATTCCTCTTTACAAAACAACTCCAGCTCTGTCACATTAGAAGGAGAGCGTTTGTGAACAGCAGTTTTCAGATCTTTCCACAGATTTTCAACAGGATTTAGGTCAGGACTTTGACTGGGCCATTCTAACACATGAATATGTTTTTATTGAACCATTCCATTGTAGATTTATCTTTGTGTTTAGGGTCATTGTCCTGCTGAAGGTGAATCTCCATCCCAGCCTCAGTTCTCTTGTGACTACAGCAGGTTTTCCTCCAAAATGTCCCTGTATTTGGCTCCATCCATCTTCACAACTATTCTCACAATCTCCCCAGTCCCCGCTGAGGAAAAGCAGCCCCACAGCATGATGCTCCCCCCGTATATCTGACACTGGGGATGGTGCACTCAGGACCATGAGCAGTGTCAGGTTTGCTCCATACATAACGTTTGTCTCATCTGACCAAAGCTCCTTCTTCCACATGGAGCTGTGTCCTCCATATGACTTCTACAAACTTCAAATGGGATTTCTTATGGCCTCCTTTCAATAATGGCTTTCTTCTTCCACTCGTCCACGAAGGCCAGATTTGTGTAGATACGACTTATAGTTGTCCCATGTACAGATTCCCCCAGCTCAGCGGCAGGACTTCACAGCTCCTCCAGAGTTATCTTGGGGCACTTGGTTGTATTTCTCACCAGTGTCTCCTTGTTCAGTTTGTTAGTTTACGTGAACAGCCATGTCTTGGTAAGTCTGCAGTGGTGCTTTACTCTTTCCATTTCCGAATGATGGATTGAACAGTTGCTCCGGGAGATGTTTAAATCTTGGGAAATCTTTGTATAACTTAACGCTGCTTTAAACTTCTCCACAGCTTTATCCCTGACCTCTCTGGTGCTCCTTGACCTTCATGATGTTGTTTAGTGACCAATACACTCCGACCACAGCTCTGAGGGCCTAAAAGAACAGCTGAAATTATACTGAGAGTAGATTACACACAGGTGCCTCTATTTAACCGTTAGGCCAAGGTGTGAACATTCTGGAATCATTAGAAATGTTTTAAAGGCAATTTAATGCACTCAGAAAATGCTGTATGATACTTATGCACGCCCCACTTTTCACTTTTCTATTTTTTGAAAAATAACAGAATCATGTATCATTTTGCTTTCACTTCACAGTTGTCTGTTACTTGTGTGTGAACGTTCAGTAAAAAAATCAAAATAAAATCTTCATGTTTAGGGTTGTAAACATGACAAAATGTGCAAAAGTTCAAGGTGTATGAATACTTTCAAGAGGCTCTGTACAGAGGTTAATGTTTTGTTTTCGGTCTGTGCTCGTGAGAAAAAATATATTTCCAGAGGAACATGAGCCAGGAAGTCTTATCTTACAGACTTTTGGAACATTGAAAATATCCTCTAGGTTTTGCAACAAAATAAAATGTGTCTTTATTATATTTCCAGTTCATATTTTGATTAGTATATTGTTAAAACTATTTTCACATTTAATTACAAATCTATGGTGCCTGGGAGTATCAACTACATTATCTAAACTTTCATCACTTCGTTAGAGAAATAACAATGGTGTTCGAGAGGATAGATGAATGACAGGCAGCAGTCTGGATGTCTTATGCAGGAGAAGTTTATTTACCATCGGTGCGGGACCCGGAGACATGAACTCGAGACATTGCGCTAGTCCTACCATTCAAGTCTGTCTATGCTTCCACAGGAGAGGGATAAATACCCTTTCAGAGCGTCATACTGATACGCAAGCATTCAGTGGCAGAGAGTGGGCGCCTGAGCACCACAGTCAAGGCTATGACAGAGATCGTACGACTGTACAGCCTGACCCAGTATGATAAATAGCGATTTAATGTTATCCTCTAACACTCCTCCCTTTCAAAACTACAGCTTTCTAGTGGTTTTGACTAAGTGAAAAAAATCAAAATTAAACGCCAGCATAAAATAAACCTGAATCAACTACCTAAGTTTCAATTTAATCCAAAACCAAGATTTTAGAATAAAATCAAAATTCAAATGGTTTATCTATGCCCTAAGTGGAAGCATACACAGAACTTACATTTCAAAACAACATTCAACACACTTCATGTAAAGTACCACAGTACACAGTTATACGGGTCATTGTGATGGAATTAAATGACCCCCCTCCCAGTGACCCCAAAGTACTGAGACATGTGCATCATTAGATTCACTAATCACCCAATCGGGGCAAATACTGCTACCAATAAAAACACATGCATCAAGTACTAAAGGCGTGTAAAAGGGGGTACCATGACCAAACCTCAAATCCCCGACCTGATTGCCAATTATCAGGGATAAGTAAAAGATCATGGCCACCAATCAGTTTCTCCTGCAAATGATATATTATTGGTCCAAGTCAGAAAATGGACATACAATAAAATACAAACACAACACAATATTCAAAGATATGAAAATGAAAATCATATTCACATATTAAGAGAATGCTCATAACAAACTATTAATCATGAAACAATCTTCATACCGGATGGTTAATTTCAACACAATACTTGTGAAGCCCGTCAAAACACCTCCAGGTGCCTCAGATCAATATGGATCACGAGTAGACTATCGTGCCGTAACACCTCTTGGTGTGTCTTTGGGATTATTCTGCCCACACACCAAGAGTTCCCTATTGTCTTCCAAGTCTTCAGGTTGAAATAGAATGGCGTGTAGAATTGGCAGCGTCCATTGGGAAGGGTGCAAGCTCATACACTCGTGCACAATGAATTTTCCCTAAAATTCAAATCTAACGAGATCGTAAGCCTTATTATTTGTTATCCCTTGCTTCCAATATTAAAAATAATGTTACTGAAAACTGCTAAGCAAGAAACCATCATTCAGGACAAAATATATTAAATCCTCTTATACTTCAGGCGTAATGGCCTCTGAAATAGAGCTTAAAACCCTTCCTTTTTGACCTAAACATACCTGCAATGAGCAACACACACAAAACATAACATGAAAGAACCTCACCACAAGATAACCAAGTATTGAATACCTGCCCTTTTATCTTGTGAATCTGTACCTGCAAAGTTATGAATTGAAATAAAAGGAAATTGGTAAGTTGAATAACTAAGCCATAAAGAATACTTGGTAACTTTAACGCACAGCCTCTCTCTGCAAGAAAGAACTCCAAATCACCAAGTCTTTCTCTCTTTAATAAAACAGATGCACTGCCGTATTTGAGACTCGCTCCAACAACGCGTGTGCACGCCTCGCCAGTCTGCTTAGTGCATCTGGGCTGTGTGTAAAAGTTACCAAGTGCGCCACAGAGCGCACGGAGCCCCGAGTCAAAGGGCGGTTTTGATTGGGGGTCGAGTTAAAGCGAGATGTTGACCACACTGGTTTAGATCATTGACGGTTAGTCAAGAGACTGATCTACTGAAGGACAGTATCGTAGAGAGACAGTTGTGCGTAAAACTGACTAGATCAATCCTATAGCTATTATAGTATCTATAGTGTCTGCTGGCCACTAAGCAAAGGAATGGCCTAAATGTGCCAATACAGCGGCACACTTCGAGCCGCAGGCTGCCAATCACAAGGCGGATGTTTTTGCACAAACAGCACCTTCATATAAGAGGCGTTTGTAGTTAGCGCTCTTGGAGCACAAATATGACAACTTCCGATTACTTAAACGAAAATTGGGTTGTTTTTTGTTTGTCTTAATTTGATTTTGTTTATTAAATATACAGTGAAAACATGAAAATCAGCTTTATTTTTTAAAAACAGCGTTTCATTCACTTGAAAAATGGCTGTTTTTTCATGTTTCGTTTTTTGATTTGCAAACCAAAATTGAAAAACAACTTGTTTTTCCATTTTTAATTTTCATTCCAATAAAGAAAATCCAAATACCCAAAAGTACACTGACCGAGGACAGAGGCTCAACTCAGCTTCATTACATCTTTTATTTTTGCTACTTTGTTGTTTTGCTTCTGAGAGCAGCATTTAGTTTACAGCAGCAACAACAGCAGCAGCAGGTTGAAAACCTTAGAAAAGAAAACACAATAAATAAGTATTTAGGCTCTGAATGCCTTTTTAAACAGATTATACCAGAGCACAATTTTAGCTATAGCATATGAACAATGATCAGTACTATAGATTACATACCAACAATGTCTCCATACTCTTGCTTGCATTGACCTTTGATTGCGAGGCAACAATGCCACACACCTGTCCTGGTGCTAATCAAGTCAGGGGAATCACAGTTCACTTGCTAGAGTGCCCTCTGCTGCTCAACTAAACTATAACTAAACATGTCGAAACAATTCTGTCACACCATTAACTTTTGACAGCACACCTCCCACTTGAACTCCTGGTTTATTAACCCAAGGAGTTCACCAGTCTGTCAGGAGGAGGGGGTGTTTTGTAGATACTGTTGAATGGCAGGCCTTTCCCATGGTGGGTGATGCTGGATGCCCACTTGGAACTTTCGTCACCACAGATGTTTACGTTGTCTGCCCATTTCTTCCTCTGTAAAGTATTGCGAACATTGTTTATTCCATTTTATCAATCCTCTTTGGTTCTTTTGATACCTCCCACTTTGGACACGCAATACCTTCGGAAATGTATCCACATTTATTGTCCATTTGCTGCTCTCATGGGAAGATGTAACATTTCTAACCAACCATTTGTGGTGATGTTTCTTCGTTTTGCTAGGCAGCTTAGCTGTGATAGACTGTGTTGCTGTCCACTCTTTGCTGGCTGGTGTTTTGTGATTACCCATTGGTTGTGCTTGTACAGATTTCTCACCTGCATACTGAACAGCACTTGTCCACATAGATTGAGCAAAATGAGTCTTTGATTGATGAGCTGCTACTTCGACCTCCTCCACTAAATCTGGATGAGCGCCACCTACTGTTTTACCCAGGGGACTTCCCCACAGGACCAGGTCTTGGATGACTTTCAGCCTTTGTGGAGCAAGCCTTCCTTCCCTGTGGCTGATTAGAAGCTCAACTTCAGCAGGTCTCCTCAGCTCCTCCAGTTTAACTCCTGGGAAGAAAGTATGCAGTTTATGCGGCTCAACCACTTTGTGCACTTTCGCAATCTCATCAAGCCCATAGCAGACAATTGTATGAAAGCCCTTTTTGCCTTCTTCTGTCTTTATCTTGACTTTAAGGAGATATCTTTTTGTTTTAACAGTCATCTTCATACTACCCACACCATATACGACCAGAGTCACATTCTCACTACGTAGCTTCAGTCTTTTGGTAGCTTTGTGGGTGATATAATTTGTGTCTGATGCCAGGTCTATGAGTGTACCAACTTTTTGATTTGTGTCTGTGGCTACCTCCATCAGCATCAACATCACAGGTAGTTCTTTGAGTCCATTCTTCTACAAAAGCCTGGAATTGTAAATATTGTTAGCTGCTCGGCTGTTACCGTTTGTAAATGCATTCTTGCATCTCACAGCCATTTTGGGTGTTAGTTCAGATAAGAACTTCTTTTGTTCACTAGTGAGCATACTCTTACTTGAATAGGTTTTTCCTCTACTCTCACAGTTTGACGTCTTAGGGCAAAGGAAATAATGGTGATCGCTTTGGCAGTCCTTATTTCTGCACAGGTAAGTATGAATACGACACTCATCTGTGTGAAACCCAAGACACATTTTACACCCTCCAAGGTTTTTTAGGGAAGTTTTCTTGTCATTAACATCCATGTCTCTAAACTGTTTACAGAAATACAGCTTGTTATAATGTTTGCCATCTCCACAAACACCACATACACGCTGGGACTCAGTTTTCAGAACTCTGGAAGAAGCATATTTCCTGTCTGAATTGTGTTCAAGCCTATCACCTGTTTTGAGCTGCTCCATTCTTTCTAGAATGCATTCTTGACCCTTTAAGAATTGCAGAAGTTGGTCAAAGTGGTTATCAGGAGTGACCCTGTTTTTGGGCTCCAACATGAAGGTTAGCCAGTCTCTCTTAGTGAATTCAGGAAGTTTACTTTCTACTGCTGTAATTACCAACGGATTGTTCATGGCACCAAGATTGCCAAGTTCAGTAAGATCTGCTACAGCTTTCTCCACTGTCTGAATTAAATCAAGCACTTTTCTTGGCTGATTACCTCTTACAGGCTGTATTTGCTCAATATCTTCTAGGATTTCAACAGCTATGGCTGCTTGGTTTTCATACCTGTTGTCAAGAATCCTAAAAATCTCAACTGCGGAGCCATAACATGTCAGCCGTAGGTCTTTGACTATTCTTTCTTCAATACTGTCAAGAAGTTGGATCTTCTTTACCTCCACAGATCCAGTGGGTTCCCCCTGCCTTTGGAGACTTTCCCAGTCTTTTCTCCACCGTAGGTACCCTCTCTTGTCAC
This sequence comes from Gobius niger, assembly GCF_951799975.1. Lineage (NCBI taxonomy): Eukaryota > Metazoa > Chordata > Actinopteri > Gobiiformes > Gobiidae > Gobius > Gobius niger. The sequence goes on along the minus strand of NC_136872.1, from coordinate 27,178,291 downwards.
CTTTGAAGATGGGAAGGGCTGCAGGTATAATCTTTAAAATAGGTGCTACAGGTAAAGGTGTGAAAGGCGTGCCACCCCTCCCACTGGTGGCGCCTGCTGTCTCTTCTTCAGCTCTTCGAGCTGAAGCAAACTCAGCTTTCCTCTCTTCCAGCCTGTTTTTCTTCATTTTTAGTTCTTTCATTCTTATATCCAGGGTTCTTCTTGTATCACCAGGCATCCACCGCTCCCAGGTGGACACTCTCTGTGTGGCTTCAATCATTCTTTTCTCTAACACATCTAAATGTGCTTCAAAGCTTTCAAGGTTTCCGCCTATCACAGGTAAACTCAAAGTTAGTTCACCACTCTTCTCAGCTTCCTGTATTGAAGTTGTAACCTGTGGATCTCCATAGTTTGTCCACAGATGCTCTTGTAGGACTTCTCTCACTTGTTTAAATTTTGTTTCTGCCTCAAATGCAGTTCTTTCGATTTCCTCCAATAGCTCTGGATAGGATTCTTCTTCTGTGTCTTCCTCTTCTAATCCAGAAGCATAAGCATCATTTGCCTCAAACACTTTCCTGAGACATTCAGATATTTTTTGGAACTCTTCTTTTAATTCATCTTCAACCATACTGCTTGCCTCTTTGAGCAGGTAGTTGACGGATCTTGTTAAGCTACTTTTTGCAATAGTTCGCTCCCTTTTGAGCTGTTTGATTGTCTTCTCAGGGACATCGTCAGCCATTTTGAATAACCTCTTCGTCTACAGCACTTTTAGGATTTAAAAAGCCGTTTATCTTCTTAGTCCTCGCTGTACACAATGGTTTTCAACGGTCAAGTTTTCTAAAAGTCAATGTGGGCTAAACTTGAAAAAGCCAAAAGTAGATGGAGGACAGAGGCTCAACTCAGCTTCATTACATCTTTTATTTTTGCTACTTTGTTGTTTTGCTTCTGAGAGCAGCATTTAGTTTACAGCAGCAACAACAGCAGCAGCAGGTTGAAAACCTTAGAAAAGAAAATACAATAAATAAGTATTTAGGCTCTGAATGCCTTTTTAAACAGATTATACCAGAGCACAATTTTAGCTATAGCATATGAACAATGATCAGTACTATAGATTACATACCAACAATGTCTCCATACTCTTGCTTGCATTGACCTTTGATTGCGAGGCAACAATGCCACACACCTGTCCAAGTGGTGCTAATCAAGTCAGGGGAATCACAGTTCACTTGCTAGAGTGCCCTCTGCTGCTCAACTAAACTATAACTAAACATGTCGAAACAATTCTGTCACACCATTAACTTTTGACAGCACAATAAAATATAAAATAATGTAAAAAATGTAAATATAAAATGAAAGCACTTATGAATATATAAATGAAAATAATAATGAAATATGAAGTAAATGTAAAAACAAATGGGAGTGTGTAAGATGGACCTTTCCATTTCTACTTTATTCAAACTCCAATGGATGTGTGTTTGCCATATATTATTATATTTTACCATGCCATTGGTATTATTGTTCTCGGCTCATCAGCTCCTGTCCTGAATCAGACCCTCCTGCATCAGAATTCCTCCTGTAAATTCCCTGTCTCTGTGGGAAATTAACGTCATCAACCTGGAAATAATATGGATTAAAACATGTTACACACTCACAATCAAAACAATCACACTCTTTAATATAATTTTATAGTAAATATAAAAATTAAATCATGGCATTAGTATGTTAGTATGAAGCAATAATGGCATTACACATTTCCTATTTTCAGAACAACTGGGTTTCACTTACACAACATTTCTTTATGCTTTATTATGTTACGTTATTTCTGATACTTTCCCTGTGTTTAATTATCAGGTTTTAGACTTGAAATTAAACTACTTGCTGTAACTTTTGTTTTCTCATTATTTGTTTATTTAGATCAGAAAGAGTCACAATTATGTCTACACTGCGTTCCAAATTATTATGCAAATTGGATTTTTGTGTCAAAAAGGTAAAAAAAAAAACAATAATAATGAATCTCATGGATGGTATCGTGTCTTAGGGCTCTATGAATCACTGACATTAATCTCAGAGACCTGGGATGATTAGTTGTCGGGTTAAGCCCAGTTAAGGGAAAAACTACAGAAAAAGGGTGTTCCACTTTATTAAGCAGATCATCATTTTCAAGCAATATGGGAAAGAAAAAGGATCTCTCTGCTGATGTAAAGTGTGAAATAGTTGAATGCCTTGGTGTAGGTATGAAAACCTTCGATATTTCATGAAAGATTAAGTGTAATTTTGAGATTTGTGGATGATTCAGAGCACACTCCGTTTTGTGCCGATAAAGGCACAATATGGACGGTTTCTGCCGGACAAATACATCAGATTAAGAGAACAGATGCTACAAAGCAGCATGCAGGTATTTGAAGCTGCTGGTGCCTCTGGAGTCCCCCAAACATCAAGGTGTAGGACCCTCCAGAGGCTGCAGTTGTGCATAAACCTTCTATCCGGGCCTCCCCTAAACTGTTAATTGAATGTTCATGAACAGAAACGGCTGCAGTGGCTCAGAAATACATGAGGCTCATTTTCAAACAGTCTTGTTCACTGATGAGGCCGTGTAGCCCTGGATGGTCAAATCAATGGAGTAGTGGATGTTGGTGAATGGCCACAATGTCCCAACAAGGCTGTGACGTCAGTAAGGAGGGGGCGGAGTCATGTTTTGGGCCAGAATCATGGTGAGAGAGCTGGGCGGCCCCATTAGGCCCTTTTAGGCTCCCTGAAGGTGTGAAAATAACCTTTGAAAAATATGTGGAGTTTCTGACTGACCACTTTCTTCTATGCTACAAAAAGAAGAGCCATGTTTTCCCTAACAAAATCCTCTTCAGGCATGACAACGCACCATGTCCTGCTGTAAAGAAAACCTCTGCATCACTGGCTGCTATGGGCATAAAAGGAGAGAAACTCATGATGTGGACCCCCTCCTCCCCTGACCTCAGCCCTGTTGAGAACATTTGGAGCTTCAACAAAAAAAACTTCTATGAGGGTGGGAGGCAGTTTTCATCCAAACAGCAGCTATTCTAACGTCCTGCAAAGAAATCCAAGCAGAAACTGTCCAAAAACTTACAATTTTAATGGATTTAAGAATTTTGAAGCTGCTATCACACAAGAGCTCCTATGTTCAAATATAACTTGACCTGTTAATATTTTTTTGATTGAAATAGCTTCTGATTTCAGTAAATATGACCTCCTAATGGTACAAATTCAACAAATGACCATTTTCAGTTAATTACAAGCTTTAAAATGTATTGAAACGATGAGTTGCATAATAATTTGGAACAGTGGATTTTGAGGTTTTTACTATATTTATTTTAAAAAAAAACTGTTATCACTAGGACATTTTTTCCACCACATTTAAATGATCCTCTACCAGTTAAAGACTTGAAAATTATGCTGACTCTCATTTGAGTTGACAATTTAGAAAATCTTAGAAAAATGTCATTTGCATAATCATTTGGAACGCAGTGTACAGAGAGCAAATCTCCTCTGCTTCTTGGCCCCTCCTTTTTTCAACAATTATAACGAGCTCTGTGTGCACCCAGAGTCGTGATTAGTGTTGAAAACTGGGCAATATACTTTTGAGGCCATAAGTGTGACCTTTTGAGTGACTCTTGAGATACTGGATTAACACTGATTGTAAAACGTTTGCTTGTTTGAAATAAAACACGTTTGCCAGCACAAATTTCAAATTTGAAGACACCGCTTTACTTACACTGTATGCAAACCTCTTCATTGGGCTGCATACAACTCGAAATCACAGCCTCAGATCTAAAATCTAAGAACACCCGATGCGTTCAAATCTGGATTCAGCCTCCACTCACAATTCTTGGCAAACAACACAATATTTCAACTTAAGCATCCTAAAGTTTTCCAATGTAAAAGATCACCTTTATCATAAACGCTTCAAATTAACATACACCAGTATCTTCCACTGATCAAAATTTAGGACTTCTCATTTTACCTAAAACCGAAACCAACAACAAAATCCAGAGTCAACTGCACAGTCAATTTCTGTACAAAACTCACTCAATTTACTTAAATTAAATTCACAACATCCTTTATCAATTTCAGAAAGTTCAGAAAGAACATATACACAAACAACAAATTGTTAAGCCTTAACCCTCCTTGGGTACTAACAACAAATTAATCCCTACAGTCCTATCAACACAACTATTTCACACGAGTGTTAACCTGTGGATATTTATTTTTCAAAGTTATGTTATCGGCTGTTACAGATCAATGCAACTGCGCTACATAGTAATTTGGGATTTACTTTATATTTTTGAGAGGCTAAAATATTGTTTATTGCATACTATTACTGATTGAACATTCAAATCTCTCTGTCTGTCATTTTATTATTTTACTTTTGTAAAAATGTGTTATCTCTTAAAATATCCAATAAAATGTATTTATTTATTTATTTTAACTTGATTATTATTGCTGTTTAAGATGCAGACTCATTGACCAATTTGAGCATTCTATAGTCAAAAACATCAAAATGAGAAAACATTTTTTTAGAAATCACAGCAAAAGAGGATCCCATGGGCCGCTGACCCATCGGCAAAAACACCAAAAATTGCTAAAAAAGTAAATATAAAATAAGTATGTAGCAAAAAACTTAAAAATGCAGGTCCAAGTGGTACAGAGAGCGAGGCATCAGACCTGGGCAAATTGTGAGCACTAGTCCTCCTGCAGACGACTGTTCAAGGCTTTCGAGGGGCAGCAGCAGCGGTGCTTTTTGTTGGCATGTTTTCGAGGACAGTTTCTCAGCGAGGCAGAGCAGACTCTCAGTTCGGTAGACGATCAGTTTGGCGGACTTTCTCTTCAGCAGACTATCGATTCGGTGAACTTTCATTTCAGGGTCTTTGAGCAATGCACTTGGACCAATGCCCACGCAATGCGCAACAGGCCCTTGCCTTTTCCCATCACCACCAAAAATGGCAAAGTAAAATCTAAAATCTAAAACCTACAAAATTCAGCATGTCCTATTACGCAAAGCATCACAAAATAAAAGCAAAAATTCTAAATTCTAACAAAAAGAAAACAAGAAACGAGTTTGGAAGAAAAGAGACACAATAAATGATTAAAAGAAAATTCCTCTGTACTTTATCAAAAAGGCCCATCCTCAAAAGAGTCAATGCAGCCTGCTTGAAAGTAAGCATACTGTTATTCGTTTCTCCCTTTGTCTTTAATGTGTTTTATTTTAGTTGCCTTTAGGTTCTTAAAACCACATCACTAAGATTAAAACATCAAGAATTGAGATACTGTACTACAAGTTTTCTTTAGCTCTTTAACTCTTTAACTATATTTTACTATATTAAATTCAATTGTCTATTCCAGACTTAAATTATATTGGTCTCTAAAGGTAAATTTACACATTTCTGGTCAGGACCCCCCAAAAACCCTTGCGAACTATTCGAGATATAAAGTGTTCAGTAATTTAGACAATGTCAAGCAAAACAACACTTAAACTCTTTCATATTATTTGCATAATTTTCTTTATTTGACCTCTATATTCAAATCAGTGCTGTTTGCAATTAGGAATTATTTAAAATTCATATTATCTCAGTGCTCGCTATCTCCTGGGGGATCCTAACCCCCACTTTGGGAACAACTGTTCCGACTAATATTGGAATTTATATGAAGACACTTAGTTTGCATTCTAAACCTCTGGTTACCTTTGTCGCAAATATGTTTCTCCTAAACACAGTTTGGACTCCAGCTGACCTTGTCTTGAACCTTGTTCTCGAGGCATTACTTAGAAGAGCAAAGGAAGTGTTTTGACTACTCCAATCTAACCTTGGGCACAAACTTTAAGGATATACAAAAATGTAACAAAGCAAATACTTAAACTATCTTTAATGGAACCAGGAAAAGCCAACCTGCTGTAATCTGGGCATCTCTCAATATTCAAATCCTTTATAAAGATTACCGATGTGCAACTCCTGTACAACTGAGAGCCTACACAGACATTCAGAACCTAGAAAGACAGAGTTAAATTTCACTTTACCACAAGTCTAAACAGTGAAGACAAAATAACAAAATATAATATTTTTCAGGTCCTGGTACTTTTAGAACCAGGCCTACAAACTCAGGCTTCTGAAGCAAATCACAGCAGGACATTTATCCATCTCTTCTATTGGTGAACTAATAAACTAAAATGCAAGACATTTCAACTTCTTGATTGTACGCATTTTATTTTTAAATTTGTTTGACTGTGTGATCAATATTATTTGTTTTTATTGCTACTCATGCACAAACCATACCTTTTATTAACATAATTACTTGTAGTTATACATCTTTCCCTCATATAATTTTTCCTTGTATATTTTAAAACCCAGTTGTTATACTCACAAGTTGCAGCTTAAAACAGATACATTGTGACATTGTGACACCGGAAATCAGTCCTTCACAGTTCCTGTAACAGATTATAGAGCAGTATCAATTCACAAAAACAACACATTTTCTCAATTCATCATCACCATCATGTGAACATCAATTGATTGTGATTCAAAATGCGGACATTGTTTACCCTACGGGGACTCTTAACTTGTATCATTGCTTTACCAATGCATTATCATTATTCAAAAGCATACCCCCCTATTCTATGAAATAGTTATAGCAAACAATGTTGGCATTTTGTTTTGTTAAACTGACTCAACAATCTTTCCGAGGCAAGAGTTTATCAGGAACGCTCTGCTCATGGACCTTCACAGACAGAGACAAAACAATAATAGATAGGAGAAAACAGTAGATGTGGACAGAGGAGACAAGGCAGAGACACAAAATGTAAGCATCACTCTCCCTGAATTATTTTTTTTACTTTGAAATAAGTGGAAGTTTTCATAATTTGGTCTAGCATTATGTCATTGCATCTTGCTGAATGTCAAAGAAACCGAACAGCATCAGGTCACCCATAACAACACATTCTGTCTTTTGTATAAAACTGACAGCACCCTAACTTTGTTAATTTAGACCCTTGTTCTGTTATACAGCAAGACCTTCACTTATGAGTCCAGATATAGGTGAAATCTCTGGCAAATTACTTATGTGAGAGTAACATTACTTTGAAATAGTCTAGTTTTTACTCGCTCAAGTGCAGTGGTGGAAAGCAACAAAGTAAAAGCACCAGTACAAGCAAAAGGTACAAATTATGGGCATCTTACTTTTGTTTAGTAAATTTATGATGAATGAATCTCTACTTTACTTCACTATATTTTTCAATTGGGTTAAAAGTAAAGCATTTTATTTTCAAAGTGACCTCACGATGAACTGGTTAGACCCAATTTAGACTTGGCTTAGTGGTTTAGTCCTTTAAACCTTGTTTTAAACCCGGTTCAAACCTAGTCCAATGGTTTACTCCTTTAAACCTTGTTTTAGACCTTGCTTAAACCGGATTCAAATGATTTTGAAATTCTGCACAATAATCTCTTAAATACCTTTACTTTCTGCTTATAAAGTACATTCCACAATGCATAACTCAACACTCTTACTTAGGTCAACATCATGTCAGCCACCTTTACTTCCACTCAAGTAAAAGAATCTGTATCTGCACTCTTAAGTAAGAGTGTCGAGCAATTCCTCCACCACTGGATTTTACTCGCTCAAGTGTACTCGAATGCTGTGAGTACTGAGTAACTGTGAGGATGGTGTTGCCTCCACTTTACTTTATTGGTGTCAATGTACACTGCGTTCCAAATTATTATGCAAATGACATTTTTCTAAGATTTTCTAAATTGTCAACTCAAATGCGAGTCAGCATAATTTTCAAGTCTTTAACTGGTAGAGGATCATTTAAATGTGGTGGAAAAAATGTCCTAGTGATAACAGTATTTTTTTCAAAAATAGATGTAGTAAAAACCTCAAAATCTACTGTTCCAAGTTATTATGCAACTCATCGTTTCAATACATTTTAAAGCTTGTAATTAACTGAAAATGGTCATTTGTTGTATTTGTAGCATTAGGAGGTCATATTTACTGAAATCAAAAGCTATTTCAATCAAAAAAATATTAACAGGTCAAGTTATATTTGACCATAGGAGCCCTTGTGTGATCGCAGCTTCAAAATTCTTAAATCCATTAAAATTGTAAGTTTTTGTAGAGTTTCTGCTTGGATTTCTTTGCAGGATGTTAGAAGAACCTCCCAGAGCTGCCGTTTGGATGAAAACTGCCTTCCACCCTCATAGATGTTGTTCTTGTTGAGGCTCAAAAGGTTCTCAACAGGGTTGAGGTCAGGGGAGGAGGGGGTCCACATCATGAGTTTCTCTCCTTTTCTGCCCATAGCAGCCAGTGATGCAGAGGTTTTCTTTACAGTATGACATGGTGCGTTGTCATGCATGAAGAGGATTTTGTTCGGGAAAGCACGGCTCTTCATTTTGTAGCATAGAAGACAGTGGTCAGTCAGAAACTCCACATATTTTTCAAAGGTCATTTTCACACCTTCAGGGAGCCTAAAAGGGCCTAAAGGGGCCGACCAGCTCTCTCCCCATGACTCTGGCCCAAAACATGACTCCGCCCCCTCCTTACTGACGTCACAGCCTTGTTGGGACATTGTGGCCATTCACCAACTATCTACTACTCCATTGATTTGACCATCCAGGGCTACACGGCGCTCATCAGTGAACAAGACTGTTTGAAAATGAGTCTTCATGTATTTCTGAGCCCGTTGCAGCCGTTTCTGTTCATGAACATTCAATTAACAGTTTAGGGGAGGCCGGAGAGAAGGTTTATGCACAACTGCAGCCTCTGGAGGGTCCTACACCTTGATGTTCGGGAGACTCCAGAGGCACCAGCAGCTTCAGATACCTGTCTGCTGCTTTGTGGCATCTGTTCTCTTAATCTGATGTGTTTGTCTGGCAGAAAACGTCCATATTGTGCCTTTATCGGCACAAAACGGAGTGTGTCTGAATCATCCACAAATCTCTTATCAGTTCGATGATTACACTTCATCTTTCATGAAATATCGAAGGTTTTCATACCTAGACCAAGGCATTCAACTATTTCACGCTTTTCATCAGCAGAGAGATCCTTTTTCTTTCCCATATTGCTTGAAAATGATGATCTGCGTAATAAAGTGGAACACCCTTTTTCAGTAGTTTTTCCCTTAACTGGGCTTAACCCGACAACTAATAATCCCAGGTCTCTGAGATTAATGTCAGTGATTCATAGAGCCCCAAGACACAACACCATCCATGAGTTTCATTATTATTGTTTTCTTTTTTACCTTTTTGACACAAAAATCCAATTTGCATAATAATTTGGAACGCAGTGTAGTCTGATTGCCAAAGAATGTATAGTTTTACTCAAATAAGCATGTTGATATCTCAAAATAACTCACTACGCTTTACGTTCTCTGTGTCCATTATAGCCCTAAGTGAAAAATTCAAACAAACAGCAAATAAACCAAGCAAACCAAGCAAGGAAGCACAAAATATGAAATATAAAAACATGGAAATAAAGATCTACTTGCTGCATCCAGAGCTATAGCCATGTTATAATTTTAACTTATAACGTTACATTTCTCTCAATGTTCATCAGTTGATTCTGGAGTTTCACAGTTAGATTAGAAATGAACACAACGAGCCTCCATAGGTTGTATATCGAGCGTAAGTGTTCCCCTATGTGCACATCTCAAAACAACTTGGCGCCTCAGCTAAGCGGGTTATTTATTATAGGAGAAAAATATCCTAGGTTCCTCTCCTACCCATTATCCCTTAGCCACCAGTACAACTACTGTACTTCTTGTAACTATTCTATAGTCAGAAGAAAAATCAGCAGATGTATATTAAACCACAAGCTTTTATGACCACTAAAAACAGATAGTTCTATTCAAGTTTTCACACTAGCCTGTGGTCACAGTCCTCTGACTGTGGCGTATTTCTAAGTCCAACTGCCTTAGTAATTAATTACATGGCCTATGTAATTATTACCGATTCAATATTCAGCACTCAGTTCAAAATTAAAAGTAACATGAAACAACATCTTTACACAGTAGCCACAGCTTTTGCTTTGACCCACACTTGCTATCCGTAAACCAGACATAGAGACCAGTGACCTGGACCCAGACTCGTTTACAGCTTTTTGGAGCATTCTAGCTTCCCGGCTACGTCGGTGTGAGGCCTTTTGTTTGACACTAAAATTAACATTAAACAAAGCTTTACACTCAAGATAGTCTACAATATGTGTTCCTCACTTTTGCCTATAGCGGCTATGTGGATAAACAGTAGAGTCAACAAGTTTAAAACCTGATCTGCTCTAAACTGTATGCATGGAGCTTCACAGATTATTGCTGCTATTTCAGTTCAAGCTTTGTGCATCGGAATACCCCAGTCTCCTGGTAGTCATGATCTAAAGTCCCTACTCTCAACCGGAACAAAACATCCAGAATTAACCAATAACATGAGATTATGTCATTGCATTGTTCTTTTTTCTATCAAGTATGCGTCTAGTAAGGCCATTCCCCCTCCCTTTTATCAAAGGATAAAAATGCACTTACCAGATCAGCAACATGTTCGTTGACGCCAAATTGTTAGAGAAATAACAATGGTGTTCGAGAGGATAGATGAATGACAGGCAGCAGTCTGGATGTCTTATGCAGGAGAAGTTTATTTACCATCGGTGCGGGACCCGGAGACATGAACTCGAGACATTGACAGTCCGACCATTCAAGTCTGTCTATGCTTCCACAGGAGAGGGATAAATACCCTCTCAGAGCGTCATACTGATACGCAAGCATTCAGTGGCTGAGAGTGGGCGCCTGAGCACCACAGTCAAGGCTATGACAGAGATAGTACGACTGTACAGCCTGACCCAGTATGATAAATGAGTAACGCCGACTGTTTCAAGTGAATTTCTCCTTTGTGAGATTAATAAAGGTTTATCTTTTCTTGTCTTATCTTATCTTTAATAGCGATTTAATGTTATCCTCTAACACATTTATTCTTCAAAGAATGTGGGCCTGTGATTTGTCAGAGATCAGCTGTTCCTCTCTGGCCTCAGCTCTGAAGTCCAACCCCTCACATCTCACTTACCTGGATCTGAGTGGTAACACAGACCTGTCTGACTCAGGAGTGTCTCATCTGTGTGTTTTTTTTGAAAAGCCAGACTGTCGCCTGCAGATTCTCAGGTCAGTTCACTGTCTCTATCTCTATTCTAAAACTATTTTTGAAATGTTTTAGAATAATCATCATACGAGGAGGGGGACATGAGTGAGATAAAAATAAAGGGGTCAGAGGGATAAATTGTAGCCCGAGATAGAAAAAGAAGAAGAAGATCTTTATTTATATAGCGCCTTTCACAGACATATAGTCACAAAGCGCTTTACATGAGACAATTGTACATTCACTCCACACTCGGTGGTGTAAACTACGTTTGTAGCTTCAGTTTCCCCTGGGGGAGACTGACAGAGTCGCTTTCGCGACTACACACGTCTGCGCCAACGGACCCTCTGACACCACCATACATTCACTCACACACATCATTCATCCTGGCCCATTGTGCATGTTTTTAGTGGTAGGGGAAACCGGAGTACCTGGAGGAAACCTACGCAGACACGGGGAGAACATGCAAACTCCACACAGAAAGGCAGAGTAGTAGTAGAGTCGGGGCCTGAGATAGTGATCTTGCATAAGCACAACCTGCGTTCCCCAACAAGCGTTAGAAGCGGCCCAATGCGGTGAAGTGAGATGGATATTCAGAATTTCGGATATTTTACATGATCTTGACTGAACCCAAGAGAGAAGTACTACTCACGGCTTTAGTTGGTCAACTACTACCCTACGAACAAATAACAAGGAAATGCTGGCGTGAGCAGACAGAGAGAGATGCTTGGCAGACTTGACAGAATATGTGCCTGTACTGTCCTTTCTGGTTAGGGACCATCAACCCAATTACTATACTAAACAGCTCAATGGAAATACAGTTGTGTAAAATGTATAAAACACCATAAAAACGTAGTAAGCTGGGATCACGACATAATGACCCCTCTATTTTTATCTCACTCATGTCCCCTCCTGGGCTCTGTTCAAATCCAACAAATCAGTTTGGAGTCTTCTCATGACCTTCTTCAAAACTTCCTTGTTTGTGTTTTCATCAACTACAATATCTAAACTTTTATCACTTCATTTATTCTTTAAAGATTGTGGTGCTGTGGTTTGTCAGAGATCAGCTGTTCCTCTCTGGCCTCAGCTCTGAAGTCCAACCCCTCACATCTCACTTACCTGGACTTGAGTGGTAACACAGACCTGTCTGACTCAGGAGTGTCTCATCTGTGTGGTTTTCTTGAAAGGTCAGACTGTCGCCTGCAGATTCTCAGGTCAGTTCACTGTCTCTGTGTCAGGGCTCAAGTTTCACACAAACTATTTAATGTTTTGTTTTAGTCTGTGCTTATGACAAAAATGTATTTCCAGAGGAAAGAAGCCAGTAACTCTCATTTTACAGACATACTATTGTTTTAAAAAGATCCTTTTATCATATAGCAACAACATAAAATGTTGTGTTTTTCTATAATATTTTCTTCACACATTTTGATTTGTATACTGTTAACTGCTAAATATTTAAAAATGTCTTAGAATAATCATCATACGAGGAGGGGGACATGAGTGAGATAAAAATAAAGGGGTCATAGGGATAAATTGTAGCCCGAGATAGTAGAGTCGGGGCCTGAGGTAGTGATCTTGCATAAGCACAACCTGCTGTTCCCCAACAAGCGGCCCAATGCTGTGAAGTTAGATGGATATTCAGACTTTCAGATATTTGACATTATCTTCACTGAACCCAAGAGAGAAGTACTACTCACGGCTTTAGTTGGTCAACTACTACCCTACGAACAAATAACACAAGGAAATGCTGGCGTTAGCAGACAGAGAGAGATGCTAGGCAGACTTGACAGAATATGTGCCTGTACTGTCCTTTCTGGTTAGGGACCATCAACCCAATTACTATACTAAACAGCTCAATGGAAATACAGTTGTGTAAAATTGCTAAAAAACACTGTAAAAAACGTAGTAAGCACATGCACGCATGCACACACACACTTTTCTTTCCTCCCTCTCTATCCAACAATAAAACAATCCCAATACCTATTCTGTTTCCTTTGCACAGTACATTATAAAGTGGGTGATTGTTCAAATTACTTCCACAAGGCGCACATAGTGCCTTAGGGCACATAGCGGCTATTAGTTGTAAATAGAAATAAAAGGTTGTGCCAGGTAGATTGAAATATGCTTTTACGTCTTGGAAGTCTCTGAGGCAATTCTGCCTATGATATTCTTGAGAGTATTTGGGGGAAGTTAGGGAGACTGGCGCAACCTGATGGTCTGAGCCTGTATAATGTGGAGGCTAATTAATTTGCAGTATAGCTCTGGTGGGATACCATCAAGGCCTGGTGACCTGCCTGTATTCGATCATTTAATAGCTTTGATAATCTCTTCCAATGTAATCGATAACCCAAGTGAGTCTGCAGTCTGAGTCTGAGTTTTTGATCAAATGTTTCAAAAGGGCTGTTACAGTTGGATCAGATGTTATAATGCCCCCTTGTGTTGTAATCGCTGGGATATTGGCCAGTCTCTCGTTATTTTAGTTTTGAAGGCCTGCTTGGTCGAGCACTATTGACATAATGCTGTTGTCAGGCTTGATTTAGTCCAATCCAAATCAACTTCATTTCTATAGCACATTTCATAAACAAGAGTTTCCAAAGTGCTGCTTCAAAGTCCCTAATTTAGAATTAATTGACGCCTTCTGATATTTTCAGGTGTGGCATTGGAAGCCAATGTCACTTCTGTTTACTACATTATCTAAACTTTTATCACTTAATTTGTTCTTTATTCAGATTGAGGGACTGTGGTTTGTCAGAGATCAGCTGTTCCTCTCTGGCCTCAGCTCTGAAGTCCAACCCCTCACATCTCACTGAGCTGGAGCTGAGTGATAACAGACTGTCTGACTCAGGAGTGTCTCATCTGTGTGGATTTCTGCGCAGGAAAGACTGTCGCCTGCAGATTCTCAGGTCAGTTCACTGTCTCTGTGTCAGGGCTCAAGTTTTTACACAAACTATGAACATGACAGTATGAAAGGTCTGGAACAGCCTCAATGAGGATCTGAGACAAGCCTCAACCCTGAGCATTTTTAAGTCCAGGCTGAAAGGACACCTTTTTACTGCAGCCTATGGAGATTGAAACTTTTTTTTTATTTTTATGAAATTGCAACTAATGATTTGTTTTCTTGATTTGCATTGTGTTTTAAATGCTTTGATTGTGTTTATAATGCTTTGTATTCTATTTTTACAATGTTTGGTGTTACTGTGAGGCACATTGAGTTGTCATGTACATGAAATGTGCCTTACAAATAAACTTGCCTTGCCTTTTCTATGAACTGTAAGCCACAATCATCAACATTATAATAAAATTAATCTACAAAGGCTTGACATGTGTCACTTTGCATGTCATGAGTCTATATATAGTTTTACATTTTAAGTTGAATTACATAAATGAAACTTTTGAACGATGTTCACATTTTTCAAGTTTTACCTGTTTTAATCATTCCATTAATTTGAATACTTGTCATGACCTTCGCTTATTTCTGGAATTTTATCACTTCATTTATTCCTTTTTCAGATTGAGGGACTGTGGTTTGTCAGGGATCAGCTGTTCCTCTCTGGCCTCAGCTCTGAAGTCCACTCTGAAACCCTCACATCTGACTGAGCTGGACCTGAGTAAGAACAGACTGAGAGAGTCAGACATGAAGAAGCTCCTCTTCCTTAAATGGATCCCTCACCGTCGACTGGAGACACTGATGTGAGTCCAGACTTTATTGCCTCACTCAGACCGCATACTTCTCAAGAGTCAAAATCACGGCCAAAGCCCCAAGTTGTGCTTATTAAAGCCAGACACTCTGGCCGCGTGTCTGCTCAGAGAGTGTAGCCGCATCTTGGAAGGAGCTCTTATCTGAAAAATAACTGCTGTTTTTGAGGCTAACTAGTCCCTCTTTGCTACTGCCATATATGGATCTTTAATTATATACCCATGGTCTACCAGGATCTGCAAAGTATTTATATCCAGTATTTATATACGCTTGAATAGAGGGACATGATTTGTGCCGGTGGACAAGGGTAATTCCAAGTTACCCCCGTTAGCATGTTACAATCGCCTACAGCTCATTGTTGATGAAAAGTTTGCAATAAACTACAAATACATGAAGGCCGACTCAGTGTGTGGCCATAATAAAATCTGCTTTATGTAGTTACTGGCTTTATTGGTGTTATTAGTGCATAATACTTGTTTTCACAGGATCAATGTGAGCTTGCTTCTAAGCAGCTTGCTAGACCAAAGAGAAAACCGTTCAGCTATGGTCATGAGCAATAAACTTTAACAATGATCACACATTGGGCTTGTTGATTTTAAACACTTGTCTTCTGTAGACGGTGGATTTATTGACTTTGTCTTTGCATATTTCTTGTTTTCATGTGATCACCTTCCCTTCATCTCCAAACTTCTTAAAAAAAACGTTGCTGCCCAACTCCACACCCACCTTTCCTCCAATAACCTGTATGAACAATTTCAGTCTGGCTTCCGTTCCCTCCATAGTATTGAAACTGCCCTCCTCAAAATCACCAATGACCTTCTCCTCTCTGCTGACTCTGGTTCACTCTCCATCCTCCTCCTGCTTGATCTCAGCGCAGCCTTTGACACTATCTCCCACTCCATCCTCCTGGACAGACTCTCCTCCATTGGCATCACAAACACTCCCCTCTCCTTTCTGACCGCACCCAGTTCATCCAGCTCAAATCTTTTACTTCCCGTTCCTTTCCCGTAACTTCAGGTGTTTCCCAGGGTTCTGTCCTCGGCCCCTTACTGTTCCTAATCTACCTTCTCCCTCTTGGTCACATCTTCAGAAAACACCACATACACTTTCACTGCTACGCGGATGACACCCAGCTCTACATCTCCAGCGAGCCTAATTCCACACTCCCACCCTCCTCTCTCACTAACTGCCTCCATGAAATAAAGTCCTGGTTCACATCTAACTTTCTCAAACTGAACAACAACACAACTGAACTCCTTCTCATTGGCTCCAAACCTCCCTAAATAAAATCAGCAATCCCTCCATTCCCATTGATGGCTCATACATTTCCCCGTCCCCTCAGGTAAAGGTTAGGGTGTCATCCTCGACAGCCCCCTCTCCTTCACCGCACACATCAATAGCATCACCCACTTCCACCTCAAGAACATCCTCCGGCTCCGCCCTTTTCTCTCCCCTCACACCACTGCCATACCTGTCCACAGCCTCATCACCTCCCGTCTCCACTATTGTACAATTACCCGCTCCATGCCAAGGAAATTAACATTTCTATTCATATTAGTTGACAATAAAATCTTTGAATCTTTGAATACTTTTTATCTTTGAAGTATATTTCATTGTTCCGACATATTATTTCTTTAAAGTTAAATACAGTGTTGAAATGAATCATTTTTTATCTCTGCTTCTCCACAGCTGGGAACCGGCTCGGCCAATAAAGGACGGTTCAAGTTCAGAAGACTCAGATTCATCATTTTCAATAGCTGAGTTAGATTATTCTGATGACTCAGATTCATCAGATTCATCAGATACATCAGATACATCAGATTCATCAGATTCATCAGATGAGAGCGGGTGGGTGCTGGCTTGGACAAAGAAGTTGAGGAGGAAATTACTAGGTATTTAAAGTGGTACATTTTGGTATCTACAGTGGTACTTAATTGTGAACTTCAAGTGGTAGTTTCTGTGTAATAACAATGTAAGTACTAAATATGTACTTGTAAGTGAGCGATATATAGAAACCATTTACATTAAAAGAAAGTGGAAAGTGGAAGCTGCACTGACATGACTGTTGCTTATGATTATGATGAACTTATGAAGATGTCATTCAACACACGAGTCTCTTTATTTTGGTGAAAAAACATAGTACATAGAACATTGTGGAAAAATGCTGCCACCCACCTGAGCCCACACGCACACATCGCGGGACGTTGGTGTGTGATTCAATCATCACGCCCAACCCGTTTTTTTCATTCAAATCATTTTAGTAACTTCTGTGAGCAGTCTCAGAGGTCAGAGACATACTAGTTTCATTCAAACATCCATTTTGTTTGTGTAATAAATCATGTATGACAGTTCGATACTGTTTAAAGGTAGAAAACAGTAATTCTGTGGTGATTGGCTGAGGGGAGGGGCCAGTGAGTATAAAAGAGAGGCGCCCTCTCTCCCCATCCAGTCTGCGTTGGTCTGCCTACAAGGAAGGTAATTATGAGAGCCTTGTTTGCCACTTATTGTAACATACATGTTAAATACCATTATTTTGTTTGTGTTTTGTTTGTTGTAGTACACACCATAAACACGTACGATCTTGTTTTGTCGTTAGTCACACTTTCGACCATATGAGCCCCGTCACAACAAAGAAAGCAAGAACAACATTTATAGATTCAATACAGTTTAGTATACCTTCTCCTAAAGAAGTGTTCCCATACAGGCAAATAATCTGTATTTTACATCCCTGGACTTTCATGAAAGAATGACTGTAGTTAACCGATAACTAACAGGTACTTAACAGAACTTCCGGGGGCCGTGTTCTAAGGCGAGACAAAGATTTAAAAAAAAAACTTGTATTTAGCTGGAAATAACAGGCAATTAACAGTCAGGTTAAGTTTTCACACGTTGTGAAGTTTTCACACGTTGAGAACACGTTGTTCAGGAGTCTCTGAACAACGTGTTCTCAAGATCCTCCCTGTGTGTCCATAAGCCTGGTTTCTATCAACACAAAACCTTTTTCTGGTTCTGAGGTTTCTTATGATGTTTGGTTGCCAACGGAGAGGAGCTTGCGATTCCATCTATTGGACTGTGGACTCCAGAACTTCATTCAGGCATCAGTTGTCCTCACACTGGCGGGTAGATACAGGTGAAGGTTGCTTCTGTAATACATAGGGTTTATAAAATAATTGAACGTTGAACATTATTCTGTTCCAACAGCAGGTGGATAGCATTATCACTTACATTTGTTTTTACCTATAAGTGTACTTCAACTTTCAATGAAATTCTGTAGATCGGAAGCAGGGCCTAAAAAAACCTGGAGACAAAAAGAGAGAAGAAAGTGAAGTCCTTTAGGCGGCGCGGGTCACAGACTTTGATCTGTTTGACTTATTGATATTATTACATTGATCTGATATTATGTAAGATATAAACTGTGCTGGTGATTTGGCTTAAAACATTTTTTTAAAAAGGAGGAAAATGTTTTGTTTCCTTTTTTACCCCAATGCTCTTAAACTGTTCTGCAGACATCAGGGCTTAACTATGTTTAAATATATTACTTTACTTTTGATCTGGAACCCAATGTAATTCACATCAGGGTTTTGTCTTTTGATTCTTTGTTGATAATTGTTCGTCTTTGTCTCTTTCCAAAACTGCATCATCTCTGTCACTGCAGTAAATTCTTACAAAACTATCATTTTACCTCTGAGGAACAAAAAGGATCTGATGTTTCTGATTAAACCGTCTCCAACACGGAGCATTTAAATGTTTTATCACTAACTCGTTATAATGAACCAGAACATAAACGTCAGAGACTGGACCACAGTGTTTAAAACAGAACTTAAAGGTTGAACCAGTCATGTGACCTCTGACCTCATGTTTTAGGTCTCAGGTTTGATTGTGTTTTGATCTGTCGTCTTTAATGTTGTACATGTTTGTATTTTCTTACATTATATTGCATATTTACATTTATATGTTCATTAATATGTTTTGTCCCTTGAAGTAAAAATAAAAACATGATTTTGTGATTTAAGGAATCCTGTGTCCACTAAAATACACGTCATGTATCATTAGTTCAGCTGCAAATGTGTTTTTGAAAATCCTTCATCTGCTTCATCATGTTTTGGCTCCATTTTGAATCGTTACAAAAGTCTCAAACTCATGTATAATAGTTTCCTCTTGTTCCCCTGCAGCGTCTGACTTTTACCACAGAGCGATAGCGCCCTCTAGTGGCTGAACACGTTCCTGTTTTACTGAGGGGCAGATCGTTTCTAAAGTCACAGCCTGCACACAAACCTGGGCTGCGTCCGAAACGAGCAGATTGGTCAGAGCTCTTACGCCAAACCGGATGTGCGTCAGCGTCCGCCACGACAAGATGCTTCCGAATTGGTCTGTCAGTTAGGAAGTAGTTAGGAAAAGGAGCCTCGATGCTAACTGTCATAGCCACTTTAGCATAGGGACCTCTGATGCTAACTGTCATAGCCACTTTAGCATAGGGACCTCTGGTGCTAACTATATTGTAAGGCGTAATAATACCAGGAGTAATTTGGCATCCGCACAGTAAAGTGAAGATTACTGTGCGGATGCCAAACTACTCCTGGTATTATTACGCCTTACAATATAGTCCCCCCTTTTATCCGCTTAGAAAATCCACATGGTTTAATTTTGTGTAATTATACTTTGTAGTGGAACACTTCACGTAACCATATTTAAATAGGGAAAACGTGGAAGAGCTTGGTAGCTTCTATCTTGACCTGTTTTGGAGCTATAGAGGAGAGAGGGAGGGGCTAAATGCTAACGTCGTCTGCGCTGTGTTTACGTGACTGAAGATCAGACAGGTCCTAAAGAACTCGTCACAGCTCAGGTAAGAACAGATCTCAGTGTGGAAAAATGGTGGTGCTTGACATTCACTTTTTACAGATTAGTTCATAAAAGAAATGAAGAAAATGCTCCCTAAAGTTTTATATAATTCCTGATTCTGTCCACTGGAAGCAAACATTGGCAGAGAGTTCATATAAACAGTTTATTGCCGTCATCAGTGGAAGGTTTTACAAACTACACATTTGCTTCAGTGCACTGGGGGAACATGAGACTAAAATAATCAGGTTAAAAACATTTGCACTACAATGAGTTCTGAGACAGTGGTCTTGGTCGATCCAAAGTAGAAAACCTCGTACCTGGGTTTCTCTGCAGGTTAGAAGGTCAGGTTTTAGCTTCATCCCCCAAAAATACATCACACAATGAAATTAACTTTCCTCACATCTAGGAGTTTGTTTTGGTTCAATCGTGCAACATGAAACAAACATATCACTGAGATAAATAGAGACATAGGTTATTATATAATGAGTCTGATGGTGGAGGGGAAGAGACTGTTCCTGTGGGGGGGGCGTGTCCAGGGTGGGAGGGGCCAGCTGTGATCTGAGGAGCCAATCACCAGACAACGTCCTGCACCTCACAGCGATGGAGATGACGATGGACTCTGAAGGACAGAACTGCACTGACACCGGCAGCTCGAGCTTCTCTGATGAGGTCCAGGGTTAAGGTGGCACTTAGGGCGGGGGGGGGGGTCCATCAGGATGAGGGGCCGTCGTCAGCTCCAGGGTATTTGTTCAGCACCACCTCCTGTAAACAGAATCATCACAGTTCATCTGCACAATAGTCCAAACATCATGATCAGTGCTAACACTAAACATATTTACTTTTAACCTCGAACATTGAGTGGTTAATGTTCAACTAATAAAAGGAATTGAGAAGAAGTGTAAACTTCCCCTTCATTTTTAGGGAAACTTTTTGAGAGTACAATGTCATTAATACAATGGAGATGGTGAAAGACAAGGATTAACTATAATAATTTTTGTTATTCAAATTTGACTTGGAAATGTTAATACTGTGACAACACGAGAACCAGGGTGAACCGGCCAGTGACTCACGTTCCGCTCGATCAGACTCACCTTTAGTCGTGCAGTAGGTGTTGGGCTCGATCAGACTCACCTTTAGTCGTGCAGTAGGTGTTGGGCTCGATCAGACTCACCTTTAGTCGTACAGTAGGTGTTGGGCTCAGACTCACCTTTAGTCGTGCAGTAGGTGTTGGGCTTGATCAGACTCACCTTTAGTCGTGCAGTAGATGTTGGGCTTGAACAGACTCACCTTTAGTCGTACAGTAGATGTTGGGCTTGAACAGACTCACCTTTAGTCGTACAGTAGATGTTGGGCTTGATCAGACTCACCTTTAGTCGTACAGTAGATGTTGGGCTTGATCAGACTCACCTTTAGTCGTACAGTAGGTGTTGGGCTTGATCAGACTCACCTTTAGTCGTGCAGTAGATGTTGGGCTTGAACAGACTCACCTTTAGTCGTACAGTAGATGTTGGGCTTGATCAGACTCACCTTTAGTCGTGCAGTAGATGTTGGGCTTGATCAGACTCACCTTTAGTCGTGCAGTAGGTGTTGGGCTTGATCAGACTCACCTTTAGTCGTGCAGTAGATGTTGGGCTTGATCAGACTCACCTTTAGTCGTGCAGTAGATGTTGGGCTTGATCAGACTCCCCTTTAGTCGTACAGTAGGTGTTGGGCTTGATCAGACTCACCTTTAGTCGTACAGTAGGTGTTGGGCTTGATCAGACTCACCTTTAGTCGTGCAGTAGATGTTGGGCTTGAACAGACTCACCTTTAGTCGTACAGTAGATGTTGGGCTTGATCAGACTCACCTTTAGTCGTGCAGTAGATGTTGGGCTTGAACAGACTCACCTTTAGTCGTACAGTAGATGTTGGGCTTGATCAGACTCAACTTTAGTCGTGCAGTAGGTGTTGGGCTTAGACTCCCCTTTAGTCGTACAGTAGATGTTGGGCTTGATCAGACTCCCCTTTAGTCGTACAGTAGGTGTTGGGCTTGATCAGACTCCCCTTTAGTCGTACAGTAGGTGTTGGGCTTGATCAGACTCCCCTTTAGTCGTACAGTAGATGTTGGGCTTGAACAGACTCACCTTTAGTCGTGCAGTAGATGTTGGGCTTGATCAGACTCCCCTTTAGTCGTACAGTAGGTGTTGGGCTTGATCAGACTCTCCTTTAGTCGTGCAGTAGGTGTTGGGCTTGAACAGACTCACCTTTAGTCGTACAGTAGATGTTGGGCTTGATCAGACTCACCTTTAGTCGTGCAGTAGATGTTGGGCTTGATCAGACTCACCTTTAGTCGTGCAGTAGATGTTGGGCTCAGACTCACCTTTAGTCGTGCAGTAGATGTTGGGCTCAGACTCACCTTTAGTCGTGCAGTAGATGTTGGGCTCGAACAGACTCACCTTTAGTCGTGCAGTAGATGTTGGGCTCGATCAGACTCACCTTTAGTCGTGCAGTAGATGTTGGGCTCGAACAGACTCACCTTTAGTCGTGCAGTAGATGTTGGGCTCAGACTCACCTTTAGTCGTGCAGTAGATGTTGGGCTCAGACTCACCTTTAGTCGTGCAGTAGATGTTGGGCTTAGACTCACCTTTAGTGAGGGCTTGATCAGACTCACCTTGGGATTGATCAGACTCACCTTTAGTCGTGCAGTAGGTGTTGGGCTTAAACAGACTCACCTTTAGTCGTACAGTAGGTGTTGGGCTTAAACAGACTCACCTTTAGTCGTGCAGTCGATGTTGGGCTTGAACAGACTCACCTTTAGTCGTACAGTAGATGTTGGGCTCGATCAGACTCACCTTTAGTCGTGCAGTAGATGTTGAGCTTGATCAGACTCACCTTTAGTCGTACAGTAGGTGTTGGGCTTGATCAGAATCACCTTTAATCGTACAGTAGATGTTGAGCTTGATCAGACTCACCTTTAGTCGTACAGTAGATGTTGAGCTTGATCAGACTCACCTTTAGTCGTACAGTAGATGTTGAGCTTGATCAGACTCACCTTTAGTCGTGCAGTAGATGTTGGGCTCGATCAGACTCACCTTTAGTCGTGCAGTAGATGTTGGGCTTGATCAGACTCACCTTTAGTCGTGCAGTAGATGTTGGGCTTGAACAGACTCACCTTTAGTCGTACAGTAGATGTTGGGCTTGAACAGACTAAACTTTAGTCGTGCAGTAGGTGTTGGGCTCGATCAGACTCACCTTTAGTCGTGCAGTAGGTGATGGGCTTGATCAGACTCACCTTTAGTCGTACAGTAGATGTTGGGCTTGAACAGACTCACCTTTAGTCGTACAGTAGATGTTGGGCTTGAACAGACTAAACTTTAGTCGTGCAGTAGGTGTTGGGCTCGATCAGACTCACCTTTAGTCGTGCAGTAGGTGTTGGGCTCGATCAGACTCAGCTTTAGTCGTACAGTTGATGTTGGGCTTGATCAGACTCACCTTTAGTCGTACAGTAGATGTTGGGCTCGATCAGACTCACCTTTAGTCGGACAGTAGGTGTTGGGCTTGATCAGACTCACCTTTAGTCATGCTGTAGGTGTTGGGCTTGATCAGACTCACCTTTAGTCGTGCAGTAGGTGTTGGGCTTGATCAGACTCACCTTTAGTCGTGCAGTAGGTGTTGGGCTTGATCAGACTCACCTTTAGTCATACAGTAGATGTTGGGCTTGAACAGACTCACCTTTAGTCGTGCAGTAGGTGTTGGGCTTGAACAGACTCACCTTTAGTCGTGCAGTAGATGTTGGGCTTGATCAGACTCACCTTTAGTCGTGCAGTAGGTGTTGGGTTTGATCAGACTCACCTTTAGTCGTGCAGTAGATGTTGGGCTTGATCAGACTCACCTTTAGTCGTGCAGTAGATGTTGGGCTTGATCAGACTCACCTTTAGTCGTGCAGTAGGTGTTGGGCTCGAACAGACTCACCTTTAGTCGTACAGTAGATGTTGGGCTCGATCAGACTCACCTTTAGTCGTGCAGTAGGTGTTGGGCTCAAACAGACTCACCTTTAGTCGTACAGTAGATGTTGGGCTTGAACAGACTCACCTTTAGTCGTGCAGTAGATGTTGGGCTCGAACAGACTCACCTTTAGTCGTACAGTAGATGTTGGGCTTGATCAGACTCACCTTTAGTCGTGCAGTAGATGTTGGGCTTGATCAGACTCACCTTTAGTCGTACAGTAGATGTTGGGCTTGAACAGACTCACCTTTAGTCGTACAGTAGATGTTGGGCTCGATCAGACTCACCTTTAGTCGTGCAGTAGGTGTTGGGCTCGATCAGACTCACCTTTAGTCGTGCAGTAGGTGTTGGGCTCGATCAGACTCACCTTTAGTCGTGCAGTAGGTGTTGGGCTCGATCAGACTCACCTTTAGTCGTGCAGTAGGTGTTGGGCTCGATCAGACTCACCTTTAGTCGTGCAGTAGGTGTTGGGCTTGATCAGACTCACCTTTAGTCGTACAGTAGATGTTGGGCTTGATCAGACTCACCTTTAGTCGTGCAGTAGATGTTGGGCTCAGACTCACCTTTAGTCGTGCAGTAGATGTTGGGCTCAGACTCACCTTTAGTCGTACAGTAGATGTTGGGCTCAGACTCACCTTTAGTCGTGCAGTAGATGTTGGGCTTTATCAGACTCACCTTTAGTCGTGCAGTAGATGTTGGGCTCAGACTCACCTTTAGTCGTGCAGTAGGTGTTGGGCTTCATCACTCACCTTTAGTCGTGCAGTAGGTGTTGGGCTTTATCAGACTCACCTTTAGTCGTACAGTAGATGTTGGGCTCAGACTCACCTTTAATCGTACAGTAGGTGTTGGGCTCGATCAGACTCACCTCTAACTGATCTGCTCTGACCTTCTCCCGTCCTTTGAGGATCCAGCAGACTCAGACAGGTCTCACCTTAGAGGGTCCGGAAGGCTCAGACAGGTGCAGAGAACACATTTACCTGTGGAATTAATAAAGTATCACTTAGCTAAACGGTGTCCAGGGAGGGAGTCTGCAGCCAGTCACCAGACTGCCCGCACGATGCGATGGAGATGAGGCTGGACTCTGACGGCTGTACGGATAGAACTGTACCAAGTCCTCGGTGATGATGGGGGAGAGTATCTGGGTGAGGGCCGAGGCAGGGCAGGGCAATCATCAGCTCCAGGTCATTTGTTCTGCACCCTGACACCAGCCGATCCACCTCCTGTACACAGAGTCATCACAGTTCATTGACAAACCCCATTCATCTGCACAATAGTCCAAACATTACAGTCAAAGCTAACTGTAGAGCTACTTATAACTAATACTGAGTGATGAATGTTCTACAGCTAATCTGGAAATAGATTTGAGAAGAGAAGTGTAAAAACAAATCTAATTTCAGAAATAAACGTTAAATGTGTCCGGTTCAGAGAGTTCAACAAGGTTTACAACAACAAGCCTTTAAATACTGTGTGTGTGAGGTCCAATAGGTGGTCCAGAAGGTCCAACAGATTCAGCTTCATCGGTCTGGAAGGTGGGGGGCTTGAACAGACCCAGCTTTGACCGTCCGCCCGGTAAGTGGTGGGCTCTGACCTTGTCCCGGCCTTTGAGGATCCATAAGGCTCGGACAGGTCTCACCCCAGAGCATACATGTCAATCTGGTCTGTGATTGACATGCAGCCCCTTCCCCAGCCGTGTTGTTTGCTAACGCTGTCAGGGAGGAGAAGACATGGCTTTTTATGAGGGCTTTCCGGTCTTTAAACTATTTTTCAACAAAGAAATGAACAGAGAGGCGCTTCTGAAACATCTGAATCCCTTCCTGTCTCCATCTCTCAGAGGTAATAAAGCGCTCATTTGCTCACGACATCGAGCACAATGTTCAGTTACAAACAGAAAGGAAACTGTTCAGTCACTTTACGTCTTTTGTCAGAGGAAATATTTAAATGCTGAACCTAAAGCTTAATGTTTCTTTCCTCCTCACGAGAACAAAGCACCGGGAGGCAGTGAGGCATTCATTGGTCGCAGGAAAAAAGTGAGCAGAAAAGAGGTCACTATTCCACTAAATTGATAAAGCTTTAAAACTTGCCTATACACAGCAAAAACCCCACGAGGTCTGAAACACCAGCGTATTCCAGCCGTGTGTTGGTGTATGTAGTGTTATGTATAGGGAGGTTATGAAGGTTGGATGGGACTGGACCCTGTGATCGTTCATCAGCCTGAGGTCCATCTCTGAGCAGCAAACATCTCACAAGGAGCCACAATCTCTCTCACAATGACTGAAGACACGTTTCCTGATCCGACTTCCCGGCGTGAAACAAACAGGAGGAAGTTGTAGAAGAGAAGGAGCAAAGTGAGAGTGAGAGACAAAGGTTTATGGATGTGTTTGCAGAGGATGTTTAATATTAAC
Source organism: Gobius niger (assembly GCF_951799975.1). Lineage (NCBI taxonomy): Eukaryota > Metazoa > Chordata > Actinopteri > Gobiiformes > Gobiidae > Gobius > Gobius niger. The sequence goes on along the minus strand of NC_136872.1, from coordinate 27,152,258 downwards.
GTGGTCACTCAGCGCTGACGTCTTCATCAGACGCTCGTCCAGCAAAGTCAGGACAAAGTTCATGCATTCATGAAGGTGAAGAAGAGGTTAGAGGAGGAGGAAGAGGGCGGAAAGTGACTAATGCAAGAGCGAACCCTGACCCGACCAGCAAAACCAGCAAAACCAGCAAAACCAGCAGCACCAGCAGCACCAGCAGCAGCACCAGCAGCACCAGCAGCACCAGCAGCACCAGCAGTACCAGCAAAACCAGCAGCACCAGCAGCACCAGCAGCACCAGCAGCACCAGCAGCACCAGCAAAACCAGCAGCACCAGCAGCACCAGCAGCACCAGCAGCACCAGCAAAACCAGCAGCACCAGCAGCACCAGCAGTCACTCACCGGGGCGTCTTCATCAGATGTTTCCAGTAGAGTTCACTCACCCTGAGCTCCTCTTGGTGGAGGAAAGTCCTCAGTCCGTGATCCAGCGCTGGATTCACTGAAAGAAAATCAGTTCGTCCATAATTATCAATTAAATACAATTCTGACAGAAATGGATCTGACTTATGTAACTGTAGAAAAACAAACTCAGATGAGCCGTTATTCACCTGTTCTCTAGCGGCTCCGTCCCTTCAGCTTCATCCACTTCCATCGGGGGGGGGGGAAGGGGGGGGGGGTCACACACACAGCAAAACAAATGTCTCAATTTATCACAGAGTGTAGCATTAGCAGCTACAGAGTCAGAGTGTAGCATTAGCAGCTAAACAGTCAGAGCTTAGCATTAGCAGCTACACAGTCAGAGTTCAGCATTAGCGGCTAACAGTCAGAGTGTAGCATTAGCAGCTACACAGTCAGAGCTTAGCATTAGCAGCTACACAGTCAGAATCTAGCATTAGCAGCTAACTGACTGTTAGCTGCTAATGCTAAACTCTGAGTGTCATTATGAAAGAAGAAACATGTGACCGACCTGCTCTGGCTGAAATCCTCATGAAATGTTCCTTTGTTTCATCCAAAATCTACATCGATGTTTTTTGAATGTGTATTTGCGTCGTCACCGTGTTGTTAATTCATAAATTGGGTTTGATAAAAGCTTTTGTCTTTTTATCAAATGCTTGTTTTTTTTTAGTCCTGGCTTTTCATATATGTTGTGTTATATTTTATACTGTTTTGTTTTTAACTATGTTGTCACTGTAGCACTTTGAGATTTGGTGTCAAATGTAAAGTGCATTACAAATAAAATGTATTATTACTTTTTTTGTATTTAGAATTTTTTTGTATTATATTTTGATTTTTTTTTAATAATTATTTTTTATTTATTTATTATTTTCATTATTATTTTTATTATTATTTTTATTATTATTTTTTTATGTATTATTTTTATTTGTATTATTATTATTGTCGGCTCTAAACCTCACCTGTTCACAGGATTGTATCTGAGTAAAATCAAAGCTCAGGAGCTTCTTTAGGAGCTGATGATCCTCACTCATAGACAGGAGGTTATGGAGGTTAATGGGACTGGAACCTGTGACCGTTCACACCTGGGGCTGATGTTTCCCTTTGTAAAGGCTAAAGGCTAAAGGCTAAAGGCTAAAGGGTAAAGGGTAAAGGCTAAAGGCTAAAGGCTAAAGGCTAAACATGAACATGAACACTAGCACCTCGGCCCCACAGGGTAAAACATGAACACTAGCAACTCACCACAGGATAAAACATGAACACTAGCAACTCCCCACAGGATAAAACATGAACACTAGCAACTCCCCACAGGATAAAACATGAACACTAGCAACTCCCCACAGGATAAAACATGAACACTAGCAACACCACAGGATAAAACATGAACACTAGCAACACCACAGGATAAAACATGAACACTAGCAACTCACCACAGGATAAAACATGAACACTAGCAACTCACCACAGGATAAAACATGAACACTAGCACCTCACGACAGGATAAAACATGAACACTAGCAACTCACCACAGGATAAAACATGAACACTAGCAACTCACCACAGGATAAAACATGAACACTAGCAACTCACCACAGGATAAAACATGAACACTAGCAACTCACCACAGGATAAAACATGAACACTAGCAACTCACCACAGGATAAAACATGAACACTAGCAACTCACCACAGGGTAAAACATGAACACTAGCCCCTCGGCCTGTACGATGTGTTGCTAAACATTGATCTCACAGTGACTGAAGACACGTTTCCTGATCCGACTTCCCGGCGTGAAACAAACAGGAGGAAGTTGTAGAAGAGAAGGAGCAAAGTGAGAGTGAGAGACAAAGGTTTATGGATGTGTTTGCAGAGGATGTTTAATATTAACGTGGTCACTCAGCGCTGACGTCTTCATCAGACGCTCGTCCAGCAAAGTCAGGACAAAGTTCATGCATTCATGAAGGTGAAGAAGAGGTTAGAGGAGGAGGAAGAGGGCGGAAAGTGACTAATGCAAGAGCGAACCCTGACCCGACCAGCAAAACCAGCAAAACCAGCAAAACCAGCAGCACCAGCAGCACCAGCAGCAGCACCAGCAGCACCAGCAGCACCAGCAGCACCAGCAGCAGCACCAGCAGCCACTCACCGGGACGTCTTCATCAGATGTTTGAGTTTACTCACCTCCTCAGATCCAGCGCTGGATTCTCTGAAAGAAAAGCATCGACTTCTCACAATCTGGACCAGGGAAGTATTTATCGACAGGTCAGTTTAAGGTTTAGGGTCAAAGCTGAGACACTTCACTAAATGAGCACGTGAGCAACAGAACTAAACAGGAGTATATTAGTATTAGTTTAGGCCCAAAAAAAGAAAAATCACATGTAGGTCAGTGTTTTTTTCCCCTGATTTTGTTCATTTTGCTTTTATTGTTGGTTCTGGTAAAAGGTAAAGACAGAAACCACCACCAAAGCAAAAAGTGTCTCTGTTCTTTGTTTATTTCCTTCGGTTTGACGGAACGACGCAGCTCCTGACGCAAAGTTAAACCTCTTCCCAGGGGCGGACTGGCCATGTGTCCATTCTGGAAGATCACAGAAGGGCCACCAGTTTAAATCTTCTCCTTAACCTCTTAAACCCCCGCCTTAACCGAGCTTTACCCAAATCTAAGAGCTTAAAAGCAAAGCATCAAAATAGCAACGAGTGAGCCAGAAAAGCAACAAAAAGTGACGTGACGAAAACATGACAAAGCAACGAAATAAGCAACAAAAAAACGACGAAAACACGACAAAAAGCCACAAAAAAGTAATGAAAAAAACAACAAAAACATGCTGCAACAACGTGACAAAAAGTTACAATCACTTTTGTAGGTCTTAGCTTTCAAATGAGGCGTTATACCTTTAGATTTGGGTCAAACCGAACATGAGGAAATGCACTTGGTTAAGACGGGAGGTAAGAGGTTCACATACGTCTTTGTAAAGGTGCTGCATTTAGAGCCCAGGGCCCTTTTTCAGTCCCAGTCCGGCCCTGCCTCCCCCCCCCCCCCCCCCCGCCTGAACCGAGCACAGTTTCTACAGTTTAAACTCACCCCAAACTATCAAAGCTTTAAGAAAAAAAGCATCAAAATCGCGACGGAAACAAGATGAAAACAAACAAAAACAAGCGACAAAAAACAGATGACAAAGTTCGGATCACTGTGGTCGAGCTTAGCTTTCAAATGAGGCGTTTCACTGTTGTTCTACAGTGGAGAAGCTTTAGTCAGTTTCATTAGAAGATCAGAAGTTTGGCTCTTACCTGCAGTCCTCTGGTCTGCTGCTCCACCAGGGCGTGGCTCCACAGGTGTCCGGGCGTCACCGCTAATGAGGTGGAAAACACACGTGGAACTTTCCGGTAGCTGGGTGTTCTTCCGGTGAGGGGAGAGGAGGAACAGCCTCACCTGTTTCCATCAGTAAAGAGGACCTTCATAATAAAAGCGCACTTCCTGTTGAACAAACTTTCACAACAAATGTTCTATAGGCCAAACAAAAGGAGCCACCGCCCCCTGCTGTATCACGTATGCAACAACACAATGTCCTAATAAAGAACATTTAACCTCTTAACTCCCGCCTGAACCCAGAGGATCTTTTTCCTCACGGCATCACGTTTTTTTCCATCATTTTTTTGTTGGGTTTTCAACTCATTTATGTAACTTTTTTGTCATTATTTTGTCACATTTTTGTCATTTTTTCATTGTTTTTTATCACATTTTTTTCTAATTTTTTGTGAAATGTTTGTGAATTTTTCGTTGATTTCTTTTTTTTTATCAAATTTTGTCAATTTTTTGTAATTTTTTTGGGTATTTTTTGGTCAAATTTTGTCATTTTTTCGTCGATTTTTAGTAATTTTTTAGTAATTTTGTTGTCATTTTTTTTTTTTATTGTGTCATTTTTTTGTTGATTTTTTATCATTTTTTGTCATTTTTTCATCGTTTTTATCACATTTTTTTCTAATTTTTTCTAATTTTTTGTCAATTTTTTGTCAAATTTTGTCAATTTTTTGTAATTTTTTCGTCAATTTTTTATTATTTTTTGTCACATTTTTGGTCAATTTCTTGTGACATTTTTGTCACATTTCCATCAATGTTTTCGTCTCAGTTTTGTTGCTTTTTCACAGCTTTTTTCCAGAAGCTTTTGGATTGGGGTAAAGCCAAACTGGAGAAAATGTGCTCGGTTCAGGCGGGAGTTAAGGGTTTTAACCTCTTAACCTCCGCCTGAACCGAGCACATCTTCCTCCAGTTGCACTTTACCCAAATCCAAAAGCTTCCAGAAAAAAGCAAAAAAAACAAGGATGAAAACGTGATGATAGAAAAGAGCCGAGAATAAAGAATCACCAGGACATTTTCAAAAGTGTTTTATTGAAAATGAAGGGGTTTAAAAACTAAGAAATGTGTGGAACAAGAATATGGAATAAAAATGTAAATAAATATTAAATACAGAAGTAGTTCTTGCAGCGTGTGACAAGAGGAATCACAATTTAATTCAGTTTCTAATTCAAGGTTTGTCCAGATGATACAAGTTTATCTGCTGAGCTACAGCCCATTGAAACCATCAGATAAATGTTTATTGTTCTTGAGTCCTCGTCTGGACTCTGTAGTTGAAGTGTCGAACGTTTCTCCTCTTCATCCAAAAGGCTTCGTCAGCAACACCGAGGTTCAGCTCAGATAAGGACCACAGGGAGGAGTTCAGCTCGGATTAGCCCCTCCCCCTCTACAAACAGCTACTCTCGCCTGCACATGTTTGTAGTTCTGAGTCTGAGTTTCAGTCTGAACGGCCCAGAACCCCCTCCCCACTGATGCCACAGACAGCGTGTGGAGGGGGCGTGTCTAAAGGCTCAGAGGTTCTTAAAGAGACAGAGGCCTATTTCAAGACATTCACTACAGCCATTTTGAGAGAGACATTTTATACAAGGCAGTTATTCTAATTTACTGCATTTACAGACCAACAGAAGGTTTGTCATCATTGTAGTGTGATATAGACTGGTGCTGTGGGACTGACAAAAGCAGAACACCCCCTCTTTAAAGCAGAACACCCCCTCTTTAAGTACTAGATTTCAAAAAGCCAGCCTGGTTTCTTACATTGTGACTAACCCAGCGTTACCTCAGGAGGAAGATCGAGCCTAGTCTAGTGTTGGAAACATTGAAACCAGGCGTTAAAGTTGTTTTTAAGGCGTCTAAACTCCATTGCTTTTCAATGGGGGCCTAGTGGCGATATGGAGGTATTACAGCAATGGCGGCCCCCCAGTGTGGTGGTCATAAAGCAGAGCAGCCAGCGCCCATTGGTCCAAACCTTCTACCCCCCTGTGGTGCCCAGGCTGAGCGCTCGCATTTCCACGTCTCTTAAATAACTTGAGTTCAATAAAAGAGTTTCATGTGAGGCTGTTTGGATCCTGATGTCATTCCGGATTCTTCCACGTGGAGCAATAATCGGCTCAGAATCAGAAAACGGTTTATTACTATTGTCAAAGGTTTTACAAACTTTCTGTGCAACATGAAACAGACTAAAGTAATAATGTTAAAAATAAAAACAAAAAAAATCTATATATGTATTTTTTGTCTGACGTCACTTCCAGGGCTCCATAACAAACTAAGACAATTGTTTTTCTGTTTTCAAAGACAGTCTTGGTCAATCCAAAACAGTAAACCTCGTACCTGGATTTCTGAGCAGGTTTGTCAACGACTAAAAGACAAATTCAAGTCAAATTCAATTCAAACAACTTTATTCATCCCAAAGGACAATTCAAAACTGAGACAAACAAACACATTCAGTACAAACGTCATGAACTGTAAATCATCAGGACACAAGAGAATAAAGAGGATTTTATTCAACATTTCTCACAGCTTTTTCCATCCTTACGTTTCCAGAATCAGAATTGTTTTATTGGCCTTTGTTATGATCAGGTTCAATCGTGCAACATGAAACATAAAACCTTTGCCTTAATTAAACTGAGCGTCTGAATCCTGAAACACATGTAAAGGTCAGTGGGACAAACTGGACCATCTTTGTTTATCGTCTAAACACTGATCCTGAACCTTTGCTTGTTGACTCTGCCTTAAGTCTGAAAAGCCAAAGCAAATGAATAAACTCATGATCAGAGACAAAACTATGCTAAAAACTGGGAAAACTTTGACAACTTAAATAATCATTAACTCTTTCTGACCTTTAGTTTATGATGGATGTTGTATTAGTGGATCATTAACCTGTAGCTTTGCCTGAACCAGAGTCAAAGTGCGTCTGAAGGAGCGTCAGACAGAGCAGAGTCTCCGAGTCTCCGAGTCTCCGAGTCTCCGAGTCTCCGAGTCTCCGAGTCTCCGAGTTTCCTGTTCGTTCAGTCTCAGGTAAATAAACTCAGCGTTCACATGATGAGGTTTATCTCTGTGTTAAAGGCTCTGATTCTCCCCCAGGACGAGACTCGGAGGAAATGGCAGAAGGAAAAGCAAAGCCTCCAGAGGGCAGCACTGAGCCACAGCTCTGTGGGACAAAGTGAGTTTGTTTCTTATTTAACCTCCTTCAAAGACAAATGTGACTAAACTCATTACTTTATGTTTCATGTTCAACTATTCCAGTTTGTGAAAGTTCCTTCACTCGTAATAAACAGTGAGTGGATCATTCACAGATCTGTGATAAAACTGTAGATAAGGCGTTGTCACGGTAACCCATTGGAACAACAGCTCTGGCGGCCATTTTGTGATGGTCATAAAACTAACCAGACTCTTACTATTGTCGTGATTTCTCTGAACGGCCTTTGATGATTCGATCTGACGCTCAGGGAAATATAATATTTCAGATTCAAACATGAATCATCTTCTCTCCACAGAAGCAGATCCACAGCCTCAGTGTCGGCTCTGTCCATGAAGAGTGACAAGTCTAAAGGTGAACCTCTGAACTTCAGACGTGAACCTGCTCCAGACTCACGGTGAGAAACAAACCTGATGTGAAGTTTATTCACAGATAAAGCCGAGCAGTGAGTGGATCATTCACAGATCTGTGACAAACTCATGATAAGGCGTTGTCATGGTAACCCACTGGAACAACAGCTCTGGCGGCCATTTTGTGATGGGCATAAAACTAACCAGACTCTTCTTATTGTCGTGATTTCTCTGAATGACCTTTGATGATTCGATCTAACGCTCAGGGAAATATAATATTTAAAGACTAAACAGATGAACGTGAGTGTGACGGGTCAAAGGAACAAAACATCATTTGTGAAAGCCAATGCAGCTAAAATGCTAAAAAGCAATTTAAGTTAAAGTTAAAAATATTACATCGTTTTTTGGTTAAAAAGTAGCTACGGTTAAAACGTTTAAAAGCTAAGCTTAAAAACTCAAGTTTAAAAGACTAATGCTAAAATGTAAAAACGTTATAAGATAAAAACAGTAAGATTCAAATGCATTCAAGCTGTGCAAATTTGAGTTAAAACAGGTAAAAAAGCCCTACAATCTAAGTCACTCCCATTACTTAGACACTTTTTTAGTTGAGTTCAGGTGTGGGAGCAAACAGACTTTCTACCTGCTGGTACTGAGAGACTGTAATGTTCATTTTTATTTGTCTAATGAATGGACTTCACTGGATTACGTGTCCCTGGTCTTCAGTGTCAGAAACCTTTCACATCTGGCTCACTGTGGCTGTTGAAATGAGCCACAACATCATTAAATATGAATGTGGTAAAAATCAAAGCAGTAAAACTAGAAACAGAACAGGGTAAAACTGAGTTCCATAAAATCCCACATGTGAAAATTCTGTGTGAAAATCTGAGAATTTAGACGTCATTAAAATGAAAACATGGTTCATTTAAATGTCATTAATATGATGTTCATCAAAGTTATCGTTTGTTTTTTATTCACTTCCTGAGTTTTAGCTCCTCCACTTTTCTCTCTTCAGTTTCAGGTCGTGCTGTAATATTTGTTATTTCCTGTAGATCTGAGTCTTAAACCTCAGGCCTCAGAGACACTGATGGATGAGCAGATGGATCAGTTTCCTAAATGGACCGAGACAAAGTCAAAAAGCTCAATGTGGAGACGTTTGTCACCACATTAGCACCAGCTGTTAGTTAGCTTAGTTAGCTTAGCTAGCCGCAACAGTAGCTTAGAACCTTGGAGATAAAAATAATCTCTTCAATAATTTCTGTTAACCTCCTAACCCCCACCTGAAACGAGCACATTTTCTACAGTTTGGCTTTACCCAAATCTAAAAGCTTCTCGAAAAAAGCATCAACAGAGCGACAAAAACATGTCAGAATAACAGCAAAAAAGCAATGAAAAATATATCATCATCCCTCGCCGACCGCCCTGCCCAAAACAAGGGGCACTTCGCGCCCGTTTGTCTCCCTCAATCTAAAACTACAGTCGGCCTGTTGCTACGGCCTTTATGTCTGTTTGTTTTTTAAGTTGGGACAAATGGGACGTTCTGGTCATCGCTACGGCAACACCGTGAAAAACATGGCATAGGTGTGATTGACTTTTCTGATCGGACCAAATAGACTTTTGTGCCAGAATTTAAATTTTCATAAAACTAAACTTTGTACTCACCATATAATTCCTATAGGGGGCGCTATCGCGGCAAATTTGAATTCGCATATTGAGAGATCGGGCTTCATATGTGCGAATGGGAGCCATTTATTGTTTGTGAAAAATTGCAAAATACTTTGTCCAGTTTGCATAAAAAACCTAAAACTTAGAAAAGTAATTTGGATAACTTTAAAAGTTCTACTTCTCAAGATTATTTTCCACCCATAATAGGGGTCATGGGCTAACGACTTCCACATTCCATAAGTGAGTAAACCACTCCCGGTCACCGTGTTATTTAAAGGAACAGGTCACTGTTTTTCCATACTAAAGGTGCGTACAGACCAAAAGCGTCCACGCCTCCAACTTCCATGTTAACCCTATGTAGAGGTGCTTCAACGCGCTTCGAAATGCAAGCAAAGCTGTCCGCGCGTATTAAGCGTAGCAAACGCGAGTGGATGTGGAAGGACGCGCGTGAAAGCCAGGGAGAACAGCGCGGTGAGCGAACAGGGAGGCCGCGCCCACTGCTTCATGCACTCAAGTAATCCAAGCCACACGTGCGTTCATTTATGCCTTGTTAACCAATCAGGGATGCTGACTGGGCTCAGGCGTCACCTGTTACCTGCAACAAACCATGCCCGAGTCGGACTCGGTTCCGGACTTTGGCCGCTTGGAGGAGGGGGGCCAGAGCGCGGCTCGGTTGCTCGTGTTTGCGCACACGCACGGATACAAGCGGCTGTTGTATGGGCGGGTGCATTTGTCACGTAAAACAGTGAGAAAAGGCAGAGCAGCGGCTGCCTCGCTCTCGTCTCCCCGGCCCCGACCGCTTCGCTCCCGGGCGGCTCCCCGGACCCCCGGCCACATACCGCTCGTCTCCCCGACCGCTCACTCCCGACGCCCTGGCCGCTTCACGCGCGTCTCGGGCTGACTATACGGGGAGCGGCTGCGCTTCTCCCGCCCTCTCTGCTGCTGTACCCGGTTTGGCCGCAGGCTTTAGTCGGACAGATAAAACCTGCGGGTGCTTTTATCGCTTGTGATTTTGGAGCGCGTTCGTGTTAAGTGCTTTGTCGTAACGTAAAGCGTAGACTTCCAGGAGTTCACCAACATAAAGCTGTTTAACCAGTGGCCGAAGCAGCAACGAATGACATAAACTGAGCGTCATATCTTCTGTTCAGGCTGTATATGATTCCAAAGAAAGGCTCAGGGCGGCAGGTGCTGCTCGGATGTCAAGAGTGAGTGCGCCCTGAGTCAACAACCTGTGGCCAGACACGCCTCCTATATGACGCTTGCAAAACTTCACACGCCAGCAAACAGGCGTTTGTCGCGAGTGTGAAGTATGTGAAGCGGCGTTGTTTGGCGTCCAACGAGAGGCAGATGGGGCGTGGACGCACGTTCGGTCTGTACGCACCTTGAGATATGTTCTTACCTTAGCTTTGACGAGTTCTTTAGGACCTGTCTGATCTTCACCCGTGCCTTCAGTCTAATGGGAGCAAGAACATTTTAGCACAGTGTGCGTGTGCGTGTGCGTGTGCGTGCGTGTGCGTGTGCGTGTGTGTGTGAAAAGGCTTCAGAACAGGCTTAATGTATCTACAGAAGAACATGCAGCTACATCATCATAACAGTCCGGTTAAATCAATAACACGTCAGTTCTTCTGTTGAATATACTTTATTAAAATGTGTATTGTTTGTGATCACTGACGATGCAAATACACGTCCGTGGGCAGTACATGAATTTAAATAAAGTGCGTCGGGTGAGGCGGCTAAAGCTAGCTTTATGATAGCTACGGCTCCACAAGCATTAGCATTCAATAAATACGCGACTTTTACTCCTGGAATCTCTCGTTTGAGCAGCTAAGGATCTGCAGCTCTACGTAGTGGAGCCATTTTGACCCGTTTTACAATGTGTAAAACATGTGACAGTGTTTTCAGCTGCTCAAAAGTTCTTGCTCCTGTTAAATAACACGGTGACCGGGAGTGGTTTACTCACTTATGGAATGTGGAAGTCGTTAGCGCATAACCCTTATTAGCTCGTTCCGATAAACGCTCTAAAAATGGAGGCAGATTCCCGCTTCGCGGGCTGTCATCCAAAATGGCCGACATCCAATATGGCCGACAGCGTTGCCGTAATAATATTTTTTGCTCAACTTATCATGATGCACGTCTGTACCGAGTTTTAGGATTCTACGACAAACTTCATTTTTGCCCGCGTCCTATCTCGCAATGTTAATGCCGAACTGGAGACGATGAGCTTGATTAAACTGAGGGCTAAAAGGCTCCACACCGGCCTTTGGTCAGCGATAAGTGCAGGTGAAACACATGAGACGATCTGGGGACGATAAACGCCCACTGCCGTACTCCAATCTACCAGGAGGATTACTTCAAATACTACAAATATTACAGTACGACGCAGTGAATGAAACTCAGGAAAGGCTCACGGGCGGAGGGGGCTTGAGCCCCTGCCTTTGTGTCACTCTCAGTCGTCTCTGTCCTTTTCTGAAGCCCCTGTTTTCAGCCCAGAGAAGAGAGTGACCTGAGGGAGACCATTGTGAAAGTCTGTGTTTCTGTAGGGGCGCTGCTAAGACACTTGTGCCTCATGCAAAATACCCCACGAGCAAAAGACACTGGCAAAAAAATGTATGAATAAACTGAAGCAATAATAGCGGTTGGCTTTCCCCAAATCCATATTTTTAACTCCTACAGCTCCTTTTACATTATATTAAACAAATTAATAATTGGCTAAATGCATTAGTAATAAATTGACTAGAATGAACGAGGTTCAGGCATGGTCTGTTTGTTGGGGATTGTGGTGGGGGGTGGGTGATTGTGGAGGTGTAGTGTCCTTTTGATTTTTGAGCCCTGCCCCTCTGTGGCTCTCTGCATGGCCCTGTGGTGCATGTTCAATTATGTTTTACATCTGCCAGGCAAATACCAACAATGCCTCACCACGCCCCCTGCTGGCCAGAGGCTGACTTCACATTTCAGATTCAAACATTAAACATCTTCTCTCCACAGAAGCAGCTCCACAGCCTCAGTGTCCGCTCTGTCCAAGATGTTTGACAAGTCTAAAGACGTCCCTCCAGATAACAGTCGTAAACCTGCTCCAGACTCACGGTGAGAAACAAACCTGATGTGGAGTCTGTCCACAGCTCCAGCAGAGAGTGGATCATTCACATATCTTCAGATGCAGATGTTTCAGTTTTCTAAATGGACCGAGACACAGACCAAAAGCTCAATGTGGAGACGTTTGGAAGCTGGTTTGTCACGACATTAGCACCTGCTGTTAGCTAGCTTAGTTAGCCACAACAATAGCTTAGAACTTTCCTCCTCTCTGGCCCGTGGTCAGTGATAAACACTCTGCTTTAGGCGGGACAATCTGCACTTTTCTCCATCTGTGGAGAACGATCACTCCTCGTGAGGAAAACCTCAGGTCGTAGCTGGAAATGGCAGATTGTAGGTCTTAGTGAGACAGGGACAAAGATTTGAAATAAAATCATGAGTCCACAGACGAGATGATCTGTGTCTCGTCAACAAAATGCAACTGTAAAAACTAGTCATGGCTACGATTCTCTTTGAACTATTGCCCAGTGGAGACGAGAGCAATGTTCACCATTAGACAGAACTTTGTTCATTTATATCAGGCTGAACACGCCCCCTGCTGGCCAGATGCTGCTCACGTTTCAGATTTGTCTCAAACATGAATCATCTTCTCTCCACAGAAGCAGATCTACAGCCTCAGTGTCGGCTCTGTCCATGAAGAGTGACTGGTCTAAAGGTCGTAATCCAGACTTCAGTCCTGAACCTGCTCCAGACTCACAGTAAGAACTGACCTGAACACAGAGTCTCAGCAGCTAAACTGTGCTTTATATTTGTGATTGTAACTTGTGAGATGTTAAAGACGTGCTCAGTGCTGTGTGTTTGTGTCACAGAGAAACAGAGTCAGAGCAGGACGCCTGGCCTCAGTGTGGAGACACAGGCAACAGTCCTGATCAGGGGGTTCAACCCATCACCACCAGACTTTTGTCCAAGGGAATGACTGCTCCGATTTGTCAATGAAAGTAATATATTGTCTGTGTCAAAAGTAACTTTGTGACACTGGAGTAAGTCTGTCAGCTGCTCGTGGACAATTGCATCTTGGTGTCATTTTGACTAAATGGTCTTAAGTTGACGACCAAGGAAGGGCCTTTTTTCATATCACAAAGTGACCTAAATGTCAGAGTGACATAAGGGAGCATTATGTCCGAAATGTCGGTTTAGAATCTTTGTGTCAAACTCAGTTGTCAGTAAAGCTCCATTCTGTCAAACATGGCCTTGGGTGAGAGTGGTGGCCGGCTTAATATTGCTGACATATGGGTCAACTGCCCTACATTTTTAGGCTACTTTGAGGATTTTTCACGGACTGGCTGTTACTTGTAGAGACGAGTCTACAAACCCACCTGTGCCTACAAGAGACCCTCTACAACGTAACGTAAAGGGCTGATTTTTAACACCTTTATAAAGGGAAGACACTAAGGTCAGTTTCCAAATGAATGGCAAATGTGCGGAGTGTCAGCCTCTGCCCTAAGGGGCAGTAAGTCAGACCTGTTCCCAGTGCGTGTTGGTTCTCCACAGGGCTGCCCTTTGTCACCGGTTCTGTTCACTACCTTTATGGACAGACTTTGTAGGCACAGCCAGGGGCCGGAGGGTGTCCTGTTTGGGAACCTCAGGATCTCATCTCTGCTGTTTGCAGATGATGTTGTTTTCTTGACTTCTTCAAAGCAGGACCTTCAGCTGCTCTGGGGCGGTTTACAGCTGAGTGTGAAGCGGCCGGGAGGAGGATCAGCACCTCATATTCTTCACATTTCAGATTCAAACATTAAACATCTTCTCTTCACAGAAGCAGCTCCACAGCCTCAGTGTCGGCTCTGTCCAAGATGTTTAACAAGTCTAAAGACGTCCCTCCAGACAACAGTCGTAAACCTGCTCCAGACTCACGGTGAGAAACAAACCTGATGTAGAGTCTGTCCACAGCTTTTTTTTTTTTTTTCATACATACATTTCTTTATTAATTACAACAAAAAAACAATAAAGGAAACAAGTGTTAAAATACAAATTTGGATTCCATGGCCATAAGACCGTTGGAAGAGTTAAAAAATTAAAAATGGAGGTCCTAGCAAAATGGAAAATTCACAAACTGTTCGTTTCTGAAATTGCTTGTCAGGTCCCCCTTAAATTCCACCATAGACCCAGGCTGAGTGACACAGCCATAGTCCAGGATGTTAAGTGTTTGTGCAGCCAGAACAAAACACGACCTCCGCACTGCGCCCCCACAGGCAGCATCCCATCAGGCAACACAAAGTTTGGTCTACGTACATTGTAAGGTATTGGTCCAATGCTTTGGGTGAAAGTCCATGATACATTTTATATGCAAAACACGACAGTGCAAAGTTACGTCTTGTTTGCAGTGTGATCAGACCCAGCCTTCTGTAATGCTCAGGTGCTATTTCTGCACGATATGGCAGCTGGAGAATTATGCGCATACATCTCCGCTGTAGGCTTTCTAGACAGTTCACCAATGTTTTTCCAGCTACAGCTACAGCAGAGAAGGAACTAGACTGAGCTGGACAGAACAGTGAGTGGATCATTCACATATCTTCAGATGCAGATTTATCAGTTTCCTAAATGGACCGAGACAAAGTCCAAAAGCTCAATGTGGAGACGTTTGTCACGACATTAGCACCTGTTGTTAGCTAGCTTAGTTAGCCACAACGATAGCTTAGAACTTTCTAGATCAAAATGAGCTCTTCCATAACTTCTGTTAAAAAGCTCCTCTCTGGCCCGTGGTCAGTAATAAACACTCTGCTTTAGGCGGGACAATCTGCACTTTTCTCCATCTGTGGAGAACGATCACTCCTCGTGAGGAAAACCTCAGGTCGTAGCTGGAAATGGCAGATTGTAGGTCGTAGTGAGACGGGGACAAAGATTTGAAATAGAATCGTTGTAAGTCCACAGACGAGATGATCTGTGTCAACAAAATGCAACTGTAAAAACTAGTCATGGCTACGATTCTCTTTGAACTATTGCCCAGTGGAGACGAGAGCAATGTTCACCAGGCTTTAGACAGGACTTTGTTCATTTATATCAGGCTGAACACGCCCCCTGCTGGCCAGATGCTGCTCACGTTTCAGATTTCTCTCAAACATGAATCATCTTCTCTCCACAGAAGCAGATCTACAGCCTCAGTGTCGGCTCTGTCCATGAAGAGTGACTGGTCTAAAGGCCATATTCCAGACTTCAGTCCTGAACCTGCTCCAGACTCACAGTAAGAACTGACCTGAACACAGAGTCTCAGCAGCTAAACTGTGCTTTATATTTGTGATTGTAACTTGTGAGATGTTAAAGACGTGCTCAGTGCTGTGTGTTTGTGTCACAGAGAAACAGAGTCAGAGCAGGACGCCTGGCCTCAGTGTGGAGACACAGGCAACAGTCCTGATCAGGGGGTTCAAGGCCCTGCACCAGGTGAGTCTGCTCAGTCTGAGACTCATCAACTACAGCAGGGAATAAGAGACCTGTTCATCAACATTAACAGGTGTCTCCTCCTCTGTGTCCAGGTGAAGGTCTCCACAAGGTTCTGAAGGACCATAAGCAGAGCCTGAGCAGCAGATGTGAGAGTGTGACAGAGGGAAGTGAAGAATCAGGAGATAGAACTCTTCTGAACAGCATCTTCACTGAGCTGTACATCACAGAGGGCCTCAGTGAAGAGGCCAGAGCCCAACCTGAGGAGAGGAGTCTGGAGACACAGTCCAAGAAGAAGGAGGTCCAGGAGATCACCATCAGGTGCCAGGACATCTTTAAAGCTCTGCCCCCTGAGCAGCAGCAGGGGGCGCTGCAGCAGGGCTCCATCAGAGCCGTGCTGACTGTGGGCGTGGCTGGAGTGGGGAAGACCTTCTCAGTCCTGAAGTTCTGTCTGGACTGGGCCCAGGGCTCAGAGAACCAGGAGCTGCAGCTGGTGGTGCCACTGTCCTTCAGAGAGATGAACCTGGTCAGAAGGGGGCGCTACAGTCTGATGGAGCTGATCCAAGTGTTCCATCCAGCGCTGGATCCACAGGTCACTCTCATTTAGAGAAAGCTTTACCTTCATGAGGAGTTAAACACTTAGTTGGTCAAACAAAAGCACATTGGCCTCAGGGCGTTTTCACACGTGTTGGAGTTTTTTGGGTCGACCCAAGATCGCACTCTTTCAACGTCAGTTCAGTCGGTGTTAGCAAACATTAGCTAAAGCCCTTCGCACATTATAGTTAACTGGGGGTATGACATGCTGCTATCCATCCATCCATCCATCCATCCATCCATCCATCCATCCATCCATCCATCCATCAACAAACCATACGGGCTGGGACAGAATGTCTGATCACAATACTCTGTGATACGAAGTATCTCAATACTTTTCCATACTTGTGCATTGTTTCCAGCTACAGTTACACAGCACTTTATTATATTATGTCTCAATGCACTTTTCAATCCTAAAACATGAAATATAACATGTCATTTGGTTTCTAAACTTTGGACACATGCAGATTTAACTATTACTTATCATAATTACTTACTGTAGTGTGATATATGTCGGACTGTGATGAAAGTGGATTGTCTCAGCCTCATCTTCTGTCTCTCTCGTGGCCAAAAAGGCCAGACATTATTTTCAAACCTTCATCTATGAAGCTGCTGAACAAGGATGAATCCCATTTGTAATCAGTGACGTGTCATCTTTAGATCGATTATGGCTCCAGGTGTTTCTAATGCTTCTCATTATTTTATATGTATTACTAGGGGTGTAACGGTCGCTAAAATTGTATTTGGTTCGGTTCACGGTTTTGGAGGGCTCGGTGCGGTTAATTTTCGGTACAAATAAATAAGAACTAACAAATGTTTCTTTTGAAAAGCTGCCAATACACAATAGAATTCTTGCATAAAATAAATAAAAGCGACCCATTTGGGTGATATTTTAAATAAATTGCACTCTTAGAATGAAATACACATTTTGTAACATTTAAAATAAAAAAATAAATACTGTAAGTAAGTGATACAGTGAGCTTGTTCACATCAGTTTGAGCTTTTCCATAAAGTGCTGGTATAACTTTTTGGCTGAAGTGCGGACGTGATGGGATATTGTAGCGACGCTCAAGACTTTTAATCAAATACTTAAAGCGCCTTCAACAACTGAATATGGTGTAAATCCATAGCGATGAAAACACCTGTACCATGTGTGATGCTTTTGCCTGATCAGAACTACTGACAGGGGTTGTTTGATGCCGACGTTAGCGGTGTTTGCACGAGGCTGCTTTTCTTTAGTAGACGTGGTTTTCACACTCGGATGATGCCATTTTAAGTGCGTTAACATGTTTGATGTGATGCTGCTGCAAACCCGATCTCCGTGGAACAATGTCGGCAACAACTTTGGATTTATCCACTCGTCTGTTTATCCACTCGTCTGTTTATCCACTCGTCTGTTTATCCACTCGTCTGTTTATCCACTCGTCTGTTTATCCACTCGTCTGTTTATCCACTCGTCTGTTTATCCACTCGTCTGTCCCGTCATGAGTTTAACCGGAAAGACAAAGTGTTCCCAAACAGGAGACTGTAGTGATGTGGAGGGTCTTCAAGCTCTGGCTTCTCTTTCGCTGTTGCCATGACGCCGTTTCTCTCATGCAGCTTCAATGTGCGTCACTCAATAGCGTCCGTGCGGAAACTCGGGTAGGAACTTTCTTCCGCGGCACTTAATATGACGCTAATAATAAATTTACATTATTTAATGAAAATAATACACCGAAATGGTACGCAAGTGGACAGAACCGAACAGGCCGGACCGAAACGGTTCAATACATCCCCCTGAACCGTTACACCCCTATGCATTATTCACTATGTATTTGTGAGATGGATGAATGTGTGACAAGGAAGCTGTAAATTAAATGTCTGTTGTGGATAAAGTTTTCTGGCTCTAAAGTTATGGTTGAAGGAAAGTGGTGTAAAGTCATGGATGTTAAATGTTGTGTTTCTCTGCCCCACAGACGCTCACAGCCCACACTCTGTCCGTCTGTAAACTCCTGTTCATCTTTGACGGCCTCGACGAGAGCAGACTGTCTCTGGACTTCAGCTGTGAGCTCATCTCTGAGGTCACACAGAGGTCAGAGGTGGGCGTACTGTTGGTGAACCTCATCAGAGGCGCTCTGCTTCCTCACGCCCTTATATGGATCACCTCCCGCCCAGCGGCGGCCCATCAGATCCCAGCGCGGTGCGTGCACAGGGTCACGGAGGTCAGGGGCTTCATCACTGACCCACAGAAGGAGCAGTACTTCAGGAAGAGGTTCTCCAATAAGAAGAAGCTTCAAACAGTCCTGACCCACCTCAGAACCTCCCGCAGCCTCCACAACATGAGCCAGATCCCAGTCTTCTGCTGGATCACCTCCACAGTCCTGGACCACGTGTTGAGAAGCCATCAGAGCGGACCACTGCCCCAGACCCTCACAGACATGTACGCACACTTCCTGTTGGTGCAGACGCACAGGAAGAGGAAGTACGGAGCAGGAGCTCAGGACAGAGCAGATAAGATGAGTCTTGGAACAACTCATGATGGTGCAGTTAGGTCTGATGACAGAGTGAAGAAGAGTTTATGGAAGGCATTTGTTCAGAAGTTTAGGTCTGAGACCTGGGGGCTGACAAAGGCCGACACAGAGCTTCTCCTGAAGCTGGGGAGACTGGCCTTTGAGCATCTGCAGACAGGAAACATCATGTTCTACCAAGAAGACCTGGAGCAGGTGGGTCTGGACCTGAGCGAGGCCTCGGTCTACTCCGGACTCTGCACTGAGATCTTCAAACGAGAGAGTGTCTTCAACCAGTCAGTCTACTGCTTCATCCACCTGAGCGTGCAGGAGTTTCTGGCAGCCGTTTACCTTCACCACTGCTTTAAGAACAACCAGGAGGTGGTCAGGGAGTTTATTGGGGAATTTAGATGGACCATCTCAAAATCAAGACTGAATGAGTTTCTCATACATTCTCTTATAAAGTCCCTGCAGAGTCCAAACGGCCACCTGGACCTGTTTGTGCGGTTCCTTCATGGCCTCAGTCTGGAGTCCAACCACAGACTTTTAGGAGCTCTGCTGAGTCCAATCCACCAATCAGAAATCACAGAAGTCATTAAAAACCTTAAAAAGATGAGCTCAGGGGAAGTCTCTCCCGACAGAAGCATCAACATCTTCCACTGTCTGATGGAGCTGAAGGACCAGTCTGTGCAGCAGCAGATCCAGGACTTCCTGAAGTCTGGAGGTGGATCTAGGAAGGAACTGTCTGAGTTCCAGTGCTCGGCTCTGACCTACATGCTGCAGATGTCAGAGCAGGTCCTGGAGGAGCTGAACCTAGAGAAGTACCACACGTCTTATCAGGGTAAACAGAGACTGATACCAGCGGTGAGGAACTGCAGGAAGGCTGTGTGAGTCCTCAGTCACAGACAGAAGCTTCACAGACCTGTTAGAATCACTCACATGTCGCTCTAACATCTGTTACAGGTTAAAAGGCTGTAAACTCTCAGATCTTCAGTGTGAAGTGGTGGCGTCAGCGCTGAGCTCCAGCCCCTCCCATCTCAGAGAGTTGGATCTGAGCCGTAATAACCTGAGAGACTCCTCAGTGTCTGTGCTGTGTGCAGGTCTGAAGAGTCCTCACTGTCAGCTCTCCTCTCTCAGGTCAGTGCAGGTCTGAAGAGTCCTCACTGTCAGCTCTCCTCTCTCAGGTCAGTGCAGGTCTGAAGAGTCCTCACTGTCAGCTCTCCTCTCTCAGGTCAGTGCAGGTCTGAAGAGTCCTCACTGTCAGCTCTCCTCTCTCAGGTCAGTGTCAGGTCTGTGACGGCTCTCGCTCGTCCATCCTTCACTCTCCTCATCCTTTAATCACTGAGTGATGGGACGTAACCGTTCTCTGAGAGTGAAGTAAAGTGTAGGAGATCATGTCTGAAAAACTACAGCATTTACCCCCGACCTCTGAGTCCTGCTCCAAACCAGAGTCTCAGATGTTCAGCTGTAGCTACAGAAACTCCTCTGACTTTACTCTGGACTTAATCACTTCGTTTATTCTTTATTCAGATTGTGGAAGTGTGGTTTGTCAGAGATCAGCTGTTCCTCTCTGGCCTCAGCTCTGAAGTCCAACCCCTCACATCTCACTGAGCTGGACCTGAAGGATAACAGTCTGTCTGACTCAGGAGTGTCTCATCTGTGTGGTTTTCTACAAATGTCAGACTGTCGTCTGCAGATTCTCAGGTCAGTTCACTGTCTCTGTGTCAGGGCTCAAGACAAAAATAATGAATTTCCAGACAATAAAAACTTAGAGGTTTTATCCATAGACTTTTAGAATATATTAACACATTGAGTGCCAAAAAGAAAAAAAATATATAATTTTGTTTTGTTTTATTACAAAGCGAGACAGTCTTAGCCTGGCCTGAGTCAGACTGATCCTCATGTTCACAGATTCATGGGGGAAACAGTCTGGAATTGTGTGATTTGAATCTCGCTGACTCCGGCAAAACCAAGACGAGCCAATCATAGCGCGGGAGCTCTGTGTGTCGTCTTCTGTGCTAGGATTTACCATCAAACTCCTCCGGCCGTGACCAAAACAGTGAAGATGGCGACACAACAGTTCATCGTGTGTTTTCAAAGCCCTGCCCAGTGGCCCCGCCCAGTGGCCCCGCCCAGCGGTCCTGCAGCAGCTCAGTGTCAGACAGAGGAGGGAGAGCAGAGGGATCTCCTGCACAGAACATCTCCTCACCTTGTGCTTCAGATGCTCTTTAGTTTTTTATCCGTCGGCCTCATAATCACAGACCAATGAGGTCGACAAGCCGACAGTTTATGATCTAAACATAAACCTTGTGTCAGACGCGAGCGCTGTTTACTGCGAGTCACCACCGCGTCCTCGGCAACGTGTTTTTGTAACAATATTTCAGCTCCATGTTCTCTTCAAACAACGTGAAACTCAGGCCCAGACATTCTCAATAGTCCATGTTCTTTTCTTGAAGAGTGAAATGAGGGAGACAGTTGTGTTTCATAAAACACACAATATTTGATCAAACTAGCCTCTGTTTAGCTTAGGATTTCTGAGGAACCGAGACACGTAGAATGAAAGTGTTTCCACCTCCTGAGAGCTGAGAGTCTCAGCTTTCAAACGAGCCACAGCCTGTGTCCATAACTAAAACACAGAATACACTGTGGTGCTACAAATATCATGAAAAATGGTCTGGATTGTTGGCACTCAATGTGTTAAATGCCATTTTAAAAATAATCACAAAATAAATGAAATATTTTCATCTATTTATACTTTTTATACATTAAGATTTGTATATTGTTCAAACTATATTTTAGAAAAGAATTAGACTTTAAACAATTTGTGGAAAAGTTTGTTGTTTTAAATTATTAACTCTTCAGTTTAAATTCATGACTTTTATTATTCAAGATGTGTCTTTGTGTTTGTTTGATCTGTTTTATCTCTGGACTTTAAGAACTTTATTTATTTATGTATTTATTTTATTCAGATTGAGTGACTGTGGTTTGACAGAGATCAGCTGTTCCTCTCTGGCCTCAGCTCTGAAGTCCAACCCCTCACATCTCACTGAGCTGGACCTGTGGGACAACGGTCTGAGTGACTCAGACCTGATGGAGCTCTGGGTCCTCAAACTGAGCCCTGACTGTCGACTGGAGACACTGAGGTGAGTCCAGACTTTATCAGACTGTTCTGAACCTGGAACATTTTCTATTTTCTAAAAACACTGAGGCTGTTGGAGTTTGTTTTAAAGAGTTTTTTAATCTTAAATCCATTCTATCATTAAAGGTTATTTATGAAGATCAAGTGTTAACCATGTTATTACGTTATATCCTTATGAAAAACAGACCTGGAGTGAGTTTAGTTTCAATAATCATCATATTCAGTTTATCTCCGTCTTCCTCAGTCACACCAGCCCACACTCCGATACACGGGAGATTTAACTGTTTTAAAAGACTTTATTATTTTTCATTGTCTTTCCAGATTAATTATTGTGAATAATAATAAGTTGTAATAAATAATTCCTGATTTCTGCTTCTCCACAGCTGGAGATCTTTTTATTGATGAGCTCCAGATCAGACGCCTCAGTCTGAGTCCAGGAGAATAAACAGAAGGATCCAGGATCACGGCTCAGAGGAACAGGTCTGAGCTCCATCAAGAACCTGGAGACAAAGAGAAGAAAGTGAAGTCCTTCAGACTCTCCAGGCGTCTGATCCTGGAGCTTTTATCTGTTTGACTTATCGATATTATTACATTGATCTGATATTATGTAAGATATAAACTGTCCTGGTTGTTTGGCTTAATTCACATCAGGGTTTTGTCTTTTGATTCTTTGTTGATAATTGTTCTTCTTCTTTGTCTCTTTCCAAAACTGCATCATCTCTGTCACTGCAGTAAATTCTTACAAAACTATCATTTTACCTCTGAGGAACAAAAAGGATCTGATGTTTCTGATTAAACTGTCTCCAACACGGAGCATTTCAATGTTTTATCACTAACTCGTTATAATGAACCAGAACATAAACGTCAGAGACTGGACCACAGTGTTTAAAACAGAACTTAAAGGTTGAACCAGTCATGTGACCTCTGACCTCATGTTTTACGTCTCAGGTTTGATTGTGTTTTGATCTGTTGTCTTTAATGTTGTACATGTTTGTATTTTCTTATGTTGCATATTTACATTTATGTTCATTAATATGTATTCCCCCTTGAAGTAAAAATAAAAACATAATTTTGTGATTTAAGGAATCCTGTGTCCACTAAAATACACGTCATGTATCATTAGTTCAACTGCAAATGTGTTTTTGAAAATGATTCATCTGCTTCATCATGTTTTGGCTCCATTCTGAATCGTTACAAAAGTCTCAAACTGATGTATAAGTTTCCTCCTGTTCCCCTGCAGCGTCTGACTTTTACCACAGAGAGATAGCGCCCTCTAGTGGCCGAACACGTTCCTGTTTTACTGAGGGGCAGATCGTTTCTAAAGTCACAGCCTGCACACAAACCTGGGCTGCATCTGAAACGAGCAGATTGGTCAGAGCTCTTACGCCAAACCGGATGTGCGTCAGCGTCCGCCATGACAAGAAGCTTCCGAATTGGTCTGTTAGTTAGGAAGTAGTTAGGAAAAGGGACCTCTGATGCTAACTATCATAGCCACTTTAGCATAGGGACCTCTGGTGCTAACTATCATAGCCACTTTAGCATAGGGACCTCTGATGCTAACTATCATAGCCACTTTAGCATAGGGACCTCTGGTGCTAACTATCATAGCCACTTTAGCATAGGGACCTCTGGTGCTAACTATCATAGCCACTTTAGCATAGTGACCTCTGATGCTAACTATCATAGCCACTTTAGCATAGGGACCTCTGGTGCTAACTATCATAGCCACTTTAGCATAGGGACCTCTGGTGCTAACTATCATAGCCACTTTAGCATAGGGACCTCTGGTGCCAACTATCATAGCCACTTTAGCATAGGGACCTCTGGTGCTAACTATCATAGCCACTTTAGCATAGGGACCTCTGGTGCTAACTATCATAGCCACTTTAGCATAGGGACCTCTGGTGCTAACTATATTGTAAGGCGTAATAATACCAGTAATTTGGCATCCTCACAGTAAAGTGAAGATTACTGTGCGGATGCCAAACTACTCCTGGTATTATTACGCCTTACAATATAGTTCCCCCTTTTATCCGCTTAGAAAATCCACATTGTTCAATTGTGTGTAATTATACTTTGTAGTGGAACACTTCACGTAACCATATTTAAATAGGGAAAACGTGGAAGAGCTTGGTAGCTTCTATCTTGACCTGTTTGAGCTATAGAGGAGAGAGGGAGAGGCTAAATGCTAACGCCGTCTGCGCTGTGTTTACGTGACTGAAGATCAGACAGGTCCTAAAGAACTCGTCAAAGCTCAGGTAAGAACATATCTCAGTATGTAAAAACGGTGGTGCTTGATATTCACTTTTTGCAGATTAGTTCATAAAAGAAAAGAAAATGCTCCCTAGAGCTTTATATAATTCCTGATTCTGTCCACTGGAAGCGAATATTGGCAGAGAGTTCATATAAACAGTTTATTGCCGTCATCAGTGGAAGGTTTCACAAACTACACATTTGCTTCAGTGCACTGAGGGAACATGAGACTAAAATAATCAGGTTAAAAACATTTGCACTATAACGAGTTCTGAGACAGTGGTCTTGGTCGATCCAAAGTAGAAAACCTCGTACCTGGGTTTCTCTGCAGGTTAGAAGGTCAGGTTTTAGCTTCATCCCCAAAAAATACATCACACAATGAAATGAACTTTCCTCACAACTAGGAGTTTGTTTTAGTTCAATCGTGCAACATGAAACAAACATATGACTTAGATAAATAGATACATAAGTTACTACATTCATGAGTCTGATGGTGGAGGGGAGGAGACTTCCTGTGGGGGGAATAGTCCGTGTCCAGGGTGGGAGGGGCCAGCTGTGATCTGAGGAGCCAATCACCAGACAAAGATCTGCACCTCACAGCGATGGAGTTGAGGATGGACTCTGAAGGACAGAACTGCACTGACACCGGCAGCTCGAGCTTCTCTGATGAGGTCCAGGGTTATGGTGGCGTTCAGGGCGGGGGGGGGGGGGGCCATCAGGGTGAGGGGTCGTCATCATCAGCTCCAGGGTATTTGTTCTGCACCACCTCCTGTAAACAGAATCATCACAGTTCATCTGCACAACAGTCCAAACATCCTGATCTATCAATGCTAACACATTAAATCTTACTCAGAACGCTGCTTCTCAGACTTTTCCTGGTGTGGCCTCACCTTTAGTCGTGCAGTAGATGTTGGGCTCAGACTCACCTTTAGTCGTACAGTAGATGTTGGGCTTGATCAGACTCACCTTTAGTCGTGCAGTAGGTGTTGGGCTTGATCAGACTCACCTTTAGTCGTGCAGTAGATGTTGGGCTCGATCAGACTCACCTTTAGTCGTGCAGTAGATGTTGGGCTCGATCAGACTCACCTTTAGTCGTGCAGTAGGTGTTGGGCTCGATCAGACTCACCTTTAGTCGTGCAGTAGATTTTGGGCTTGAACAGACTCACCTTTAGTCGTGCAGTATATGTTGGGCTCGATCAGACTCACCTTTAGTCGTACAGTAGGTGTTGGGCTTGATCAGACTCACCTTTAGTCGTGCAGTAGGTGTTGGGCTCGAACAGACTCACCTTTAGTCGTACAGTAGGTGTTGGGCTTGATCAGACTCACATTTAGTCGTACAGCAGATGTTGGGCTTGAACAGACTCACCTTTAGTCGTGCAGTAGATGTTGGGCTCGAACAGACTCACCTTTAGTCGTACAGTAGGTGTTGGGCTTGATCAGACTCACATTTAGTCGTGCAGTAGATGTTGGGCTCGATCAGACTCACCTTTAGTCGTACAGTAGGTGTTGGGCTCGATCAGACTCACCTTTAGTCGTACAGTAGGTGTTGGGCTTGATCAGACTCACATTTAGTCGTGCAGTAGATGTTGGGCTCGATCAGACTCACCTTTAGTCGTACAGTAGGTGTTGGGCTCGATCAGACTCACCTTTAGTCGTACAGTAGGTGTTGGGCTTGATCAGACTCACATTTAGTCGTGCAGTAGATGTTGGGCTCGATCAGACTCACCTTTAGTCGTACAGTAGGTGTTGGGCTCGATCAGACTCACCTTTAGTCGTACAGTAGGTGTTGGGCTTTAAGACTCACCTATAGTCGTGCAGTAGATGTTGGGCTCGATCAGACTCACCTTTAGTCGTGCAGTAGGTGTTGGGCTCGATCAGACTCACCTTTAGTCGTGCAGTAGATGTTGGGCTCGATCAGACTCACCTTTAGTCGTGCAGTAGATGTTGGGCTTGATCAGACTCACATTTAGTCGTGCAGTAGATGTTGGGCTCGATCAGACTCACCTTTAGTCGTACAGTAGGTGTTGGGCTCAGACTCACCTTTAGTCGTACAGTAGGTGTTGGGCTTGATCAGACTCACCTTTAGTCGTGCAGTAGGTGTTGGGCTCGAACAGACTCACCTTTAGTCGTGCAGTAGATGTTGGGCTCGATCAGACTCACCTTTATCCGTGCAGTAGGTGTTGGGCTCGATCAGACTCACCTTTAGTCGTGCAGTAGGTGTTGGGCTCTTACGGCTGTACGGACTGAAACTGCACCAAGTCCTCGGTGATGATGGGGGAGAGTATCTGGGTGAGGGCCGAGGCAGGGCAATCATCAGCTCCAGGTCATTTGTTCTGCCCCCTGACACCAGCCGATCCACCTCCTGTACACAGAGTCATCACAGTTCATTGACAAACCCCATTCATCTGCACAATAGTCCAAACGTTACAGTCAAAGCTAACTGTAGAGCTACTTATAACTAATACTGAGTGATGAATGTTCTACAGCTAATCTGGAAATAGATTTGAGAAGAGAAGTGTAAAAACAAATCTAATTTCAGAAATAAACGTTAAATGTGTCCGGTTCAGAGAGTTCAACAAGGTTTACAGCCTTTAAATACTGTGTGTGTGGCAGCCTCTCATGAAGAGAGTTTAAAAGAGCCATGAGGTGCAGCAGCCGGTGTGTCTCACCTTAAGGAGGTCCAATAGGTGGTCCAGAAGGCTCCAGCAGACTCAGCTTCATCGGTCTGGAAGGTGGTGGGCTTGAACAGACTCAGCTTTGACCGTCCGCCCGGTAAGTGGTGGGCTCTGACCTTGTCCCGGCCTTTGAGGATCCATAAGGCTTGGACAGGTCTCACCCTAGAGCATACATGTCAATCTGGTCTGTGATTGACATGCAGCCCCTTCCCCAGTCGTGTTGTTTGCTAATGCTGTCAGGGAGGAGAAGACATGGCTTTTTATGAGGGCTTTCCGGTCTTTAAACTATTTTTCAACACAGAAATGAACAGAGAGGCGCTTCTGAAACATCTGAATCCCTTTCTGTCTCCATCTCTCTCAGAGAGGTAATAAAGCGCTCATTTGCTCACGACATCGAGCACAATGTTCAGTTACAAACAGAAAGGAAACTATTCAGTCACTATAAGTCTTTTGTAAGAGGAAATATTTAAATGCTGAACCTAAAGCTTGATGTTCTTTTCTTCCTCAGGAAAAAAAAACGACCGGGAGGCAGTGAGGCATTCAATGGTTGCAGGAAAAAATGTGAGAGCAGAACAGGGTTCACTATTCCACTTACTGACAAAAACAAAATTCATAAAGCTTTAAAACTTGCCTTTTCACAGCAAAAACAGCACGAGGTCTGAAACACCAGCGTATTCCAGCCGTGTGTCGGTGTATGTAGTGTTATGTATGTAGGGAGGTTTTGAAGGTTGGATGGGACTGGACCCTGTGATCGTTCATCAGCCTGAGGTCCATCTCTGAGCAGCAAACATCTCACAAGGAGCCACAATCTCTCTCACAATGACTGAAGACACGTTTCCTGATCCGACTTCCCGGCGTGAAACAAACAGGAGGAAGTTGTAGAAGAGAAGGAGCAAAGTGAGAGTGAGAGACAAAGGTTTATGGATGTGTTTGCAGAGGATGTTTAATATTAACGTGGTCACTCAGCGCTGACGTCTTCATCAGACGCTCGTCCAGCAAAGTCAGGACAAAGTTCATGCATTCATGAAGGTGAAGAAGAGGTTAGAGGAGGAGGAAGAGGGCGGAGAGTGACTAATGCAAGAGCGAACCCTGACCCGACCAGCAAAACCAGCAGCACCAGCAGCACCAGCAGCAGCAGCAGCAGCAGCAGCACCAGCAGCCACTCACCGGGACGTCTTCATCAGATGTTTCCAGCAGAGTTTACTCACCCTGAGCTCCTCTTGGTAGAAAGTCCTCAGTCCGTGATCCAGCGCTGGATTCACTGAAAGAAAATCAGTTCGTCCATAATTATCAATTAAATACAATTCTGACAGAAATGGATCTGACTTATGTAACTGTAGAAAAACAAACTCAGATGAGCCGTTATTCACCTGTTCTCTAGCGGCTCCGTCCCTTCAGCTTCATCCACTTCCATCGGGGGGGGGGGCAAACACACAGCACACACACAGCAAAACAAATGTCTCAATTTATCACAGAGTGTAGCATTAGCAGCTACACAGTAGGAGTCTAGCATTAGCGGCTACACAGTCAGAGTTTAGCATTAGCAGCTACACAGTCAGAGTTTAGCATTAGCAGCTACACAGTCAGAGCGTAGCATTAGCAGCTACAGAGTCAGAGCTTAGCATTAGCAGCTACACAGTCAGAGTTTAGCATTAGCGGCTAACTGACTGTTAGCTGCTAATGCTAAACTGAGTGTCATTATGAAAGAAGAAACATGTGACCGACCTGCTCTGGCTGAAATCCTCATGAAATGTTCCTTTGTTTCATCCAAAATCTACATCGATGTTTTTTAAATGTGTTTTTGCGTCGTCACCGTGTTGTTAATTCATAAATTGGGTTTGATAAAAGCTCGTCTTTGTATCAAATGCTTGTTTTTTTGCTAATGCTTGTTTTTTTGGTAATGATTTTTTTTTTTTTTATATTATGTTGTGTTTTATTCTACACTGTTTTGTTTTTAACCATGTTGTCACTGTAGCTCTTTGAGATTTGGTGTCAAATGTAAAGTGCATTACAAATAAAATGTATTATTATTATTATTATTTTTTTATTATATTTTTAATTATTTTTGTATTTATATTTTTTTATTTTTTTATTTTTTTCATTATTATTATTATTGTCGGCTCTAAACCTCACCTGTTCACATGATTGTATCAGAGTAAAATCAAAGCTCAGGAGCTTCTGTAGAAGCTGATGATCCTCACTCATAGACAGGAGGTTAATGGGACTGGAACCTGTGACCGTTCACACCTGGGGCTGATGTTTCCCTTTGTAAAGACTAAAGGCTAAAGGCTAAAGGCTAAAGGCTAAAGGCTAAAGGCTAAAGGCTAAAGGCTAAAGACTAAAGGCTAAAGGCTAAAGCGCCGCCTGGAGGTTTGTGGATTTATCCCAGAGAGAAAGAAAAACGTAACGAACAAAAACTATATTTTACTAAAGTCAGACGGAAACATCAGAGTCAGAGCTACGACAGGATAAAACATGAACACTAGCAACTCACCACAGGATAAAACATGAACACTAGCAACTCATCACAGGATAAAACATGAACACTAGCAACTCACCACAGGATAAAACATGAACACTAGCACCTCACCACAGGATAAAACATGAACACTAGCAACTCACCACAGGATAAAACATGAACACTAGCAACACCACAGGATAAAACATGAACACTAGCAACTCACCACAGGATAAAACATGAACACTAGCAACTCACCACAGGATAAAACATGAACACTAGCAACTCACCACAGGATAAAACATGAACACTAGCAACTCACCACAGGGTAAAACATGAACACTAGCAACTCACCACAGGGTAAAACATGAACACTAGCAACTCACCACAGGATAAAACATGAACACTAGCAACTCACCACAGGGTAAAACATGAACACTAGCAACTCACCACAGGGTAAAACATGAACACTAGCAACACCACAGGATAAAACATGAACACTAGCAACACACCAGAGGATAAAACATGAACACTAGCAACACCACAGGGTAAAACATGAACACTAGCAACACCACAGGGTAAAACATGAACACTAGCAACTCACCACAGGATAAAACATGAACACTAGCAACTCACCACAGGATAAAACATGAACACTAGCACCTCACCACAGGATAAAACATGAACACTAGCACCTCACCACAGGATAAAACATGAACACTAGCAACTCACCACAGGATAAAACATGAACACTAGCAACTCACCACAGGATAAAACATGAACACTAGCAACACCACAGGATAAAACATGAACACTAGCAACTCACCACAGGATAAAACATGAATACTAGCAACACCACAGGGTAAAACATGAACACTAGCAACACCACAGGGTAAAACATGAACACTAGCAACTCACCACAGGATAAAACATGAACACTAGCAACTCACCACAGGATAAAACATGAACACTAGCAACACCACAGGATAAAACATGAACACTAGCAACTCACCACAGGATAAAACATGAACACTAGCAACTCACCACAGGGTGAAACATGAACACTAGCAACTCACCACAGGATAAAACATGAACACTAGCAACTCACCACAGGGTAAAACATGAACACTAGCAACTCACCACAGGATAAAACATGAACACTAGCAACTCACCACAGGATAAAACATGAACACTAGCAACTCACCACAGGATAAAACATGAACACTAGCAACTCACCACAGGATAAAACATGAACACTAGCACCTCACCACAGGATAAAACATGAATACTAGCAACACCACAGGACAAAACATGAACACTAGCACCTCGGCCTGTACGATGTGTTGCTAAACATTGATCTCACAGTGACTGAAGACACGTTTCCTGATCCGACTTCCCGGCGTGAAACAAACAGGAGGAAGTTGTAGAAGAGAAGGAGCAAAGTGAGAGTGAGAGACAAAGGTTTATGGATGTGTTTGCAGAGGATGTTTAATATTAACGTGGTCACTCAGCGCTGACGTCTTCATCAGACGCTCGTCCAGCAAAGTCAGGACAAAGTTCATGCATTCATGAAGGTGAAGAAGAGGTTAGAGGAGGAGGAAGAGGGCGGAAAGTGACTAATGCAAGAGCGAACCCTGACCCGACCAGCAGCACCAGCAGCACCAGCAGCACCAGCAGCACCAGCAGCACCAGCAGCACCAGCAGCACCAGCAGCACCAGCAGCACCAGCAGCACCAGCAGCACCAGCAGCCACTCACCGGGACGTCTTCATCAGATGTTTGACTTTACTCACCTCCTCAGATCCAGCGCTGGATTCTCTGAAAGAAAAGCATCGACTTCTCACAATCTGGACCAGGGAAGTATTTATCGACAGGTCAGTTTAAGGTTTAGGGTCAAAGTTGAGACACTTCACTAAATGAGCACGTGAGCAACAGAACTAAAGGAAGTATATTAGTATTAGTTTAGGCCCAAAAAAAATCACATGTAGGTCAGTGTTTTTTTCTGATTTTGTTCATTTTGCTTTTATTGTTGGTTCTGGTAAAGACAGAAACCACCACCAAAGCAAAAAGTGTCTCTGTTCTTTGTTTATTTCCTTCGGTTTGACGGAACGACGCAGCTCCTGACGCAAAGTTAAACCTCTTCCCAGGGGCGGACTGGCCATGTGTCCATTCTGGAAGATCACAGAAGGGCCACCAGTTTAAATCTTCTCCTTAACCTCTTAAACCCCCGCCTTAACCGAGCTTTACCCAAATCTAAGAGCTTAAAAGCAAAGCATCAAAATGGCAACGAGTGAGCCAGAAAAGCAACAAAAATGTGACAAGAAACTGACGAAAACACAACAAAAAGCCACAAAAAAGTAATGAAAAAACAACAAAAACATGCTGCAACAACGTGACAAAAGGGTACAATCACTTTTGTAGGTCTGAGCTTTCAAATGAGGCGTTATACCTTTAGATTTGGGTAAAACCGAACATGAGGAAATGCACTGGGTTAAGACGGGAGGTAAGAGGTTCACATACGTCTTTGTAAAAGTGCTGCATTTAGAGCCCAGGGCCCTTTTTCAGTCCCAGTCCGGCCCTGCCTCTCCCCCCCAACCCCCCCCCCGCCTGAACCCAGCACAGTTTCTCCTGTTTAAACTCACCCCAAACTATCAAAGCTTTAAGAAAAAAAGCATCAATATAGTGACGGAAATGAAGAAGAAAACGAACAAAAACAGCTTAGCTTTCAAATGAGGCGTTTCACTGTTGTTCTACAGTGGAGAAGCTTTAGTCAGTTTCATTAGAAGATCAGAAGTTTGGCTCTTACCTGCAGTCCTCTGGTCTGCTGCTCCACCAGGGCGTGGCTCCACAGGTGTCCGGGCGTCACCGCTAATGAGGTGGAAAACACACGTGGAACTTTCCGGTAGCTGGGTGTTCTTCCGGTGAGGGGAGAGGAGGAACAGCCTCACCTGTTTCCATCAGTAAAGAGGACCTTCATAATAAAAGCGCACTTCCTGTCGAACAAACTTTCACAACAAATGTTCTATAGGCCAAACAAAAGGAGCCACCGCCCCCTGCTGTATCGCGTATGCAACAACACAATGTCCTAATATAGAACATTTAACCTCTTAACTCCCGCCTGAACCCAGAGGATCTTTTTCCTCACGGCATCACGTTTTTTCCATCATTTTTTTTTGTTGAGTTTTCAACTCATTTATGTAACTTTTTTGTCATTTTTATCACATTTTTTGTTTGTTTTTTATCACATTTTTGTCAAATTTGTGTCATTTTTTGGTCATTTTTTTATCACATTTTTGTCATTTTTTTTCTTATTTTGTGTCACATTTTTTTCATTTTTTGTCAATTTTTTTGTGATTTTTTTGTCGAATTAAAAAAATAAATAAATCACATTTTTAGTCAAATTTTCTAAATTTTTTCTCATTTTTTTGTCACATTTTTTTTTTACTTTTTCGGATTTTTTTGTTTTTTTGGTCAAATTTTTGTCACGTTTTTGTCACATTTTTTTTATTTTTTTTTTATTTTTTGTCACATTTTTTTTATTTTTTCGTTATTTTTTGTAACATTTTTTTTATTTTTTCGTTATTTTTTGTCACATTTTTTTCATTTTTTCGTCAATTTTTTTTGTCAAATTTTTTGTCATTTTTTGGTCAATATTTATCACATTTTTGTCATTTTTTGTCACATTTTGTCATTTTTTCTTCCTTTTTTTTAATCCATTTTTTGTAATTTTTTGTCACATTTTTTTTCATTTTTTCTCCAATTTTTGGTCGCTTTGTCAATGTTTCTCACTTTTTCGTCACTTTTTTGTCGTTTCTATCATTGTTTTCGTCTCAGTTTTGTTGCTTTTTTCCAGAAGCTTTTGGATTGGGGTAAAGCCAACCTGGAGAAAATGTGCTCGGTTCAGGCGGGGGTTAAGGGTTAAACCTCTTAACCCCCGCCTGAACCGAGCACATTCTCCTCCAGTTTGGCTTTACCCAAATCTAAAAACTTCCAGAAAAAAGCAACAAAAACAAGGATGAAACGTGACGGTAGAAAAGAGCCAAGAATAAAGAATCACCAGGACATTTTCAAAAGTGTTTATTGAAAATGAAGGGGTTTAAAAACTAAGAAATGTGTGGAACAAGAATATGGAAGAAAAATGTAAATAAATATTAAATACAGAAGTAGTTCTTGCAGCGTCTGACAAGAGGAATCACAATTTAATTCAGTTTCTAATTCAAGGTTTGTCCAGATGATACAAGTTTAACTGCTGAGCTACAGCCCATTGAAACCATCAGATAAATGTTTATTGTTCTTGAGTCCTCGTCTGTACTCTGTAGTTGAAGTGTCGAACGTTTCTCCTCTTCATCCGAAAGGCTTCGTCAGCAACACCGAGGTTCAGCTCAGAAAAGGACCACAGGGAGGAGTTCAGCTTGGATTAGCCCCTCCCCCTCTACAAACAGCTACTCTCGCCTGCACATGTTTGTAGTTCTGAGTCTGAGTTTCAGTCTGAACGGCCCAGAACCCCCTCCCCACTGATGCCACAGACAGCGTGTGGAGGGGGCGTGTCTAAAGGCTCAGAGGTTCTTAAAGAGACAGAGGCCTATTTCAAGACATTCACGACAGCCATTTTGAGAGAGACATTTTATACAAGGCAGTTATTCTAATTTACTGCATTTACAGACCAACAGAAGGTTTGTCATCATTGCAGTGTGATATAAACTGGTGCTATGGGACTGACAAAAGCAGAACACCCCCTCTTTAAGTACGAGATTTCAAAAAGCCAGCCTGGTTTCTTACATTGTGACTAACCCAGCGTTACCTCAGGAGGAAGATCGAGCCTAGTCTAGTGTTGGAAACATTGACACCAGGCGTTAAAGTTGTTTTTAAGGCGTCTAAACTCCGATGCTTTTCAATGGGGGCCTAGTGGCAATATGGAGGTACTACAGCAATGGCGGCCCCCCAGTGTGGTGGTCATGAAGCGGAGCAGCCAGCGCCCATTGGTCCAAACCTTCTACCCACCTGTGGTGCCCAGGCTGAGCGCTCGCATTTCCTCGTCTCTTAAATAACTTTAGTTCAATAAAAGAGTTTCATGTGAGGCTGTTTGGATCCTGATGTCGTTCCGGATTCTTCCACGTGGAGCAATAATCGGCTCAGAATCAGGAAACTGTTTATTACTATTGTCAAAGGTTTTACAAACTTTCTGTGCAACATGAAACACGAAACAGACTAAAGGAATAATGTTTAAAATAAAAACAAAAAAAAATCTATATATGTGTTTTTTGTCTGACGTCACTTCCAGGGCTCCATAACAAACTAAGACAATTGTTTTTCTGTTTTCAAAGACAGTCTTGGTCAATCCAAAACAGTAAACCTCGTACCTGGATTTCTGAGCAGGTTTGTCAACGACTAAAAGACAAATTCAAGTCAAATTCAATTCAAACAACTTTATTCATCCCAAAGGACAATTCAAAACTGAGACAAACAAACACATTCAGTACAAACGTCATGAACTGTAAATCATCAGGACACAAGAGAATAAAGAGGATTTTATTCAACATCTCTCACAGCTTTTTCCATCCTTACGTTTCCAGAATCAGAACTG
Source organism: Gobius niger (assembly GCF_951799975.1). Lineage (NCBI taxonomy): Eukaryota > Metazoa > Chordata > Actinopteri > Gobiiformes > Gobiidae > Gobius > Gobius niger. The sequence continues at coordinate 27,117,623 of NC_136872.1, read as the reverse complement.
TTTTATTGGCCTTTGTTATGATCAGGTTCAATCGTGCAACATGAAACATAAAACCTTTGCCTTAATGAAACTGAGCGTCTGAATCCTGAAACACATGTAAAGGTCAGTGGGACAAACTGGACCATCTTTGTTTATCGTCTAAACACTGATCCTGAACCTTTGCTTGTTGACTCTGCCTTAAGTCTGAAAAGCCAAAGCAAATGAATAAACTCATGATCAGAGACAAAACTAGGATAAAAACTGGGAAAACTTTGACAACTTAAGTAATTATTAACTCTTTTTGACCTTTAGTTTATGATGGATGTTGTATTAGTGGATCATTAACCTGTAGCTTTGCCTGAATCAGAGTCAAAGTGCGTCTGAAGGAGCGTCAGACAGAGCAGAGTCTCCGAGTCTCCGAGTCTCCGAGTCTCCGAGTCTCCGAGTCTCCGAGTCTCCGAGTCTCCGAGTCTCCGAGTCTCCGAGTCTCACTGTTTCCTGTTGGTTCAGTCTCAGGTAAATAAACTCAGCGTTCACATGATGAGGTTTATCTCTGTGTTAAAGGCTCTGATTCTCCCCCAGGACGAGACTCGGAGGAAATGGCAGAAGGAAAAGCAAAGCCTCCAGAGGGCAGCACTGAGCCACAGCTCTGTGGGACAAAGTGAGTTTGTTTCTTATTTAACCTCCTTCAAAGACAAATGTGACTAAACTCATTACTTTATGTTTCATGTTCAACTGTTCGAGTTCGTGAAAGTTCCTTCACTCGTAATAAACAGTGAGTGGATCATTCACAGATCTGTAATAAAACTGTAGATAAGGCGTTGTCACGGTAACCCATTGGAACAACAGCTCTGGCGGCCATTTTGTGATGGTCATAAAACTAACCAGACTTTTATTATTGGGGTGATTTCTCTGAACGGCCTTTGATGATTCGATCTAACGCTCAGGGAAATATAATATTTAAAGACTAAACAGATGATGTTTTTAAGTATTTATTTGAGTCGTATCATATTTCAGTGAAACACTGACAAACCCTGATGCCCTTCCCTGTGTTACATTAGTATTAGAGTTGAAGTGAATCACAGAGATTCAGTTAAAGATCATAAATCCATCAGTAATGACTGGCTCCTCGTTGATCGTTATAAAGAAAATAAAGACATTAATCTGATTGTTCTGTTGGACTTTAATCTTACTTTAATATTTGCCTTTAAGCCAAAATCTGGAGGAAAAACAACTTTACAGAACGAGGTCGGACTCTCTGCTTTATTATTACTAAGTCCACATGGAGCATGTTAAAGTCATCTCTGCTCCTGCATTAACACGCCCCCTGCTGGCCAGAGGCTGACTTCACATTTCAGATTCAAACATGAATCATCTTCTCTCCACAGAAGCAGATCTACAGCCTCAGTGTCGGCTCTGTCCATGAAGAGTGACATGTCTAAACGCTTCCCTCTGAACTTCAGACGTGAACCTGCTCCAGACTCACGGTGAGAAACAAACCTGATGTGGAGTTTATCCACAGATAAAGCCGAGACTAGACGGAGCTGGACAAAACAGAGAGTGGATCATTCACAGATCTGTAATAAAACTGTAGATAAGGCGTTGCCATGGTAACCGATTGGAACAACAGCTCTGGCGGCCATTTTGTGATGGTCATAAAATTAACCAGACTCTTATGATTGTCGTGATTACTCTGAATGACCTTTGATGATTCGATCTAACGCTCAGGGAAATATAATATTTAAAGACTAAACAGATGAACGTGAGTGTGACGGGTCAAAGTGACAAAACATCATTAAATATGAATGTGGTAAAAATCAAAGCAGTAAAACTAGAAACAGAAAAAGGTAAAACTGAGTTCCATAAAATCCCACATGTGAAAATTCTGTGTGAAAATCTGAGAATTTAGACGTCATTAAAATGAAAACATGGTTCATTGAAACGTCATTAATATGATGTTCATCAAAGTTATCGTTTGTTTTTTATTCACTTGTTTAGTTTTAGCGCCTCCACTTTTCCCTCTTCAGTTTCAGGTCGTGCTGTAATATTTGTTATTTCCTGTAGATCTGAGTCTTAAACCTCAGGCCTCAGAGACACTGATGGATGAGCAGATGGATCAGTTTCCTAAATGGACCGAGACAAAGTCCAAAAGCTCAATGTGGAGACGTTTGTCACCACATTAGCACCTGCTGCTAGTTAGCTTAGTTAGCTTAGTTAGCTTAGTTACCTTAGTTACCTTAGTTAGGTTAGTTAGCTTAGTTAGCCACAACAATAGCTTAGAACCTTTTAGAAAAATGCTCTTCCATAACCTCTAAACCCCCACCTGAACCAAGCACATTTTCTATAGTTTGGCTTTACCCAAATCTAAAGCTTCACAAAAAAAGCATAAAATATGTGACAACAACACGGCAGTCAGTTTTCTTTCAAATTAAGCGTTATAGGATCAATGACCAGCCCCGTGAGCTGCTACCTTCACATGGTGGGGTTGTTTGAGCCTGAATGATCCGAGGAGCTCTGTTGTCTGGGGCTTTGTGCCCCTGGTCGGGTCTCCCATGGCAAACAGGTCCGAGGTGACGGGTCAGATGAAGAGCAGCTCAGAAGACTCATATGGACGTGAAACACGCAAGGACCGTGACGTGCCCGGCATGGCGCAGCCGGGGCCCCACCCTGGAGCTAGACCTGGGGTTGGGGCCCGAACGAGAGCGCCTGGTGGCCGGGTCTCTGCCCACGGGGCCCGGCCGGGCACAGCCCGAAGGGACGACGTGGGCCCGCCCTCCTGTGGACCCACCACCAGGCCTTCTTGGAGTTCCTGGGAGGGGCACTAGATGGTTCTCCGACTGAAGACTCCATTGTTCTACTGAGGGACTTCAACGCCCACGTGGGAACGACAGTGAGACCTGGATGGGAGTGAACGGCCTCCCCGATCTGAACCCGAGTCACAGTTTCTCTAAAAACATACTTTCAAAAAGCTTTTTCAAAACTGATGTCCTGCATATCGACAATTATGTGTTTGAACAAGTTATGTTTGTTAAATAACATTTAAAAGAATTTAAATGTATTTTTTAATGTATTTGCAGTTTCTCTTTATAAAAAGTGTTGGCGGCGCAACAGATATTTTTCTGAAATGTAAATAGTTTCCAATAATGTGCACAAAGTCAAATCTTTGCCGAGTGAATCATCGCTCCAGTATCGACATTTTAAAGCAATATCTGATATATTTTTCTAGTATTGTCTCTGACACTTATACCAGTGCTGGATCAGCATCTCTATAATGTTGAAATGGTCATTTGACATGTTTTTGCAGTTGCACCACCTGACATTAGCAACTCATTTCAAATGAAATGTTCTTTTATGTGGACTCTTACATTAGCTTTAGTTACTTTTAAAACAAAGTGAACAATGTTATAATAATATATTTTCTTCTGATATTTACATTGGTTTTACCACCTGACACTGAAGGTGTGACATTTTACCTTTGAGTCGGAAAAATGCTCATTTTTCTCAATTCTTGAAATACATTTTCAAACCTTTTAAAATTACAAATTGTTGGAAAAAAGGTTTTCAGTTTTCTCAAAAGTTTTAAAACTTTTAATATTCACGAATGAGGCTTATTTGAAAGCTCGATTAAAGTGGTGATTCAGAGGTTTAAAAGCTCCACTCAATGGTCAGTGGTCAGAGATAAGTGCAGGTGAAACATATGAGAGGATCTGTGGACGATGCATAGACTAAGTTTATGGACATGATATTAATGTTATTAAATGAACCATGTTGTTATAATGAATCCAGATTCAGAGATGATTTAATCACATGTGGGATTTTACCACTTTCTGTTTTTCACACCTTTGATTTTTCTCAAGTCTAGTTTTGCTGCTTTGGTTTTTACCACATTCATATTTTAATTATTGTATCATTATTATTTGAGTTACTTTAACCCCTCGTACGGGAGAGTTACAGATTAAATAAAGGTTTTTAAATGGTTCATTTAAAGGAAGTGATTTTTTATTTTACTGATTGTGTTAAGATCCTGTGATTGTCTAAAAGTGATTTTGAGTGAATATTCATGTTCATATTTCAGTGAAACACTGACAAACCCTGATGCCCTTCCCTGTGTTACATTAGTATTAGAGTTGAAGTGAATCACAGAGATTCAGTTAAAGATCATAAATCCATCAGTAATGACTGGCTCCTCGTTGATCGTTATAAAGAAAATAAAGACATTAATCTGATTGTTCTGTTGGACTTTGGCTCGAGGCCTGAAGGAGCTGTGACCAGACTGAAATCCCACAGAGGGTTTTCCTCAGGGTCACAGAGAGCCCAGGTGGTGCTGAAGCTTCACCTTTGCCCTTTAAGATAAACAAGTGTTATTGATCTGATTTTACTTTAATATTTGCCTTTAAACTGAAATCAGCAGGAAAAACAACTTTACAGAACGAGGTCGGACTCTCTGCTTTATTATTACTAAGTCCACATGGAGCATGTTAAAGTCATCTCTGCTCCTGCATTAACACGCCCCCTGCTGGCCAGAGACTGACTTCACATTTCAGATTCAAACATGAATCATCTTCTCTCCACAGAAGCAGATCCACAGCCTCAGTGTCGGCTCTGTCCATGAAGAGTGACTGGTCTAAAGGCTTTAATCCAAACTTCAGTCCTGAACCTGCTCCAGACTCACAGTAAGAACTGACCTGAACACAGAGTCTCAGCAGCTAAACTGTGCTTTATATTTGTGATTGTAACTTGTGAGATGTTAAAGACGTGCTCAGTGCTGTGTGTTTGTGTCACAGAGAAACAGAGTCAGAGCAGGACGCCTGGCCTCAGTGTGGAGACACAGGCAACAGTCCTGATCAGGGGGTTCAAGGCCCTGCACCAGGTGAGTCTGCTCAGTCTGAGACTCATCAACTACAGCAGGGAATAAGAGACCTGTTCATCAACATTAACAGGTGTCTCCTCCTCTGTGTCCAGGTGAAGGTCTCCACAAGGTTCTGAAGGAGCATAAGCAGAGCCTGAGCAGCAGATGTGAGAGTGTGACAGAGGGAAGTGAAGAATCAGGAGATAGAACTCTTCTGAACAGCATCTTCACTGAGCTGTACATCACAGAGGGCCTCAGTGAAGAGGCCAGAGCCCAACCTGAGGAGAGGAGTCTGGAGACACAGTCCAAGAAGAAGGAGGTCCAGGAGATCACCATCAGGTGCCAGGACATCTTTAAAGCTCTGCCCCCTGAGCAGCAGGGGGCGCTGCAGCAGGGCTCCATCAGAGCCGTGCTGACTGTGGGCGTGGCTGGAGTGGGGAAGACCTTCTCAGTCCTGAAGTTCTGTCTGGACTGGGCCCAGGGCTCAGAGAACCAGGAGCTGCAGCTGGTGGTGCCACTGTCCTTCAGAGAGATGAACCTGGTCAGAAGGGGGCGCTACAGTCTGATGGAGCTGATCCAAGTGTTCCATCCAGCGCTGGATCCACAGGTCACTCTCATTTAGAGAAAGCTTTACCTTTCACATCATATATTTCAAAGTCTCAAACACTTTTGAAATGACTCCTGGCTCTCAGGGCGTTTGTTAGTTCAGTCTGTGTTCACATTCACTGTAAACCCTGCAGTCCCTCACACTGGAGCTCCACCACTCACTGGTTTAAAGTGAGGGTTGAAGGAAAGTGGTGTAAAGTCATGGATGTTAAATGTTGTGTTTCTCTGCCCCACAGACGCTCACAGCCCACACTCTGTCCGTCTGTAAACTCCTGTTCATCTTTGACGGCCTCGACGAGAGCAGACTGTCTCTGGACTTCAGCTGTGAGCTCATCTCTGAGGTCACACAGAGGTCAGAGGTGGGCGTACTGTTGGTGAACCTCATCAGAGGCGCTCTGCTTCCTCACGCCCTTATATGGATCACCTCCCGCCCAGCGGCGGCCCATCAGATCCCAGAGCGGTGCGTGCACAGGGTCACGGAGGTCAGGGGCTTCATCACTGACCCACAGAAGGAGCAGTACTTCAGGAAGAGGTTCTCAGATGAAGAGCAGCTTCAAACAGTCCTGTCCCACCTCAGAACCTCCCGCAGCCTCCACAACATGAGCCAGATCCCAGTCTTCTGCTGGATCACCTCCACAGTCCTGGACCACGTGTTGAGAAGCCATCAGAGCGGACCACTGCCCCAGACCCTCACAGACATGTACGCACACTTCCTGTTGGTGCAGACGCACAGGAAGAGGAAGTACAAACAGACACAAACAGAGGTCAGGTCTGAGACCTGGGGGCTGACAGAGGCCGACACAGAGCTGCTCCTGAAGCTGGGGAGACTGGCCTTTGAGCATCTGCAGACAGGAAACATCATGTTCTACCAAGAAGACCTGGAGCAGGTGGGTCTGGACCTGAGCGAGGCCTCGGTCTACTCCGGACTCTGCACTGAGATCTTCAAACGAGAGAGTGTCTTCAACCAGTCAGTCTACTGCTTCATCCACCTGAGCGTGCAGGAGTTTCTGGCAGCCGTTTACCTTCACCACTGCTTTAAGAACAACAAGAAGGTGGTCAGGGAGTTTCTTGGGGAATTTAGATGGTCCATCTCAAAATCAAGTCCGAATGCAATTCTCATGAATTCTCTTATAATGTCCCTGCAGAGTCCAAATGGCCACCTGGACCTGTTTGTGCGGTTCCTTCATGGCCTCAGTCTGGAGTCCAACCACAGACTTTTAGGAGCTCTGCTGAGTCCAATCCACCAATCAGAAATCACAGAAGTCATTAAAAATCTTAATGAGATGAACACAAAGAAAAACTCTCCCGACAGAAGCATCAACATCTTCCACTGTCTGATGGAGCTGAAGGACCAGTCTGTGCAGCAGCAGATCCAGGACTTCCTGAAGTCTGGAGGTGGAACTAAGGAGGAACTGTCTGAGATCCAGTGCTCGGCTCTGGCCTACATGCTGCAGATGTCAGAGCAGGTCCTGGAGGAGGTGAACCTAAACAAGTACAGGACGTCTGATCAGGGTAAACAGAGACTGATCCCAGCGGTGAGGAACTGCAGGAAGGCTGTGTGAGTCCTCAGTCACAGACAGAAGCTTCACAGACCTGTTAGAATCACTCACATGTCGCTCTAACATCTGTTACAGGTTTAGAAACTGTGGACTCTCAGATCTTCACTGTGAAGTGGTGGCGTCAGCGCTGAGCTCCAGCCCCTCCCATCTCAGAGAGCTGGATCTGACCCGTAATAAACTGAGAGACTCCTCAGTGTCTGTGCTGTGTGCAGGTCTGAAGAGTCCTCACTGTCAGCTCTCCTCTCTCAGGTCAGTGCAGGTCTGAAGAGTCCTCACTGTCAGCTCTCCTCTCTCAGGTCAGTGCAGGTCTGAAGAGTCCTCACTGTCAGCTCTCCTCTCTCAGGTCAGTGCAGGTCTGAAGAGTCCTCACTGTCAGCTCTCCTCTCTCAGGTCAGTGTCAGGTCTGTGACGGCTCTCGCTCGTCCATCCTCCACTCTCCTCATCCTTTAATCACTGAGTGATGGGACGTAACCGTTCTCTGAGAGTGAAGTAAAGTGTAGGAGATCATGTCTGAAAAACTACAGCATTTACCCCCGACCTCTGAGTCCTGCTCCAAACCAGAGTCTCAGATGTTCAGCTGTAGCTACAGAAACTCCTCTGACTTTACTCTGGACTTAATCACTTCATTTATTCTTTATTCAGATTGTGGGGCTGTGGTTTGTCAAAGATCAGCTGTTCCTCTCTGGCCTCAGCTCTGAAGTCCAACCCCTCACATCTCACTGAGCTGGAGCTGAGACATAACAGTCTGAGAGAGTCAGACGTGAAGGAGCTCCTGGTCCTCAAACAGAGCCCTGACTGTCGACTGGAGACACTGCTGTGAGTCCAGACTTTATCAGACTGTTCTGAACCTGGAACATTTTCTATTTTCTAAAAACACTGAGGCTGTTGGAGTTTGTTTTAAAGAGTTTTTTAATCTTAAATCCATTCTATCATTAAAGGTTATTTATGAAGATCAAGTGTTAACCATGTTATTACGTTATATCCTTATGAAAAACAGACCTGGAGTGAGTTTAGTTTCAATAATCATCTTATTCAGTTTATCTCCGTCTTCCTCAGTCACACCAGCCCACACTCCGATACACGGGAGATTTAACTGTTTTAAAGACTTTATTATTTTTCATTGTCTTTCCATATTAATTATTCTGAATAATAATAAGTTGTAATAAATGATTTCTGATTTCTGCTTCTCCACAGCTGGAGATAATGATGTTCAGCAGCTCCAGATCAGACGCCTCAGTCTGAGTCCAGGAGAATAAACAGAAGGATCCAGGATCACGGCTCAGAGGAACAGGTCTGAGCTCCATCAAGAACCTGGAGACAAAAAGAGAGAAGAAAGTGAAGTCCTTCAGACTCTCCAGGCGTCTGATCCTGGAGCTTTTATCTGTTTGACTTATTGATATTATTACATTGATCTGATATTATGATCTGATGAAGAACAGCTTATTCAGATCAGGTGTAAACTCTCTGAAGAAGCACAGCCTGACCTTCTGTTTTCCGCTACAAAGTGTCCGACTCGACCTCTCGATCTGGGCTCGGCCTCTTCACGATAAAACAGCTTCTCACTGTGGGATCTCTTTTCTCTGTTGCACATTTTCTAAACTTTGTTCCTTGAGTGAAATAAACCGTTGACTTTGTGACGTCTTGGTGTAACTTCATTATCAGTAGAAGAACCTGCAGATCGGTGCAGCTCAGAATCACAGCCACAGTGTCCTTCTGCTCCAGAGTCTCTGCTGTGACTCAGAGCCAGAGTGTCCGGTCTGTGGGCATCAGTCTGAGGCAGGTGCTTTGGTGGAGCTGGTCCAGGTGTGGCCCGTGGTCCATGAGGTCCAGACCAGGGGTGTCCAAACTTTTTCACTAAGGGAGAACATTATACAAACACCTGGGTAGAGGTCAGATATATAACTTCACCTCTATTATATTAAAGTCAGCAAATCAATGAAAATGTTGACTATGCCCAGTGTTTCCTACAGGTTTCAAGGGGACTGTGGTCGATGTGTTTTCCTGCATTCTGGGGCATTTTAAGCTATTTTTTAACTATTTTCTGCTCTTTTTCTGCTGTGAAAAGAATAATTTCTGTTTAATATACACAGGGTACAGATTGTATTCAGCACAAACTAATGTATTGATGCCGACCCTGATGCTTTTTCATTGAACATGCTTAAAGTAAAACAAAAACAGCCTTCATCACAGCTTTCTATTCATGGATTTTCATTTATTTCATATTCAACCAGCTCTTAACTGGTTCAAATCATATCTCTCTGATCGTTTTCACTTCATTCAGTTTAAATCGTTTAAATCCCAGGCATTTCCCCTCTCCTCTGGTGTTCCCCAAGGCTCTGTGCTTGGCCCTCTCTTATTTACCATCTACCTTCTCCCCCTTGGCCATATTCTTCGCACATTTCACGTCAGTTTCCACTGTTGTGCGGACGACACCGAGCTCTACCGATCCACCAAACCCACCACTCCCTCCCTCTTCCCTCTGTGCCGGTTTACAGGAAGTCAGATCCTGGTTCTCCCTCAATGTTCTCAAGCTTAACAGTGATAAAACCGAGGTCCTCCCCATCTTATCCAAAACTGACTCTCCATCAACATTGACTCAACAGTCGTCCCCTCAGGTGAAGAGTCTGGGGGTCGTCCTGGACAGCGCTCTCTCCTTCCAGGCCCATCTCCGGAACATCACCCGCCTCCGCCCCTCCCTCACCCCCAGCACAGCCTCCATTCTGCTCCACAGTCTTGTCACATCCCGGTTAGATCACTGTAACTCACTCCTCTTCGGTCTCCCCCAAAAAATCACTCCACAGACTTCAGCTCGTCCAAAACTCCACCAGAACTCCGTCCGCTCATCACATCAGCCCAGTTCTTCAGCAGCTCCACTGGCTCCACATCAATACAAGATCCTGCTCCTCACCTTCAACTCTCGGGATAACCTGGCCCCTCCTTGTCTCACTGAGCTCCTTCATGCGCCTCCTCCCTCCTCACCCTCCGGTCCTCCTCTGCCCCTCAGCTGTCTGTACCCACTGCCCACTTAGCCCCCATGGGAGCTCCAGCTTTCAGCCGCTCAGCCCCAAACCTCTGGAACTCACTCCCCGCTGAGCTCCGTCACATGACCTCACGCTCACCTCAAACCCAATTATTTAAACCACTTACTTTGACTCTGACTTTATCTGGTCCTGATTTTATCATTGTAGCTCATGTAAGGTGACCTTGGGTGTTTTGAAAGGCGCCGACAAATAAAATGTATTATTATTATTATCAATTAAAGGTCCTATATCATGCTATTTTAGCCATTCCAAAGTGAAGTATAGGCATGTATATGATATATTGTACCTCTACCATTATGGAGCACTCATTTTTGTGATAAATATAAGTGTTTTCTGGAGGTTATTTTCAAACCCGGAAGACACAACGCTTCGATTCAGTTAACTCCGCCCCCTCTCTCCGCACATACTTTACCGTAATATAAATAAACAACAATAAGTGAAGATACTTCACGATGCAGTTATACAGAGTTGACATCTGCAACACAGCTTCATAAATGGCTAACACACACAAGCTAATATGCTAACACACACACGCTAATATGCTAACACACAAGCTAATATGCTAACACACATGCTAATATGCTAACACACATGCTAATATGCTAACACACAAGCTAACCCGCGTTTGGACTGACTCACCGCTCTGCTCCATCGCTGTTTACATTGTGGGACTTGCGTTGGTTATAAAAGTTAATCCACTTTGGTTCTGGTGAAGTTTCACCAAACATCCACCAGTGACAGTCACAGAAAAACACCATTTTGGTGAAAGTCGCTGAATCCCGGAGAAAAAAACAGCTGAGTGGCCTCTTCCTGAAAAAGGTTGAATAAACTCCTCGTCCTCGTAGCCAAACGCGCTTCTTTTTCTCCGTGACATGATCGTTAGGTAAGAATAAAGAACAGGTGTGTCCAGTTATAACGAGCTCCCTCTTCAGCTGCAGCACAAACATGACTGATCTGTTCAGACGCTCAGGTTTGTTTTGGCCACAGCTGACCTGGAAGCACCTCGGGCACAGCCTTTTTATTATTTTTTCTTTTTTTTTTCTTTTTTTTTTCTCTTTGTTTCTCACTTACGACAGAAATAATGAAAACGCTGTTTTACAAATTAAAATTTGTCCGTAAGCATAGAATTAAGACATGACATTACAGACGTCGAGCACTTCCGTTCCGCTGTGACGACACAACTGAACACTCAGTCGTTCACCAGGAGAGGGCGCAGCTGCTCAGAGAGCAGGATTCAGGAGGATTACTGAGAGCTGCGTGAATGAAGCCACAAACCACTCTGGGTGTGTTTTTGATAAGGAAATAGCAGAACAACATGGCTAAAAGCTCCAAAAAGTCGATTTTGCATGATATAGGACCTTTAATAACGTGAAGCACATGTATGTAATTAAACATGAAATAAAACTCCTCCTGTGCAGAGACACGTGTGGCCTGAAAGTTTCAGACATTCCAAGAAAAACTATTAAAATAAACTGTCAGAAACTACAGATATGAAGTGAACTGTAGTTCCCATCTCCGACACAAGATGGCGCCTGTGATCAGGATTGCCACACCCTGATCACAGTGAGGCTTGAACTGAGCACTCGCCTTTCTGCAACTCAAGCCTTTGTTTTCCACTAATGTGAGTCAAACTTTCTCCTGATGCTTTGATTAGTGTTGAACTCGTGTTGAACTCGTGTTGAACTCGTGTTGAACTCGTGTTGAACTCGTGTTGAACTCGTGTTGAACTCGTGTTGAACTCGTGTTGAACTCGTGTTGAACTTTTGTTAAACTTGTGTTAAACTTATGTTGGGTGTTGTTGCAGAGCTATGGCAGCTTAAACATGGAGGAATAAAACCACTAAAACTCCGACTCCAGGTGGTTTGTGGCTCCAGTGTGAACTTTGATATCCTACACTGAGCGTCTGAATCCTGAAACACATGTAAAGGTCAGTGGGACAAACTGGACCATCTTTGTTTATCGTCTAAACACTGATCCTGAACCTTTGCTTGTTGACTCTGCTTTAAGTCTGAAAAGCCAAAGCAAATGAATAAACTCATGATCAGAGACAAAACTATGATAAAAACTGGGAAAACTTTGACAACTTAAATAATCATTAACTCTTTTTGACCTTTAGTTTATGATGGATGTTGTAATAGTGGATCATTAACCTGTAGCTTTGCCTGAACCAGAGTCAAAGTGCGTCTACAGGAGCGTCAGACAGAGCAGAGTCTCCGAGTCTCCGAGTCTCCGAGTCTCCGAGTCTCCGAGTGTCCGAGTCTCCGAGTGTCCGAGTGTCCGAGTGTCCGAGTCTCCGAGTCTCACTGTTTCCTGTTCGTTCAGTCTCAGGTAAATAAACTCAGCGTTCACATGATGAGGTTTATCTCTGTGTTAAAGGCTCTGATTCTCCCCCAGGACGAGACTCGGAGGAAATGGCAGAAGGAAAAGCAAAGCCTCCAGAGGGCAGCACTGAGCCACAGCTCTGTGGGACAAAGTGAGTTTGTTTCTTATTTAACCTCCTTCAAAGACAAATGTGACTAAACTCATTACTTTATGTTTCATGTTCAACTATTCCAGTTTGTGAAAGTTCCTTCACTCGTAATAAACAGTGAGTGGATCATTCACAGATCTGTGATGAACAGTAGATAAGGCGTTGTCATGGTAACCCACTGGAACAACAGCTCTGGCGGCCATTTTGTGATGGTCATAAAACCAACCAGACTCTTCTTATTGTCGTGATTTCTCTGAATGACCTTTGATGATTCGATCTAACGCTCAGGGAAATATAATATTTAAAGACTAAACAGATGATGTTTTTAAGTATTTAGTGAAACACTGACAAACCCTGATGCCCTTCCCTGTGTTACATTAGTATTAGAGTTGAAGTGAATCACAGAGATTCAGTTAAAGATCATAAATCCATCAGTAATGACTGGCTCCTCGTTGATCGTTATAAAGATAATAAAGACATTAATCTGATTGTTCTGTTGGACTTTGGCTCGAGGCCTGAAGGAGCTGTGACCAGACTGAAATCCCACAGAGGGTTTTCCTCAGGGTCACAGAGAGCCCAGGTGGTGCTGAAGCTTCACCTTTGCCCTTTAAGATAAACAAGTATTATTGATCTGATTTTACTTTAATATTTGCCTTTAAACTGAAATCTGTAGGAAAAACAACTTTACAGAACGAGGTCGGACTCTCTGCTTTATTATTACTAAGTCCACATGGAGCATGTTAAAGTCATCTCTGCTCCTGCATTAACACGCCCCCTGCTGGCCAGAGACTGACTTCACATTTCAGATTCAAACATGAATCATCTTCTCTCCACAGAAGCAGATCCACAGCCTCAGTGGCGGCTCTGTCCATGAAGAGTGACATGTCTAAAGACTTCCCTATGAACTTCAGACGTGAACCTGCTCCAGACTCACGGTGAGAAACAAACCTGCTGTGAAGTTTATCCACAGATAAAGCAGAGCAGAGAGTGGATCATTTACAGATCTGTGATAAACTCATGATAAGGCGTTGCTGCGTTAACCCACTGGAACAACAGCTCGTTTTAACTATAGATACAGACGCGTCTCTGGAGTCGCCCATATATGGTCATGTTTGAAAACAGTTAAGGGGGAAAACAATTGAGAAAAATCTAAACTTTCTCTAATTATTCAAAAACTACTTTAACAAACCCTGAATTATGAATATAGTTTCTACTAAATAAAGATACAAAGACATGGGGAGGAGCAAAGTGGTTCAACAGCCCATAAATACATAAATAACGGAGAATTCTAACTTGATGCTACATGTTAGCATCGGGCTAACGCTAACAGCTAGCTAGCGCTAGCTACAACTGCCGTTTTTTCGCTTCTACTAAACAATCTGCTGAGAGAAAAATATCCAGATGGGCCCGATTTACTCTTGACTTTATTTATATGTAATAAATAAAGTTCATATTCAACCATAAAACAGTGTGGAAGCCACGCCCCCTTCTATGACGAGATGCCTCTCTGTATCTATCTCTGGGCGACAGTGGTGCAGATGGTAGAGCGGGTCGTCTTATGATCGGAAGGTCGGAGGTTCGAATCCCACCTCCTGAAAGTGCACACTGTTGTTTTGTCCTTGGGCAAGACACTTCCCCCACATTGCCCCAGTGTCTGCGTACATTGGTGTATGAATGAGAGTATGAATGGGTGAGTGGAAAGCGCTTTGAGTGCCTAATGTAGGTGGAAAAGTACTATATAAGTTGAGACCATTTACCATTTTTACCATCTATACATGGCAAATGTAAAGTTGAAACAGAAGATCCATCTGGAAGATAAAAGAGTCGGCTCTTTTTGATAAAGGAGCAGAAAACACCATCATGAGTATGAGGCCAACACAGTCAGAAGATGGCCGCCACGTTTGACAAGAGCAAAGAGTTTTATTACAGATCAGTGCAGCCACAGACACAGTGATGACATTAGTTCCAGTAGAATATACACATACGTCAACAAAACAGCTCAAGCTACAGCAGTAAAAAGATGTTAACGTTATGTGAGTGTTTCCTCTCAGCAGATATATTTAATAATCATCAGTGAAACGGACCAGTTTCCTGAAAAGCAGCTGTCGTTTGTGGAAACTGAACTTTACAGAAAACACAACTGTCTGAACCAACACGACAAACAACACAACCATAGGTGTTACAGCGATGTGAAAACAGGAAGCAACCTCCCTCTCTCCTGGTACAGCTGTATTTTTTAAGAGGGTCAGACAGACACGCACAGCCCAAGTAAGTTAAGTACAAACCTCAAGAGTTCGATAGTACGTGAGATGAAAGAATGACCTCTGATGAAGAGCTAGTGATGCACAAAACGTGATCTTGTGGTGCCACATAAACGCTTTGGGAGCAACAGCGGTGCAGAGATTTCAATTCTTACAGCTTCATTTTGTACCTTTTTCTGTGGTTTCAGAGGATCAGAGGCAGCCAGGTTTTTCCGAGTGCTTCAGTTTGTTGACACACAGTGGCAGCAGCTCATGACTGACACTTGAACACTATGTCGTTGTTCGCTTGTACAATGACAATAAAGAGCTTAGTTACTTAAAGGGGGGGTATTATGCAAAATCGACCTTTTCAAGCTTTACATCATGTTATTAAGTCATTCCCTCATTAAAAACATGCCTGAAGTGTTGCCTTAGCACATTCACGTATTTTCGAGTAATCTGTAAAAACTCTGGTGGCGACCATTTTAGGGATAAAACGCCTGATTCCTTCAGGGAACGCCCTCGACCTCCAGGAGACGCCTCCGACCTTTCGTCACCAGCCGAGTAACCAACCACTGCCCCTCAGCAGAACCCCCTCCCCGCAGTGTCTAGCCCTAAGATGTAAACAGAGTCATCATGGAGGATTAGCTTCATGTGTTGTGAACCGGAGCCACAGCAGACTTTTACAAAGACACACATCAGTGTTTCTGTTACCGAAACACCCAGGATTAAAACCGGTGACAAGAACACTTATTTCAGCGGCTGGTTCTGCGCTGGGCCTTGATGATGCCCAGAGCCTCCGGAGAAAGCTAATGCTAAGCTAAACCTCGAGTCATCACGTGGAAACGAGAAATATGCACACACAAAGTCAATAAAACCACCACACACATAAAGAACCGTTTAACAATGATCACACACGGAGCCTGGCTTGTTGATTTGGAAGTTTATTGCTCACATTTCATCTACAGTGAGTCGTAGCCGAGTGGTTTCTCCCGGAGCTAAGGCACTATTAGCCGCGACAAGCTAACAACCTTCACCTTCACAACATTCATTGAAAACAGGCAGCATATTATGCACAAATAACGTCAATAAAGCAGCAGCTACTCGAAGCAGCCTTTACGATGATCACACAATGAGCCTGGCTTTACACATTTGTGGTTTATTACAGACTTTTCATCAACAATGAGCTGTAGTCGATTATAACAAGCTAACGGGTAACCTCAAAAAACCATTGTCCACCTGCACAGATAATGTCCATCTTTGAATCGTATGGGCTCCTGCAGATCCTGGTGTCGTCCATGGGGGTATAGTTAGAGATCCATAGGGCATGGCAGATGCAAAGAGAAGCCTCCAAACAGCAGTTATTTTTCAGGCAAGAGCCCCGTCCAAGCGTCCGGTGTGGAAGGTTCGTCTCCAAATAATATCCTGTGTGGCCATTGTTCACAAAGTGATAAACAGTAGCTCCTTTCCAACAATAAAAAATAAAATGTACAGATCGTAGTGATGCCACAGACAGCGTGTGGAGGGGGCGTGTCGGAAAGGCTCAGAGGTTCTTAAAGAGACAGGGGCCTATTTCAAGACATTTGCTACGGCCATTTTGAAAGAGCAATTTTATACAAGGCAGTTATTTTAATTTACTGCATTTACAGACCAACAGAAGGTTTCGTCATCATTGTAGTGTGATATAGACTGGTGCTATGTGGCTGAAAAAAGCATAATAACCCCTCTTTAACCCACTCTGCTTTAAGGCGGGACACTGGGCGCTTTTCTCCATCTGTGGAGAACGATCACTCCATTTGGGGAAAAGCTTCAGTCGTAGCTAAAAATGGCAGATTGTAGATTGGTCGTGGAGAGAAAAGGACAACTTAAAAAGGAGGCAGAGTCTGATTCTTTGGAACAGTCTCAGAGTGAACCTGCTCTTTCTGCAATGATGATCTGTCAACAAAATACAACTTCAAAAACTTTGATCATGGCTACGATTCTCCCTTTGAACTCTCGAAAGTATTCATACACCTTGAACTTTTGCACATTTTGTCATTTTTTTTCTTTTTTTTTTACTGAACACACAAGTAACAGACAACTGTGAAGTGAAAGCAAAATGATACATGATTCTGTTATTTTACAAAAAGTAGAAAAGTGAAAAGTGGGGCTTGCATAAGTATTCATACAGCATGAATTAATACTTTGTGGAACCCCCTTTAGCTGTTATAACAGCACAAGTCTTTTGGGGTTTGACTCTACAAGATTTGCACATGTAGAGACTGACATTTTAGCCCATTCATCTTACAAAACAACTCCAGCTCTGTCACATTAGAAGGAGAGCGTTTGTGAACAGCAGTTTTCAGATTATTCCGTAGATTTTCAATAGGATTTAGGTCAGGACTTTGACTGGGCCATTCTAACACATTAATATGTTTTTATTGAACCATTCCATTGTAGATTTATCTTTGTGTTTAGGGTCATTGTTAACTTGGCTAACACCGTGCTGCTGTGTGCGAATCATTTCGAACTGCACAACAGCCTGGGGACCATGGCCGAAATTTCGCGTGGATTTGGGAACCAATCACAGAACGAGGAGGGACGGCAAGATGTTTATTTACTGATTTAAAAAAAAAAGTTTATTTACGGATCCAACATGACAGCAGCAGACGCAACGCTATTTTTCGATCCCCCCGTATATCTGACACTGGGGATGGTGCACTCAGGACCATGAGCAGTGTCAGGTTTGCTCCATACATAACGTTTGTCTCCTCTGACCAAAGCTCCTTCTTCCACATGGAGCTGTGTCCTCCATATGACTTCTACAAACTTCAAACAGGATTTCTTATGGCCTCCTTTCAATAATGTCTTTCTTCTTCCACTCGTCCATGAAGGTCAGATTTGTGTAGATACGACTTATAGTTGTCCCATGTACAGTTTCCCCCAGCTCAGCGGCAGGACTTCAGCTCCTCCAGAGTTATCTTGGGGCACTTGGTTGTATTTCTCACCAGTGTCTCCTTGTTCAGTTTGTTAGTTTAGGTGAACAGCCGTGTCTTGGTAAGTCTGCAGTGGTGCTTTACTCTTTCCATTTCAGAATGATGGATTGAACAGTTGCTCCGGGAGATGTTTAAATCTTGGGAAATCTTTGTATAACTTAACGCTGCTTTAAACTTCTCCACAACTTTATCCCTGACCTCTCTGGTGCTCCTTGGCCTTCATGATGTTGTTTAGTGACCAACACACTCCGACCACAGCTCTGAGGGCCTGAATGAACAGCTGAAATTATACTGAGAGTAGATTACACACATGTGCCTCTATTTAACCGTCAAGGCAATTTAATGCACTCAGAAAATGCTGTATGATACTTATGCAAGCCCCACTTTTCTATTTTTCTATTTTTTGAAAAATAACAGAATCATGTATCATTTCGCTTTCACTTCACAGTTGTCTGTTACTTGTGTGTGAACGTTCAGTAAAAAAATTAAAATAAAATCTTTATGTTTAGGGTTGTAAACATGACAAAATGTGCAAAAGTTCAAGGTGTATGAATACTTTGGAGAGGCACTGTATATCAGGCTGACCAGGACCCCTACTGGCCTGATGCTGCTCACATTTCATATTCCGAATAAACATGAATCATCTTCTCTCCACAGAAGCAGATCCACAGCCTCAGTGTCGGCTCTGTCCATGAAGAGTGACTGGTCTAAAGACTTCCCTCCAGACTTCAGTCCTGAACCTGCTCCAGACTCACAGTAAGATCTGACCTGAACACAGAGTCTCAGCAGCTAAACTGTGCTTTATATTTGTGATTGTAACTTGTGAGATGTTAAAGACGTGCTCAGTGCTGTGTGTTTGTGTCACAGAGAAACAGAGTCAGAGCAGGACGCCTGGCCTCAGTGTGGAGACACAGGCAACAGTCCTGATCAGGGGGTTCAAGGCCCTGCACCAGGTGAGTCTGCTCAGTCTGAGACTCATCAACTACAGCAGGGAATAAGAGACCTGTTCATCAACATTAACAGGTGTCTCCTCCTCTGTGTCCAGGTGAAGGTCTCCACAAGGTTCTGAAGGAGCATAAGCAGAGCCTGAGCAGCAGATGTGAGAGTGTGACAGAGGGAAGTGAAGAATCGGGAGATAGAACTCTTCTGAACAGCATCTTCACTGAGCTGTACATCACAGAGGGCCTCAGTGAAGAGGCCAGAGCCCAACCTGAGGAGAGGAGTCTGGAGACACAGTCCAAGAAGAAGCAGGTCCAGGAGATCACCATCAGGTGCCAGGACATCTTTAAAGCTCTGTCCCCTGAGCAGCAGCAGGGGGCGCTGCAGCAGGGCTCCATCAGAGCCGTGCTGACTGTGGGCGTGGCTGGAGTGGGGAAGACCTTCTCAGTCCTGAAGTTCTGTCTGGACTGGGCCCAGGGCTCAGAGAACCAGGAGCTGCAGCTGGTGGTGCCACTGTCCTTCAGAGAGATGAACCTGGTCAGAAGGGGGCGCTACAGTCTGATGGAGCTGATCCAAGTGTTCCATCCAGCGCTGGATCCACAGGTCACTCTCATTTAGAGAAAGCTTTACCTTTCACATCATATATTTCAAAGTCTCAAACACTTTTGAAATGACTCCTGGCTCTCAGGGCGTTTGTTAGTTCAGTCTGTGTTCACATTCACTGTAAACCCTGCAGTCCCTCACACTGGAGCTCCACCACTCACTTGTTTAAAGTGAGGGTTGAAGGAAAGTGGTGTAAAGTCATGGATGTTAAATGTTGTGTTTCTCTGCCCCACAGACGCTCACAGCCCACACTCTGTCCGTCTGTAAACTCCTGTTCATCTTTGACGGCCTCGACGAGAGCAGACTGTCTCTGGACTTCAGCTGTGAGCTCATCTCTGAGGTCACACAGAGGTCAGAGGTGGGCGTACTGTTGGTGAACCTCATCAGAGGCGCTCTGCTTCCTCACGCCCTTATATGGATCACCTCCCGCCCAGCGGCGGCCCATCAGATCCCAGCGCGGTGCGTGCACAGGGTCACGGAGGTCAGGGGCTTCATCACTGACCCACAGAAGGAGCAGTACTTCAGGAAGAGGTTCTCAGATGAAGAGCAGCTTCAAACAGTCCTGTCCCACCTCAGAACCTCCCGCAGCCTCCACAACATGAGCCAGATCCCAGTCTTCTGCTGGATCACCTCCACAGTCCTGGACCACGTGTTGAGAAGCCATCAGAGCGGACCACTGCCCCAGACCCTCACAGACATGTACGCACACTTCCTGTTGGTGCAGACGCACAGGAAGAGGAAGTACGGAGCAGGAGCTCAGGACAGAGCAGAGAAGATGAGCCTTGGAACAACTCATGATGGTCCAGTTAGGTCTGATGACAGAGAGAAGAAGAGTTTGAGGAATGCCTCTGTTCAGGAACTCAGATCTGAGGACAGTGTGGAAAAGAAAACAATTACTATGCCCCATCATTCTACAGTTAACCCTAAAGACAGGACAATCAAGAAGACTTTGTGGAAGGCTTTTGTACACAAGGTAAGGCCCAAGAGGAAACAAACCCCTATGAACCAGGAAAAGAGTGGACAGACACAAACAGAGGTCAGGTCTGAGACCTGGGGGCTGACGGAGGCCGACACAGAGCTGCTCCTGAAGCTGGGGAGACTGGCCTTTGAGCATCTGCAGACAGGAAACATCATGTTCTACCAAGAAGACCTGGAGCAGGTGGGTCTGGACCTGAGCGAGGCCTCGGTCTACTCCGGACTCTGCACTGAGATCTTCAAACGAGAGAGTGTCTTCAACCAGTCAGTCTACTGCTTCATCCACCTGAGCGTGCAGGAGTTTCTGGCAGCCGTTTACCTTCACCACTGCTTTAAGAACAACCAGGAGGTGGTCAAGAAGTTTCTTTATAGAAGTGAAGGAACAGTCTACAAATTAAGTCCAAACGAGTTAATCAGAAAATCTCTTGAAAAGTCCCTGCAGAGTCCAAACGGCCACCTGGACCTGTTTGTGCGGTTCCTTCATGGCCTCAGTCTGGAGTCCAACCACAGACTTTTAGGAGCTCTGCTGAGTCCAATCCACCAATCAGAAATCACAGAAGTCATTAAAAACCTTAAAGCGAAGAAAACAGGGAGATACTCTCCTGACCGATATATCAACATCTTCCACTGTCTGATGGAGCTGAAGGACCAGTCTGTGCATCAGCAGATCCAGGACTTCCTGAAGTCTGGAGGTGGATCTAAGGAGAAACTGTCTGAGATCCAGTGCTCGGCTCTGGCCTACATGCTGCAGATGTCAGAGCAGGTCCTGGAGGAGCTGGACCTAAACAAGTACAACACGTATGATCAGGGTAAACTGAGACTGATCCCAGCGGTGAGGAACTGCAGGAAGGCTGTGTGAGTCCTCAGTCACAGACAGAAGCTTCACAGACCTGTTAGAATCACTCACATGTCACTCTAACATCTGTTACAGGTTTAGAGACTGTAAACTCTCAGATCTTCACTGTGAAGTGGTGGCGTCAGCGCTGAGCTCCAGCCCCTCCCATCTCAGAGAGTTGGATCTGAGTTATAATAACCTGAGTGACTCTTCAGTGTCTGTGCTGTGTGCAGGTCTGAAGAGTCCTCACTGTCAGCTCTCCTCTCTCAGGTCAGTGCAGGTCTGAAGAGTCCTCACTGTCAGCTCTCCTCTCTCAGGTCAGTGCAGGTCTGAAGAGTCCTCACTGTCAGCTCTCCTCTCTCAGGTCAGTGCAGGTCTGTGACGGCTCTCGCTCGTCCATCCTCCACTCTCCTCATCCTTTAATCACTGAGTGATGGGACGTAACCGTTCTCTGAGAGTGAAGTAAAGTGTAGGAGATCATGTCTGCGAGCGCTGTTTACTGCGAGTCACCACCGCGTCCTCGGCAACGTGTTTTTGTAACAATATTTCAGCTCCATGTTCTCCTCAAACAACGTGAAACTCAGGCCCAGACATTCTCAATAGTCCATGTTCTTTTCTTGAAGAGTGAAATGAGGGAGACAGTTGTGTTTCATAAAACACACAATATTTGATCAAACTAGCCTCTGTTTAGCTTAGGATTTCTGAGGAACCGAGACACGTAGAATGAAAGTGTTTCCACCTCCTGAGAGCTGAGAGTCTCAGCTTTCAAACGAGCCACAGCCTGTGTCCATAACTATAACACAGAATACACTGTGGTGCTACAAATATCAGGAAAAATGGTCTGGATTGTTGGCACTCAATGTGTTAAATGTCATTTTAAAAAAATCACAAAATAAATGAGATATTTTCATCTATTTATGCTTTTTATACATTAAGATTTGTATATTGTTAAAACCATATTTTAGAAAGTTTTAGAAAAGAATTAGACTTTAAACAATTTGTGGAAAAGTTTGTTGTTTTAAATTATTAACTCTTCAGTTTAAATTCATGACTTTTATTATTCAAGATGTGTCTTTGTGTTTGTTTTATCTGTTTTATCTCTGGACTTTAAGAACTTTATTTATTTATGTATTTATTCTATTCAGATTGAGGGACTGTGGTTTGTCAGAGATCAGCTGTTCCTCTCTGGCCTCAGCTCTGAAGTCCAACCCCTCACATCTCACTGAGCTGGACCTGAGATATAACGATCTGAGTGAGTCAGACCTGAAGGAGCTCCTGGTCCTCAAACAGAGCCCTGACTGTCGACTGGAGACACTGAGGTGAGTCCAGACTTTATCAGACTGTTCTGAACCTGGAGTATTTTCTATTTTCTAAAAACACTGAGGCTGTTGGAGTTTGTTTTAAAGAGTTTTTTAATCTTAAATCCATTCTATCATTAAAGGTTATTTATGAAGATCAAGTGTTAACCATGTTATTACGTTATATCCTTATGAAAAACAGACCTGGAGTGAGTTCAGTTTCAATAATCATCATATTCAGTTTATCTCCGTCTTCCTCAGTCACACCAGCCCACACTCTGATACACGGGAGATTTAACTGTTTTAAAGACTTCATTATTTTTCATTGTCTTTCCATATTAATTATTGTGAATAATAATAAGTTGTAATTAATAATTCCTGATTTCTGCTTCTCCACAGCTGGAGGTATTAATAATGATGTTCAGCAGCTCCAGATCAGACGCCTCAGTCTGAGTCCAGGAGAATAAACAGAAGGATCCAGGATCACGGCTCAGAGGAACAGGTCTGAGCTCCATCAAGAACCTGGAGACAAAAAGAGAGAAGAAAGTGAAGTCCTTCAGACTCTCCAGGCGTCTGATCCTGGAGCTTTGATCTGTTTGACTTATTGATATTATTACATTGATCTTATATTATGTAAGATGTAAACTGTCCTGGTGATTTGGCTTAATTCACATCAGGGTTTTGTCTTTTGATTCTTTGTTGATAATTGTTCTTCTTCTTTGTCTCTTTCCAAAACTGCATCATCTCTGTCACTGCAGTATATTCTTACAAAACCATCATTTTACCTCTGAGGAACAAAAAGGATCTGATGTTTCTGATTAAACTGTCTCCAACACGGAGCATTTAAATGTTTTATCACTAACTCGTTATAATGAACCAGAACATAAACGTCAGAGCCTGGACCACAGTGTTTAAAACAGAACTTAAAGGTTGAACCAGTCATGTGACCTCTGACCTCATGCTTTACGCCTCAGGTTTGACTGTGTTTTGATCTGTTGTCTTTAATGTTGTACATGTTTGTATTTTCTTATATTATATTGCATATTTACATTTATATGTTCATTAATATGTATTGTCCCTTTTATAAAAATAAAAAAAACATGATTTTGTGATTTAAGGAATCCTGTGTCCACTAAAATACACGTCATGCATCATTAGTTCAGCTGCAAATGTGTTTTTGAAAATTCTTCATCTGCAGAAATGTTTTGGCTCCATTTTGAATCGTTACAAAAGTCTCAAACTGATGTATAAGTTTCCTCCTGTTCCCCTGCAGCGTCTGACTTTTACCACAGAGCGATAGCGCCCTCTAGTGGCTGAACACGTTCCTGTTTTACTGAGGGGCAGATCGTTTCTAAACTCACAGCCTGCACACAAACCTGGGCTGCGTCCGAAACGAGCAGATTGGTCAGAGCTCTTACGCCAAACCGGATGTGCGTCAGCGTCCGCCATGACAAGATGCTTCCGAATTGGTCTGTCAGTTAGGAAGTAGTTTGGAAAAGGAGCCTCGATGCTAACTATCAATATCGATATTCACTTTTTGCAGTGCAGTTCATAAAAGAAAAGAAGAAAATGCTCCCTAGAGCTTTATATAATTCCTGATTCTGTCCACTGGAAGCAAACATTGGCAGAGAGTTCATATAAACAGTTTATTGCCGTCATCAGTGGAAGGTTTTACAAACTACACATTTGCTTCAGTGCACTGGGTGAACATGAGACTAAAATAATCAGGTTAAAAACATTTGCACTACAATGAGTTCTGAGACAGTGGTCTTGGTCGATCCAAAGTAGAAAACCTCGTACCTGGGTTTCTCTGCAGGTTAGAAGGTCAGGTTTTAGCTTTATCCCCAAAAAATACATCACACAAAGAAATATACTTTCCTCACATCTAGGAGTTTGTTTTGGTTCAATCGTGCAACATGAAACAAACAAATATATATGATCTGAGGAGCCAATCGCCAGACAAAGTTCTTCACCTCACAGCAATGGAGATGAGGATGGACTCTGAAGGACAGAACTGCACTGACACCGGCAGCTCGAGCTTCTCTGATGAGGTCCAGGGTTATGGTGGCGCTCAGGGCGGGGGGGTGGGGGGGTTTGGGGGGGGGGGTCCATCAGGGTGAGGGGTCGTCATCAGCTCCAGGGTATTTGTTCTGCACCACCTCCTGTAAACAGAATCATCACAGTTCATCTGCACAACAGTCCAAACATCCTGGTCTAAAAATGTTAACACATTAAATCTTACTCAGAACGCTGCTTCTCAGACTTTTCCTGGTGTGGCCTCACCTTTAGTCGTGCAGTAGGTGTTGGGCTTGATCAGACTCACCTTTAGTCGTACAGTAGGTGTTGGGCTTGATCAGACTCACCTTTAGTCGTACAGTAGGTGTTGGGCTTGAAAAGACTCACCTTTAATCGTGCAGTAGATGTTGGGCTTGATCAGACTTTAGTCTGATCAGATCTTTAGTCGTGCAGTAGATGTTGGGCTTGATCAGACTCACCTTTAGTCGTGCAGTAGGTGTTGGGCTCAGACTCACCTTTAGTCGTACAGTAGATGTTGGGCTCAAACAGACTCACCTTTAGTCGTGCAGTAGGTGTTGGGCTTGATCAGACTCACCTTTAGTCGTACAGTAGGTGTTGGGCTCGATCAGACTCACCTTTAGTCGTACAGTAGATGTTGGGCTTGATCAGACTCACCTTTAGTCGTACAGTAGGTGTTGGGCTTGATCAGACTCACCTTTAGTCGTACAGTAGATGTTGGGCTCGATCAGACTCACCTTTAGTCGTTCAGTAGGTGTTGGGCTCGATCAGACTCACCTTTAGTCGTGAAGTAGGTGTTGGGCTCGATCAGACTCACCTTTAGTCGTGCAGTAGATGTTGGGCTTGATCAGACTCACCTTTAGTCGTGCAGTAGATGTTGGGCTCGATCAGACTCACCTTTAGTCGTGCAGTAGATGTTGGGCTTGATCAGACTCACCTTTAGTCGTGCAGTAGATGTTGGGCTTGATCAGACTCACCTTTAGTCGTGCAGTAGATGTTGGGCTCGATCAGACTCACCTTTAGTCGTGCAGTAGGTGTTGGGCTTGAACAGACTCACCTTTAGTAGATGTTGGGCTCGATCAGACTGACCTTTAGTCGTGCAGTAGATGTTGGGCTTGATCAGACTCACCTTTAGTCGTGCAGTAGATGTTGGGCTTGATCAGACTCACCTTTAGTCGTGAAGTAGGTGTTGGGCTCGATCAGACTCACCTTTAGTCGTACAGTAGGTGTTGGGCTTGATCAGACTCACCTTTAGTCGTGCAGTAGGTGCTGGGCTTTAAGACTCACCTTTAGTCGTACAGTAGGTATTGGGCTTGAACAGACTCACCTCTAAGTGATCTGCTCTGACCTTGTCCAGTCCGTTGAGGATCCAGCAGACTCAGGCAGGTCTCACCTTAGAGGGTCCGGAAGGCTCAGACAGGTGCAGAGAACACATTTATCTATGGAATAAACAAAGTATCACTTAGCTAAACGGTGTCCAGGGTGGGAGTCTGCAGCCAGTCACCAGACTGCCCGCACGATGCGATGGAGATGCGGCTGGACTCTGACGGCTGTACGGATAGAACTGCACCAAGTCCTCGGTGATGATGGGGGAGAGTATCTGGGTGAGGGCCGAGGCAGGGCAATCATCAGCTCCAGGTCATTTGTTCTGCACCCTGACACCAGCCGATCCACCTCCTGTACACAGAGTCATCACAGTTCATTGACAAAACCCATTCATCTGCACAATAGTCCAAACATTACAGTCAAAGCGACTGTAGAGCTACTTATAACTAATACTGAGTGATGAATGTTCTACAGCTAATCTGGAAATAGATTTGAGAAGAGAAGTGTAAAAACAAATCTAATTTCAGAAATAAACGTTAAATGTGTCCGATTCAGAGAGTTCAACAAGGTTTACAGCCTTTAAATACTGTGTGTGTGGCAGCCTCTTATGAAGAGAGTTTAAAAGAGCCATGAGGTGCAGCAGCCGGTGTGTCTCACCTTAAGGAGGTCCAATAGGTGGTCCAGAAGGTCCAGCAGATTCAGCTTCATCGGTCTGGAAGGTGGTGGGCTTGAACAGACTCAGCTTTGACCGTCCGCCCGGTAAGTGGTGGCTCTGACCTTGTCCCGGCCTTTGAGGATCCATAAGGCTCGGACAGGTCTCACCCCAGAGCATACATGTCAATCTGGTCTCTGATGATTTTTGACCAGCCCTCCGATAAATTGTATTAAGACGTTGCACTTCCCATAAGTCGAGGCAGATGACGCAGCCCCTTCCCCAGCCGTGTTGTTTGCTAATGCGGTCAGGGAGGAGAAGACATGGCTTTTTATGAGGGCTTTCCGGTCTTTAAACTATTTTTCAACAAAGAAATGAACAGAGAGGAGCTTCTGAAACATCTGAATCCCTTCCTGTCTCCATCTCTCTCTCAGAGGTAATAAAGCGCTCATTTGCTCACGAAATCGAGCACAATGTTCAGTTACAAACAGAAAGGAAACTATTCAGTCACTAGAAGTCTTTTGTCAGAGGAAATATTTAAATGCTGAACCTAAAGCTCAATGTTCTTTTCCTCAAGAACAAAGCACCGGGAGGCAGTGAGGCATTCAATGGTTGCAGGAAAAAAGTGAGAGCAGAACAGGGTTCACGATTCCACTTACTGACAAAACTTGCCTATTCACAGCAAAAACAGCACGAGGTCTGAAACACCAGCGTATTCCAGCCGTGTGTCGGTGTATGTAGTGTTATGTATAGGGAGGTTTTGAAGGTTGGATGGGACTGGACCCTGTGATCGTTCATCAGCCTGAGGCCCATCTCTGAGCAGCAAACATCTCACAAAGAGCCACAATCTCTCTCACAGTGACTGAAGACACGTTTCCTGATCCGACTTCCCGGCGTGAAACAAACAGGAGGAAGTTGTAGAAGAGAAGGAGCAAAGTGAGAGTGAGAGACAAAGGTTTATGGATGTGTTTGCAGAGGATGTTTAATATTAACGTGGTCACTCACCGCTGACGTCTTCATCAGACGCTCGTCCAGCAAAGTCAGGACAAAGTTCAAGCATTCATGAAGGTGAAGAAGAGGTTAGAGGAGGAGGAAGAGGGCGGAAAGTGACTAATGCAAGAGCGAACCCTGACCCGACCAGCAGCACCAGCAAAACCAGCAGCACCAGCAGCACCAGCAGCACCAGCAGCACCAGCAGCACCAGCAGCACCAGCAGCACCAGCAGCACCAGCAGCACCAGCAGCACCAGCAGCCACTCACCGGGACGTCTTCATCAGATGTTTCCAGCAGAGTTTACTCACCCTGAGCTCCTCTTGGTAGAAAGTCCTCAGTCCGTGATCCAGCGCTGGATTCACTGAAAGAAAATCAGTTCGTCCATAATTATCAATAACTGACTTATGTAACTGTAGAAAAACAAACTCAGATGAGCCGTTATTCACCTGTTCTCTAGCGGCTCCGTCCCTTCAGCTTCATCCACTTCCATTGGGGGGGGGGGGGGGGGGGGGGTCACACACGCAGCAAAACAGACAAACCAATAAACCTATTTTTTTTTACAATTAAATATCTCAATTTATCACAGAGTGTACACAGTCAGAGTTTAGCATTAGCAGCTACACAGTCAGAGTTTAGCATTAGCAGCTACACAGTCGGAGTTTAGCATTAGCAGCTACACAGTCAGAGTGTAGCATTAGCAGCTACAGAGTCAGAGCTTAGCATTAGCAACTAACTGGCTGTTAGCTGCTAATGCTAAACTCTTAGTGTCAGTATGAAAGAAGAAACATGTGACCGACCTGCTCTGGCTGAAATCCTCATGAAATGTTCCTTTGTTTCATCCAAAATCTACATCGATGTTTTTAAATGTGTTTTTGCGTCGTCACCGTGTTGTTAATTCATTTACTGGGTTTGATAAAAGCTTTTGTCTTTGTATCAAATGCTAAGGCTTGTTTTTTTGCTAAGGCTTGTTTTTTTGGAAATGATTTTTATTTTATTTTATATATGTTGTGTTTTATTTGATACGGTTTTGTTTTTAACTATGTTGTCACTGTAGCACTTTGAGATTTGGTGTCAAATGTAACGTGAATTACAAATGAAATGTATTATTTGTATTATTTGTATTATTAATATTATAAGTATTATTAGTATTATTAGTATTATTAGTATTATTTGTATTATTTGTATCATTATTAGTATCATCGGCTCTAAACCTCACCTGTTCACAGGATTGTATCTGAGTAAAATCAAAGCTCAGGAGCTTCTGTAGGAGCTGATGATCCTCACTCAGACAGGAGGTTATGGAGGTTAATGGGACTGGAACCTGTGACCGTTCACACCTGGGGCTGATGTTTCCTGATGTTTCCCTTTGTAAAGGCTAAAGGCTAAAGGCTAAAGGCTAAAGGCTAAAGACTAAAGACTAAAGGCTAAAGGCTAAAGGCTAAAGGCTAAAGGCTAAAGGCTAAAGACTAAAGACTAAAGACTAAAGGCTAAAGACTAAAGGCTAAAGGCTAAAGGCTAAAGGCTAAAGGCTTTATCCCAGAGCAGAAAGAAAAACGTAACAAACAAAAACTATATTTTACTAAAGTCAGACGGAAACATCAGAGTCAGAGCTACGACAGGATAAAACATGAACACTAGCAACTCACCACAGGATAAAACATGAACACTAGCAACTCACCACAGGATAAAACATGAACACTAGCAACTCACCACAGGATAAAACATGAACACTAGCAACTCACCACAGGATAAAACATGAACACTAGCACCTCACCACAGGATAAAACATAAACACTAGCAACTCACCACAGGGTAAAACATGAACACTAGCAACACCACAGGATAAAACATGAACACTAGCAACACCACAGGATAAAACATGAACACTAGCAACTCACCACAGGATAAAACATGAACACTAGCAACTCACCACAGGATAAAACATGAACACTAGCAACACAACAGGATAAAACATGAACACTAGCAACTCACCACAGGATAAAACATGAACACTAGCAACTCACCACAGGATAAAGCATGAACACTAGCAACTCACCACAGGATAAAACATGAACACTAGCAACTCACCACAGGATAAAACATGAACACTAGCAACTCACCACAGGATAAAACATGAACACTAGCAACTCACCACAGGATAAAACATGAACACTAGCAACTCACCACAGGATAAAACATGAACACTAGCAACTCACCGCAGGATAAAACATGAACACTAGCAAGTCACCACAGGGTAAAACATGAACACTAGCAACACCACAGGATAAAACATGAACACTAGCACCTCACCACAGGGTAAAACATGAACACTAGCAACTCACCAGGATAAAACATGAACACTAGCAACACCACAGGATAAAACATGAACACTAGCACCTCACCACAGGGTAAAACATGAACACTAGCAACACCACAGGATAAAACATGAACACTAGCAACTCACAGGGTAAAACATGAACACTAGCAACTCACCACAGGATAAAACATGAACACTAGCAACACCACAGGGTAAAACATGAACACTAGCAACTCACCACAGGATAAAACATGAACACTAGCAACTCACCACAGGATAAAACATGAACACTAGCAACACCACAGGATAAAACATGAACACTAGCAACTCACCACAGGATAAAACATGAACACTAGCCCCTCGGCCTGTACGATGTGTTGCTAAACATTGATCTCACAGTGACTGAAGACACGTTTCCTGATCCGACTTCCCGGCGTGAAACAAACAGGAGGAAGTTGTAGAAGAGAAGGAGCAAAGTGAGAGACAAAGGTTTATGGATGTGTTTGCAGAGGATGTTTAATATTAACGTGGTCACTCAGCGAGAGAGGGCGGAAAGTGAGTAATGCAAGAGCGAACCCTGACCCGACCAGCAGCACTAGCAGCACCAGCAGCACCAGCAGCCACTCACCGGGACGTCTTCATCAGATGTTTGAGTTTACTCATCTCCTCAGATCCAGCGCTGGATTCTCTGAAAGAAAAGCATCGACTTCTCACAATCTGGACCAGGGAAGTATTCAGTCTGTGAGCTCTGACCTTGAGCTGGAAAACCCATATCGCTAAGATCAGAGCAAAAAACGTGTCTTTAATGGGCAGAGCGAGACATTTCTTTGATAACTGTACATGATATGTAAAGACTGCTTCTCTTATACGACCATACCTGACCTACTGTGTGGAGATCTGAGGGAACACGTATAAAAGCAATACAGATGTTCTATATACATTACAAAAGAAGGCCTTACGAATGATCCACACAGTCGGATATCGGGAGCTCACAAACCCACTGTTTGTGCAGTCGCAGATTCTCAAAGTCACAGAATTGGTGCGATTAAAAACTGCCCTAGTTGTCTCAAAAACAGTTTACTCCCTGCAAACATTCAAGTCATGTTTTCAGACCGTGATGGGGGTTAGAACCTGAGAAGGAAAATGAATCTGAAGAAAAAATATTCCCGCACAACACAAAAAAGTCTGTCTGTTACACGAGGTGGAGTCGACCTGGAACTCATTAGAAGAGGATTTAAAATGTGTTCAACTGTAGCACAATCTAAAATAATGTACAGAAAGCAAATACTGGAAAAGTCTGCAAAACTCTTGTTGTTTTGATCCGATAATGAGACGTATGTTATGAATCCGGATTTATTATGTGATGTCCAGAATGTGCAGCTTCAGCCTTATGCAAGAGCAACACAAGAACGTTATGAACTAATGACTTTATTGTTAGGATTTGCTAAGAGTTTGTTGATTTAATTCACTACTAAGGCAATTCCTCAGTCTGGATTTGATTTCTAGGTCAGTTTAAGGTTTAGGGTCAAAGCTGAGACACTTAACTAAATGAGCACGTGAGCAACAGAACTAAACAGGAAGGATATTAGTATTAGTTTAGGCCCAAAAAAAAAAAAAAAATCACATGTAGGTCAGTGTTTTTTTCCCAGATTTAGATCATTTTGCTTTTATTGTTGGTTCTGGTAAAAGGCAAAGACAGAAACCACCACCAAAGCAAAAAGTGTCTCTGTTCTTTGTTTATTTCCTTTGCTTTGACAGAATGACGCAGCTCCTGACGCAAAGTTTAAACCTCTTCCCTCCGCCTGAACCCAGCACAGTTTCTCCAGTTTAAACTCACCCCAAACTATCAAAGCTTGAAGAAAAAAAGCATCAAAATAGCGACGGAAACGAAGATGAAAACAAACAAAAACAGATGACAAAGTTGGGATCACTGTGGTCGAGCTTAGCTTTCAAATGAGGCGTTTCACTGTTGTTCTACAGTGGAGAAGCTTTAGTCAGTTTCATTAGAAGATCAGAAGTTTGGCTCTTACCTGCAGTCCTCTGGTCTGCTGCTCCACCAGGGCGTGGCTCCGCAGGTGTCCGGGCGTCACCGCTAATGAGGTGGAAAACACACGTGGAACTTTCCGGTAGCTGGGTGTTC
The DNA here is from genome assembly GCF_951799975.1 of Gobius niger. Classification (NCBI taxonomy): domain Eukaryota; kingdom Metazoa; phylum Chordata; class Actinopteri; order Gobiiformes; family Gobiidae; genus Gobius; species Gobius niger. The sequence continues at coordinate 27,085,792 of NC_136872.1, read as the reverse complement.
TTCCGGTGAGGGGAGAGGAGGAACAGCCTCACCTGTTTCCATCAGTAAAGAGGACCTTCATAATAAAAGCACACTTCCTGTTGAACAAACTTTCACAACAAATGTTCTATAGGCCAAACAAAAGGAGCCACCGCCCCCTGCTGTATCGCGTATGCAACAACACAATGTCCTAATAAAGAACATTTAACCTCTTAACTCCCGCCTGAACCCAGAGGATCTTTGAGAGAGATCTTTTTTAATGTCATTTTTTATCACATTTTTTGTCAAATGTTTGTAACTTTTTTGTCACATTTTTTTTTTGTCAAATTTTGTCAATTTTGTAATTTTTTTGTCACATTTTCTTATTTTTTTGTCAATATTTTATACATTTTTTGTCATTTTTTTATTTTTTGTCATTTTTTTAATCAAATTTTGTCAAATTTTTGTTATTTTTTGTCAAATGTTTTTAATTTTTATGTCAAATTTTGTCAATTTTTTGTCCATTTTTTGTCAAATTTTGTCAAATTTTGTAATTTTTTTTTGTTATTTTTTGTCACATTTTTTTCATTTTTTCGTCAATTTTTGGTCAATTTCTTGTGACATTTTTGCCACTTTTTCATCCATTTTTCGTCACTTTTTTGTCACATTTCCATCATTGTTTTCGTCTCAGTTTTGTTGCTTTTTCACACCTTTTTTCCAGAAGCTTTTGGATTTGGGCAAAGCCAAACTGGAGAAAAGTGCTCGGTTCAGGCGGGGGTTAAGGGGTTTAACCTCTTAACCTCCGCCTGAACCGAGCACATCTTCCTCCAGTTGCCCTTTACCCAAATCTAAAGACTTCCAGAAAAAAGCAACAAAAACAAGGATGAAAACGTGACGGTAGAAAAGAGCCGAGAATAAAGAATCACCAGGACATTTTCAAAAGTGTTTATTGAAAATGAAGGGGTTTAAAAACTAAGAAATGTGTGGAACAAGAATATGGAATAAAAATGTAAATAAATATTAAATACAGAAATAGTTCTTGCAGCGTGTGACAAGAGGAATCACAATTTAATTCAGTTTCTAATTCAAGGTTTGTCCAGATGATACAAGTTTAACTGCTGAGCTACAGCCCATTGAAACCATCAGATAAACGTTTATTGTTCTTGAGTCCTCGTCTGTACTCTGTAGTTGAAGTGTCGAACGTTTCTCCTCTTCATCCAAAAGGCTTCGTCAGCAACACCGAGGTTCAGCTCAGAAAAGGACCACAGGGAGGAGTTCAGCTCGGATTAGCCCCTCCCCCTCTACACACAGCTACTCTCGCCTGCACATGTTTGTAGTTCTGAGTCTGAGTTTCAGTCTGAACGGCCCAGAACCCCCTCCCCACTGATGCCACAGACAGCGTGTGGAGGGGGCGTGTCTAAAGGCTCAGAGGTTCTTAAAGAGACAGAGGCCTATTTCAAGACATTCACTACAGCCATTTTGAGAGAGACATTTTATACAAGGCAGTTATTCTAATGTACTGCATTTACAGACCAACAGAAGGTTTGTCATCATTGTAGTGTGATATAGATGGTGCTATGGGACTGAAAAAAGCAGAACACCCCCTCTTTAAGTACGAGATTTCAAAAAGCCAGCCTGTTTTCTTACATTGTGACTAACCCAGCGTTACCTCAGGAGGAAGATCGAGCCTAGTCTAGTGTTGGAAACATTGAAACCAGGCGTTAAAGTTGTTTTTAAGGCGTCTAAACTCCAATGCTTTTCAATGGGGGCCTAGTGGCGATATGGAGGTACTACAGCAATGGCGGCCCCCCAGTGTGGTGGTCATGAAGCAGAGCAGCCAGCGCCCATTGGTCCAAACCTTCTACCCCCCTGTGGTGCCCAGGCTGAGCGCTCGCATTTCCTCGTCTCTTAAATAACTTTAGTTCAATAAAAGAGTTTCATGTGAGGCTGTTTGGATCCTGATGTCGTTCCGGATTCTTCCACGTGGAGCAATAATCGGCTCAGAATCAGAAAACTGTTTATTACTATTGTCAAAGGTTTTACAAACTTTCTGTGCAACATGAAACATGAAACAGACTAAAGGAATAATGTTAAAAATAAAAACTATAAAAATCTATATATGTATTTTTTGTCTGACGTCACTTCCAGGGCTCCATAACAAACTAAGACAATTGTTTTTCCGTTTTCAAAGACAGTCTCGGTCAATCCAAAACAGTAAACCTCGTACCTGGATTTCTGAGCAGGTTTGTCAACGACTAAAAGACAAATTCAAGTCAAATTCAATTCAAACAACTTTATTCATCCCAAAGGACAATTCAAAACTGAGACAAACAAACACATTCAGTACAAACGTCATGAACTGTAAATCATCAGGACACAAGAGAATAAAGAGGATTTTATTCAACATTTCTCACAGCTTTTTCCATCCTTACGTTTCCTGAATCTGAATTGTTTTATTGGCCTTTGTTATGATCAGGTTCAATCGTGCAACATGAAACATAAAACCTTTGCCTTAATGAAACTGAGCGTCTGAATCCTGAAACACATGTAAAGGTCAGTGGGACAAACTGGACCATCTTTGTTTATCGTCTAAACACTGATCCTGAACCTTTGCTTGTTGACTCTGCCTTAAGTCTGAAAAGCCAAAGCAAATGAATAAACTCATGATCAGAGACAAAACTATGATAAAAACTGGGAAAACTTTGACAACTTGAATAATCATTAACTCTTTTTGACCTTTAGTTTATGATGGATGTTGTATTAGTGGATCATTAACCTGTAGCTTTGCCTGAATCAGAGTCAAAGTGCGTCTGAAGGAGCGTCAGACAGAGCAGAGTCTCCGAGTCTCCGAGTCTCCGAGTCTCCGAGTCTCCGAGTCTCCGAGTCTCCGAGTCTCCGAGTCTCACTGTTTCCTGTCCGTTCAGTCTCAGGTAAATAAACTCAGCGTTCACATGATGAGGTTTATCTCTGTGTTAAAGGCTCTGATTCTCCCCCAGGACGAGACTCGGAGGAAATGGCAGAAGGAAAAGCAAAGCCTCCAGAGGGCAGCACTGAGCCACAGCTCTGTGGGACAAAGTGAGTTTGTTTCTTATTTAACCTCCTTCAAAGACAAATGTGACTAAACTCATTACTTTATGTTTCATGTTCAACTATTCCAGTTTGTGAAAGTTCCTTCACTCGTAATAAACAGTGAGTGGATCATTCACAGATCTGTGATAAACTCATGATAAGACGTTGTCACGGTAACCCATTGGAACAACAGCTCTGGCGGCCATTTTGTGATGGTCATGAAATTAACCATACTCTTATTATTGTTGTGATTTCTCTGAATGGCCTTTGATGATTCGATCTAACGCTCAGGGAAATATAATATTTAAAGACTAAACAGATGAACGTGAGTGTGACGGGTCAAAGGAACAAAACATTATTAAATATGAATGTGGTAAAAATCAAAGCAGTAAAACTAGAAACAGAACAGGGTAAAACTGAGTTCCATAAAATCCCACATGTGAAAACTCTGTGTGAAAATCTGAGAAATTAGACGTCATTAAAATGAAAACATGGTTCATTTTAATGTCATTAATATGATGTTTATGAAAGTTATCGTTTGTTTTCTTCTTCTCATGAACCTTATGTTGTTGTTTTTTATTCAGATCCTGAGTTTTAGCGCCTCCACTTTTCCCTCTTCAGTTTCAGGTCGTGCTGTAATATTTGTTATTTCCTGTAGATCTGAGTCTTAAACCTCAGGCCTCAGAGACACTGATGGATGAGCAGATGGATCAGTTTCCTAAATGGACCGAGACAAAGTCCCAAAGCTCAATGTGGAGACGTTTGTCACCACAGTAGCACCTGCTGCTAGTTAGCTTAGTTAGCATTGTTAGCTTAGTTAGCTTAGTTACCTTAGTTAGCTTGGTTAGCTTGGTTAGCTTAGTTACCTTAGTTGGTTTTAGGGGAGTCGCGTACGAATGGCTAAAAAGTTATCTCAGTGGGAGGCAGCAATATGTACAAATTAATCATGTTAATTCTGAAAAACACACCATAACTCATGGTGTCCTGCAGGGATCTGTTCTTGGGCCAAAATTATTTATCATGTACATTAATGACATCTGTCAAGTCCTTAAGAACATGCAGTGTATTTTGTTTGCTGATGACACCAGCCTCTATTGTTCTGGACAAAATGTTGAACAGTTAATGCATACAGTTGAAAAGGAACGAGAATTGCTAAAAAAGATGGTTTGACTATAATAAATTATCAATGAATGTGAATAAAACAAAATATATTATATTCGGTAATAAGAGAATTGATAATCCAACAACACTAAAAATTAACCAAATGGAAATTGAGTGGGTGCGTCATACAAAGTTTTTGGGAGTACATGTTGATGAAAGACTAAACTGGAAAGTACATGTAAATTATGTGAAATCAAAAGTATCAAAAATAATTGGCATATTGTGTAAAATCAAAGAAAATCACTCCATTTATTATACAATGCTCTCATTCTTCCACACCTAAATGATGGTGTGGGACTCTGGGGGAATAATTATAAAAGTACAATCCAACCCATTTTTATCCTACAGAAAAAAAGCGGTTACAATAGTCAGCTATGCAGATTATAATGCCCCAACAAATCCTTTATTCATTAAATTAAAAATACTAAAACTACACGACTTAGTTGATCTTGGCACAGCTATTGTTATGTATAAGGTTCATAACCATAAGCTTCCTGAATGTAAACAAGAAAGGTTTAAACCCAGAGAAACTGGCTATAATCTCAGAGGAACTCATATCTATCAGAAAATTGCATCTGGAACAAACACCAAAGCCAGATGTGTCTCAGTCAGAGGAGGAAACGTCTGGAATCTTCTGAATGACACCTTAAAAAACTCAACATCCTTAAACGCTTTCAAAAAAATGTTCAAATCTGATGTAATTAGTAGATATAAGGCACTAGCGCTAACTCACATATAAACTCTCCTGTGTGCATTATATTCTGTCTTTACATTACATTATTGATTGATGTGTGACTTGTGCAAATTCATTTTGTGACTGATTGATACAGAAACATAATCAAGTTGTCCTCATCTTGCGGATGGTAAAACTGCTGTTTACTCTAAGTATTAGCTATTAGTTGCAATAGGGTTTGGCTTTAGATCCGTGTTTCACTTCAGCCAAAACCCTTTTCAGTCATTGTTTCTGTGTTTTCATGTTTTGTAGTCAATCGTGTCTGTGTGAAGATACTGACTGAAATAAATTAAAAAATAGTTACCTTAGTTAGCTGCAACATTAGCTTAAACTTTGGAGATAAAAACAATTTCTTCAATAATTTCTGTTCACCTCTAAACCCCCACCTGAACCGAGCACATTTTCTACAGTTTGGCTTTACCCAAATCTACATTTTACTAGAAAAAAATATCAAAAGAGCCACAAAAACATGTCAGAAAAGCAACAAAAACGTACGAAAAGCAAAAATGTAACATAAAAACACTTGAAACATGTGACTCAGTTTTCACACACTCACACAGTTGCTCTCCATTGGAGAAGCCTTTAGATTTGGGTAAAGCTGAACTGGAGACGATGCATTAAAGTGGGGGTTCAGAGGTTAAAAAGCTCCAGGCCTGTGGTCAGAGATAAGTGCAGGTGAAACATATGAGAGGATCTGTGGACGATACATGGACTAAGTTTATGGACATGATATTAATGTTATTAAATGAACCATGTTGTTATAATGAATCCAGATTCACAGATGATTTAATCACATGTGGGATTTTATGACGCTCACTTTTACCTCGTTCTGTTTTTCACACTTTTGATTTTTATCAAGTCCAGTTTTACTGCTTTGTTTTTTACCACATTCATATTTGAATTATTGTATCGTCATTATTTGAGTTACTTTAACCCCTCGTACGGGAGAGCTACAGATTAAGTCAAGGTTTTTAAAATGGTTCACTCAAAAGAAGTGATTTTTTTTAAGATCCAGTGATTGTCTAAAAGTGATTTTGAGTAAATATTCATGTTCATATTTCAGTGAAACACTGACAAACCCTGATGCCCTTCCCTGTGTTACATTAGTGTTAGAGTTGAAGTGAATCACAGAGATTCAGTTAAAGATCATAAATCCATCAGTAATGACTGGCTCCTCGTTGATCGTTATAAAGAAAATAAAGACATTAATCTGATTGTTCTGTTGGACTTTGACTCGAGGCCTGAAGGAGCTGTGACCAGACTGAAATCCCAAAGAGGGTTTTCCTCAGGGTCACAGAGAGCCCAGGTGGTGCTGAAGCTTCACCTTTGCCCTTTAAGATAAACAAGTATTATTCATCTGATTTTACTTTAATATTTGCCTTTAAACTGAAATCTTATCTTATGTTAAAGTCATCTCTGCTCCTGCATTAACACGCCCCCTGCTGGCCAGAGGCTGACTTCACATTTCAGATTCAAACATGAATCATCTTCTCTCCACAGAAGCAGATCCACAGCCTCAGTGTCGGCTCTGTCCATGAAGAGTGACAGGTCTAAAGGCCTTAATCCAAACTTCAATCCTGAACCTGCTCCAGACTCACAGTAAGATCTGACCTGAACACAGAGTCTCAGCAGCTAAACTGTGCTTTATATTTGTGATTGTAACTTGTGAGATGTTAAAGACGTGCTCAGTGCTGTGTGTTTGTGTCACAGAGAAACAGAGTCAGAGCAGGACGCCTGGCCTCAGTGTGGAGACACAGGCAACAGTCCTGATCAGGGGGTTCAAGGCCCTGCACCAGGTGAGTCTGCTCAGTCTGAGACTCATCAACTACAGCAGGGAATAAGAGACCTGTTCATCAACATTAACAGGTGTCTCCTCCTCTGTGTCCAGGTGAAGGTCTCCACAAGGTTCTGAAGGAGCATAAGCAGAGCCTGAGCAGCAGATGTGAGAGTGTGACAGAGGGAAGTGAAGAATCAGGAGATAGAACTCTTCTGAACAGCATCTTCACTGAGCTGTACATCACAGAGGGCCTCAGTGAAGAGGCCAGAGCCCAACCTGAGGAGAGGAGTCTGGAGACACAGTCCAAGAAGAAGGAGGTCCAGGAGATCACCATCAGGTGCCAGGACATCTTTAAAGCTCTGCCCCCTGAGCAGCAGCAGGGGGCGCTGCAGCAGGGCTCCATCAGAGCCGTGCTGACTGTGGGCGTGGCTGGAGTGGGGAAGACCTTCTCAGTCCTGAAGTTCTGTCTGGACTGGGCCCAGGGCTCAGAGAACCAGGAGCTGCAGCTGGTGGTGCCACTGTCCTTCAGAGAGATGAACCTGGTCAGAAGGGGGCGCTACAGTCTGATGGAGCTGATCCAAGTGTTCCATCCAGCGCTGGATCCACAGGTCACTCTCATTTAGAGAAAGCTTTACCTTTCACATCATATATTTCAAAGTCTCAAACACTTTTGAAATGACTCCTGGCTCTCAGGGCGTTTGTTAGTTCAGTCTGTGTTCACATTCACTGTAAACCCTGCAGTCCCTCACACTGGAGCTCCACCACTCACTGGTTTAAAGTGAGGGTTGAAGGAAAGTGGTGTAAAGTCATGGATGTTAAATGTTGTGTTTCTCTGCCCCACAGACGCTCACAGCCCACACTCTGTCCGTCTGTAAACTCCTGTTCATCTTTGACGGCCTCGACGAGAGCAGACTGTCTCTGGACTTCAGCTGTGAGCTCATCTCTGAGGTCACACAGAGGTCAGAGGTGGGCGTACTGTTGGTGAACCTCATCAGAGGCGCTCTGCTTCCTCACGCCCTTATATGGATCACCTCCCGCCCAGCGGCGGCCCATCAGATCCCAGCGCGGTGCGTGCACAGGGTCACGGAGGTCAGGGGCTTCATCACTGACCCACAGAAGGAGCAGTACTTCAGGAAGAGGTTCTCAGATGAAGAGCAGCTTCAAACAGTCCTGTCCCACCTCAGAACCTCCCGCAGCCTCCACAACATGAGCCAGATCCCAGTCTTCTGCTGGATCACCTCCACAGTCCTGGACCACGTGTTGAGAAGCCATCAGAGCGGACCACTGCCCCAGACCCTCACAGACATGTACGCACACTTCCTGTTGGTGCAGACGCACAGGAAGAGGAAGTACAAACAGACACAAACAGAGGTCAGGTCTGAGACCTGGGGGCTGACAGAGGCCGACACAGAGCTGCTCCTGAAGCTGGGGAGACTGGCCTTTGAGCATCTGCAGACAGGAAACATCATGTTCTACCAAGAAGACCTGGAGCAGGTGGGTCTGGACCTGAGCGAGGCCTCGGTCTACTCCGGACTCTGCACTGAGATCTTCAAACGAGAGAGTGTCTTCAACCAGTCAGTCTACTGCTTCATCCACCTGAGCGTGCAGGAGTTTCTGGCAGCCGTTTACCTTCACCACTGCTTTAAGAACAACCAGGAGGTGGTCAGGGAGTTTCTTGGGGAATTTAGATGGTACATCTCAAAATCAAGTCCTAATGAGTTTCTCATTCAATCTGTAGAAAAGTCCCTGCAGAGTCCAAACGGCCACCTGGACCTGTTTGTGCGGTTCCTTCATGGTCTCAGTCTGGAGTCCAACCACAGACTTTTAGGAGCTCTGCTGAGTCCAATCGACCAATCAGAAATCACAGAAGTCATTAAAAACCTTAAAGAGATGAACACAGGTTACATCTCTCCCGACAGAAGCATCAACATCTTCCACTGTCTGATGGAGCTGAAGGACCAGTCTGTGCAGCAGCAGATCCAGGACTTCCTGAAGTCTGGAGGTGGATCTAAGGAGAAACTGTCTGAGATCCAGTGCTCGGCTCTGGCCTACATGCTGCAGATGTCAGAGCAGGTCCTGGAGGAGCTGGACCTAAAGAAGTACAACACGTCTGATCAGGGTAAACTGAGACTGATCCCAGCGGTGAGGAACTGCAGGAATGCTGTGTGAGTCCTTAGTCACAGACAGAAGCTTCACAGACCTGTTAGAATCACTCACATGTCGCTCTAACATCTGTTACAGGTTTATAGGCTGTGGACTCTCAGATCTTCACTGTGAAGTGGTGGCGTCAGCGCTGAGCTCCAGCCCCTCCCATCTCAGAGACCTGGATCTGACCCTTAATAAACTGAGTGACTCCTCAGTGTCTGTGCTGTGTGCAGGTCTGAAGAGTCCTCACTGTCAGCTCTCCTCTCTCAGGTCAGTGCAGGTCTGAAGAGTCCTCACTGTCAGCTCTCCTCTCTCAGGTCAGTGCAGGTCTGAAGAGTCCTCACTGTCAGCTCTCCTTTCTCAGGTCAGTGCAGGTCTGAAGAGTCCTCACTGTCAGCTCTCCTCTCTCAGGTCAGTGCAGGTCTGAAGAGTCCTCACTGTCAGCTCTCCTCTCTCAGGTCAGTGTCAGGTCTGTGACGGCTCTCTCTCGTCCATCCTCCACTCTCCTCATCCTTTACTCACTGAGTGATGGGACGTAACCGTTCTCTGAGAGTGAAGTAAAGTGTAGGAGATCATGTCTGAAAAACTACAGCATTTACCCCCGACCTCTGAGTCCTGCTCCAAACCAGAGTCTCAGATGTTCAGCTGTAGCTACAGAAACTCCTCTGACTTTACTCTGGACTTAATCACTTCATGTATTCTTTATTCAGGTAGTTCGAATGTGGTTTGTCAGAGATCAGCTGTTCCTCTCTGGCCTCAGCTCTGAAGTCCAACCCCTCACATCTCACTGAGCTGGACCTGGGTTTTAACAAAGGCCTGTCTGACTCAGGAGTGTCTCATCTGTGTGGTTTTCTTCAAAGACTAGACTGTCACCTGCAGATTCTCAGGTCAGTTCACTGTCTCTGTGTCAGGGCTCAAGACAAAAATAATGAATTTTTAGAAGAATAAAAACTTAGAAGTCTTATCCATAGACTTTTAGAGTATATTAACACATTGAGTGACAAAAACGTGTTTTTGCATTGTTTTTTTCTTAAATTACGAAACTAGACAGTCTTCGCCTCGCACGAGGAGGAAGGAAGAGCAGAGGGATCTCCTGCACAGAACATCTCCTCACCTTGTGCTTCAGATGCTCTTTAGTTTTTTATCCGTCGGCCTCATAATCACAGACCAATGAGGTCGACAAGCCGACAGTTTATGATCTAAACATAAACCTTGTGTCAGACGCGAGCGCTGTTTACTGCGAGTCACCACCGCGTCCTCGGCAACATGTTTTTGTAACAATATTTCAGCTCCATGTTCTCTTCAAACAACGTGAAACTCAGGCCCAGACATTCTCAATAGTCCATGTTCTTTTCTTGAAGAGTGAAGAGTGAAATGAGGGAGACAGTTGTGTTTCATAAATATTTGATCAAACTAGCCTCTGTTTAGCTTAGGATTTCTGAGGAACCGAGACACGTAGAATGAAAGTGTTTCCACCTCCTCAGAGCTGAGAGTCTCAGCTTTCAAACGAGCCACAGCCTGTGTCCATAACTATAACACAGAATACACTGTGGTGCTACAAATATCAGGAAAAATGGTCTGGATTGTTGGCACTCAATGTGTTAAATGTCATTTTAAAAATAATCACAAAATAAATGAAATATTTTCATCTATTTATACTTTTTATACATTAAGATTTGTATATTGTTCAAACTATATTTTAGAAAGTTTTAGAAAAGAATTAGACTTTAAACAATTTATGGAAATGTATATTGTTTTAAATTATTAACTCTTCAATTTAAATTCATGACTTTTATTATTCAAGATGTGTCTTTGTGTTTGTTTTATCTGTTTTATCTCTGGACTTTAAGAACTTTATTTATTTATTTATTTATTTTATTCAGATTGTGGAGCTGTGGTTTGTCAAAGATCAGCTGTTCCTCTCTGGCCTCAGCTGTGAAGTCCAACCCCTCACATCTCACTGAGCTGGAGCTGGGTGATAACGATCTGTCTGACTCAGGAGTGTCTCATCTGTGTGGTTTTCTGCAAAGGTCAGACTGTCGCCTGCAGATTCTCAGGTCAGTTCACTGTCTCTGTGTCAGGGCTCAAGACAAAAATAATGAATTTCCAGAAGAATAAAAACGTAGAAGTTTTATCCATAGACTTTTAGGATATATTAACACATTGAGTGCCAAAAAGAAAAAAAATGTTTTTATTTTTGCTTGTTTTATTACAAAACGAGACAGTCTTAGCCTGGCCTGAGTCAGACTGATCCTCATGTTCACAGATTCATGGGGAAACAGTCTGGAATTGTGCGATTTGAATCTCGCTGACTCCGACAAAACCAAGACGAGCCAATCATATCGCGGGAGCTCTGTGTGTCATCTTCTGTGCTCGGATTTACCATCAAACTCCTTCGGCCGTGACCAAAACAGTGAAGATGGCGACACAACAGTTCATCGTGTGTTTTCAAAGCTCCGCCCAGTGGCCCCGCCCAGCGGCCCCGCCCAGCGGCCCCGCCCAGCGGCCCCGCCCAGCGGTCCTGCAGCAGCTCAGTGTCAGACAGAGGAGGGAGAGCAGAGGGATCTCCTGCACAGAACATCTCCTCACCTTGTGCTTCAGATGCTCTTTAGTTTTTTATCCGTCGGCCTCATAATCACAGACCAATGAGGTCGACAAGCCGACCGTTTATGATTTAAACATAAACCTTGTGTCAGACGCGAGCGCTGTTTACTGCGAGTCACCACCGCGTCCTCGGCAACGTGTTTTTGTAACAATATTTCAGCTCCATGTTCTCTTCAAACAACGTGAAACTCAGGCCCAGACATTCTCAATAGTCCATGTTCTTTTCTTGAAGAGTGAAATGAGGGAGACAGTTGTGTTTCATAAAACACACAACATTTGATCAAACTAGCCTCTGTTTAGCTTAGGATTTCTGATGAACCGAGACACGTAGAATGAAAGTGTTTCCACCTCCTGAGAGCTGAGAGTCTCAGCTTTCAAACGAGCCACAGCCTGTGTCCATAACTATAACACAGAATACACTGTGGTGCTACAAATATCATGAAAAATGGTCTGGATTGTTGGCACTCAATGTGTTAAATGTCATTTTAAAAATAATCAGAAAATAAATGAAATATTTTCATCTATTTATACTTTTTATACATTAATATTTGTACACTGCATTCCATAGTATTATGCAAATAGGATTTTTGTGTCAAAAAATTAAAAAAAATAATAATAATGAAACTCATGGATGGTATTGTGTCTCGGGGCTCTATGAATCACTGACATTAATCTCAGAGACCTGCGATGATTAGTTTTCAGGTTAAGGGAAAAACTACTGAAAAAGGATGTTCCACTTTATTAAGCAGATCATCATTTTCAAGCAATAAGGGAAAGAAAAAGGGTCTTTCTGCTGATGAAAAGAGTGAAATAGTTGAATGTCTTGGTCTAGGTATGAAAACCTTCGATATTTCAGTAAAGATTAAGCGTAATCATTTAACTGATAAGAGATTTGTGGATGATTCAGAAACACACGGGTTTATGCAGGGGGCGCTTCACAGCGTGCGACCCAGCTGTCTCTCTGGTGTCTCTGATCTTTCATTCTCGTGGAATACTTGCTATTTTAAGTTCATTTTATGTGGATATGAATTGTGGGTGTATGTGCGTGTATTTTTCAGGAAATGCACTGGAAAGGAAAGAGGTCTCTAGAGAAGTCAAACATGGAATTAGACAGGCTCAAAGGCTCTACAAAAATTAAATAGAGCATTTGTATAATGGTGGAGACCTCAGAGCAGCCTGGAGAGGTATTAAGTCAATGGCATCTGTGAATCAGTCTTTTTGTGAGGCAAGGCAATCTGTTAAAGTTAAAGGTGTTGATGATGCAGATTTGGCCAATGTTTTTAATTTGTCTTTTGCACGGTTTGAGACGTCCCATTTTAGAGATATAGTCACTCAAACACGTGAAACTCTTTCACCGAACACTGATCTGTTGATCCCCAAGAAAAGATCACAAGTCTCCTTTAAAAGGTAAACATCCATATCGTATATGTGGACGCACACTCCGGTATTGTGCCAACCAGCTGAGCGGTGTGTTTACTATTCTTTTTCAAATGTGTGCCAATTTATGACAGATACCAGTAATGTGGAAAACATCCACTCTAATTCCTGTCCCAAAATCCAAAAATGCAAAAGAACTGAATGAATTCAGGCCAATTGCACTTACGTCCTTGGTGATGAAAATCTTTGAGAAAACTATAAAAGAAAACATTCTCTCTTCTACTGAAGACAAACTTGATCCCCTGCAGTTTGCTTACCAAGCGGGTAAGGGTGTGGACGATGCTAAAATATTCCTTTTAGATAAACTTTACAAACACTTGGATACGCCCCACTCTCACGCAAGAATTCTTTCTGCAGATTTTTCTTCGGCTTTTAATAAGATGCAGCCCCATATTTTATTTGAGAGACTATCCTCTATTTTTAAACTGTCTGATCAAATTCTGATGTTGCTCTTAAACCTTTTCACCGAGCGCATTCAGAGAGTTCTTGTGAACGGTCACAAATGTAAATGACAACATCTAGGAAGGCAGTGTTTATCTTGTTCTCCCCCCCCCCCCCTCATTTTTACTGGTCCCCCTGTGTCCTGATGCACTTACAGTTAATGACGTCTGTATATTTGTTTGTGTCTCCATTTACTGTTTTTTATGACCAGAGAGCAGTGAACAGAATTACCCATAGGGATGAATAAAGTTGTTTTGATTTGATTTGATTGATTGATTGATAAAGGCACAATGAGGACGGTTTCTACCAGACAAATACATCAGATTAAGAGAACAGCTGCTACAAAAACAGGTATTTGAAGCTGCTGGTGCCTCTGGAGTCTCCCGAACATCAAGGTGTAGGACCCTCCAGAGGCTGCAGTTGTGCATAAACCTTCTCTCCGGCCTCCCCTAAACTGTTCATTGAAGCTGAAGCAGAAACGGCTGCAGTGGCTCAGAAATACATGAAGACTGAAGTCATTTTCAAACAGTCTTGTTCACTGATGAGGCCGTGTAGCCCTGGATGGTCAAATCAATGGAGTAGTGGATGGTTGGTGAATGGCCACCATGTCCCAGCAAGGCTGTGATGTCAGTAAGGAGGGGGCGGAGTCAGAATCATGGGGGGAGAGCTGGTCAGTCCCTTTAGGATCCCTGAAGGTGTGAAAATGACCTCTTTCTGACCGACCACTGTCTTCTATGGTACAAAAAGAACAAAATCATCTTCATCATGACAACGCACCATGTCCTGCTGTAAAGAAAACCTCTGCATCACTGGCTGCTATGAGCAGAAAAGGAGAGAAACTCATGATGTGGACCCGCTCTTCCCCGGACCTCAACCCTATTGAGAACCTTTGGAGCCTCAACAAAACAAACTTCTCTGAGGGTGGGAGGCAGTTTTCATCCAAACAGCAGCTCTGGGAGGCTATTCTAACATCCTGCAAATAAATCCAAGCAGAAACTGTCCAAAAACTCACAAGTTTAATGGATTTAAGAATTGTGAAGCTGCTCAAAGAAGCTCCTATGGTAAAATATAACTTGACCTGTTAATATCTTTTTGATTGAAATATCTTTTGATCAACCCCGTGAGCTGCTATCTTAACGTGGTGGGGTTGTTTGAGCCCGAATGATCCGAGGAGCTCTGATGTCTGGGGCTTTAAAGCTTGTAATTAACTGAAGATGGTCATTTGTTGAATTTGCAGTATTAGGAGGTCATATTTACTGAAGTCAAAGATAACCATCCATCCATTTTCTTCCGCTTTATCCGGGGCCGGGTCGCGGGGGCAGCAGTCTCAGCAGAGATGCCCAAACTTCCCGATCCACACACACCTCCTCCAGCTGTTCTGACCCCGAGGCGACACCAGGCCAGCTCGGAGACATAGTCCCACCACCGTGTCCTGGGTCTTCCACGAGGCCTTGTCCCACTAGGACATACCTGGAACACCTCCCGTGGGAGGCGACCAGGAGGTATCCGGAACAGATGCCCGAGCCACCTCAGCTGCTCCTTTCGACGTGAAGGAGCAGCGACTCTACTCCGAGCTCCTCCCGGGTAACTGAGCTCCTCACCCGATCTCGGAGGGTGCGCCCAGCCACCCTGCGAAGGAAACTCATTTCGGCCGCTTGTATTCGCGATATCGTCCTTTTGGTCATGACCCAAATCTCATGACCATAGGTGAGGGCGGGAACGTAGATCGATCGGTAAATCGAGAGCTTCGCCCCGACTCAGCTCCCTCTTCACCACGACAGACCGATACAGCGACCGCATCCCTGCTGACGCCGCACCGATCCGTCTGTCCATCTCACGCTCCATCCGTCCCCCACTCATGAACAAGACCCCGAGATACTTAAACTCCCACCGACCTGTAGAGGGGAAGGAGAACCATGGCCTCAGATTTGGAGGTGCTGATCCTCATCCCGGCCGCTAAACACTCTGCTGCAAACTGCCCCAGAGCAGCTGAAGGTCCAACGGAAGAACATCGTCTGCAAACAGCAGAGATGAGACTCTGAGGCTCCCAAACCGGACACCCTCCGGCCCCTGGCTGCGCCTAGAAATTCTGTCCATAAAAGTAATGAACAGAACCGGTGACAAAGGGCAGCCCTGAGGAGACCAACACGCACCGGGAACAGGTCTGACTTACTGCCGGCAATGCGAACCAAGCTCCGGCTGCTCATACGGGGAACGGACAGCCCTTAACAGAGGGCCCCGGACCCCATACTCCCAGAGCACCCCCCACAGGGCACCATGAGGGCCCCGGACCCCATACTCCCGGAGCACCCCCCACAGGGCACCACGAAGGCCCCGGACCCCATACTCCCGGAGCACCCCCCACAGGGCACCACGAGGGACACGGTCGAACGCTTTCTCCAGATCCACTAAACACATGTGGACTGGTTGGGCGAACCTCCACGAACCCTCGAGTACCCGATGAAGGGTATAGAGCTGGTCCAGTGTGCCACGACCAGGACGAAAACCGCATTGTTCCTCCTGGATCCAGGGTTCAACTATCGGCCGGATCCTCCTCACCAGCACCCTGGAGTAGACCTTACCGGGGAGGCTGAGGAGTGTGATCCCGACCCTCCGGTCCCCCTTTTTAAAGAGAGGGACCACCACCCCGACCACCACCCCAGTCCTACAACATCCAGAGACTTAAGGTACTCAGGGCGAATCTCATCCACCCCCGGAGCCACCGAGGAGCTTTCTCACCACCTCGGTGACTTCAGCCCCGGTGATGGGCGAGCCCACCTCCGAGTCCCCAGCCTCTGCTTCCCCATCGGAAGACGTGACGACGGGATTGAGGAGGTCCTCGAAGTACTCCTTCCACCGCCCGATGACATCCACAGTCGAGGTCAGCAGCCCCCCCACCCGCACTGTAAACAGTGTTGGTGAAGCACTGCTTCCCCCTCCTGAGGCGCCGGATAGTTTGCGAGAATCTCCTCGATGCCGACCGATAGTCTTCCTCCATGGCCTCCCCGAACTCCTCCCAGACCCGAGTTTTAGCCTCCGCGACCGCACGAGCTGCAGCTCGCTTGGCCTGCCGGTACCTCTCAGCTGCCTCCGGAGTCCCACAAGCCAACAAGGCCAGGTAGGACTCCTTCTTCAGCTTGACAGCATCCCTTACTTCCGGGCGCCACCACCGGGTTCGGGGATTGCCTTACGGCCACAACTACGAGCAGCCGCATCGACAATGGAGGAGGAGAACAGAGTCCACTCTGACTCCATGTCCCCCGCCTCCCTCGGAATCTGGGTGAAGCTCTTCCGGAGGTGGGAGTTGAAGACCCCACTGACAGAGGGATCCGCCAGACGTTCCCAGCAGACCCTCACAACATGCTTGGGCCTGCCAGGTCTGACCGGCTTCCTCCCCTGCCAGCGGATCCAGCTCACCACCAGGTGGTGATCAGTTGACAGCTCAGCCCCTCTCTTCACCCGAGTGTCCGAGACACGCGGCCGGAGGTCAGACGACACAACTACAAAGTCGATCATTGACCTCCTGCCTAGGGTGTCCTGGTGCCACATGCACTTATGGACACCCTTGTGCTCGAACATGGTGTTCATTATGGACAAACTGCGACTAGCACAGAAGTCCAATAACAGAACACCACTCGGGTTCAGATCGGGGAGGCCATTCCTCCCAATCACTCCCTCCCAGGTCTCACTGTCGTTACCCACGTGGGCGTTGAAGTCCCCCAGCAGAACAATGGAGTCCCCAGTCGGCGCACTATCTAGTACCCCTCCCAGGGACTCCAAAAAGGCCGGGTACTCTGCACCGATGTTGGGCCCGTAGGCCGAGACAACGGTGAGAGACCTGTCCCCGACCCGGAGGCGTAGGGACGTGACCCTCTCGTCTACCGGGGTGAACTCCAACACCGGAACCCAAGCTGTGCGTGGAGGTGAGCCCGACTATATCTAGTCGGTATCTCTCAACCTCCCGCACAAGCTCAGGCTCCTTCCCCCCAGCGAGGTGACGTTCCATGTCCTGAATGCCAGAAGCTGCGCATGTGGACCAGGTCGTCGAGGCACATGCCTCTGACTCCCACCCAGTCCTCTCCGCACCCGACCCCTATGGATCCCTCTGCGGGTGGTGAGTCCACAGGAGGGCGGGCCCACGTCGTCTTTTCGGGCTGTGCCCGGCCGGGCCCCGTGGGCAGAGGCCCGGCCACCAGACGCTCGCGTTCAGGCCCCAACCCCAGGTTTGGCTCCAGGGTGAGGCCCCGGCTGCGCCATGCCGGGCGACGTCTCGGTCCTTGCATGGCGTACGTCCATAAGGGTCTTCTGAACTGCTCTTCGTCTGACCCGTCACCTCGGACCTGTTTGCTATGGGAGACCCTACCAGAGGCATAAAATCGAGGATCACATTTAAATGATCCTCGACCAGTTAAAGACTTGAAAATGATGCTGACTCGCATTTGAGTAAACAGTTTAGAAAATCTTAGAAAAATGTCATTGCATAATAATTTGGAACGCAGTGTATATTGTTCAAATTACATTTTAGAAAGTTTTACTAAAGAATTAGACTTAACTCTTCACTTTAAATTAATGACTTTTATTATTCAAGATGTGTCTTTGTGTTTGTTTAATCTGTTTTATCTCTGGACTTTAAGAACTTTATTTATTTATATATTTATTTTATTCAGATTGAGGGACTGTGGTTTGACAAAGATCAGCTGTTCCTCTCTGGCCTCAGCTCTGAAGTCCAACCCCTCACATCTCACTGAGCTGGACCTGGGTAATAACAGACTGTCTGACTTTGGAGTGTCTCGTCTGTGTGGTTTTCTGCAAAGGTCAAACTGTCGCCTGCAGATTCTCAGGTCAGTTCACTGTCTCTGTGTCAGGGCTCAAGTTTTGTTTTGTTTTGTTCATGACAAAAATGATTAATTTCCAGAAGAATAAAAACTTAGTAGTCTTATCCATAGACTTAGAATATATTAACACATTGAGTGCCAAAAAGAAAAAAAGGTGTTTTTGCATTATTTTGTTCTTAAATTACAAAACTAGACAGTCTTCGCCTCGCACGAGGAAGAAGGGAGAGCAGAGGGATCTCCTGCACAGAACATCTCCTCACCTTGTGCTTCAGATCGCTCTTTAGTTTTTTATCCATCGGCCTCATAATCACAGACCAATGAGGTCGACAAGCCGACAGTTTATGATCTAAACATAAACCTTGTGTCAGACACGAGCGCTGTTTACTGCGAGTCACCACCGCGTCCTCGGCAACGTGTTTTTGTAACAATATTTCAGCTCCATGTTCTCTTCAAACAACGTGAAACTCAGGCCCAGACATTCTCAATAGTCCATGTTCTTTGAGTGAAGAGTGAAATGAGGGAGACAGTTGTGTTTCATAAAACACACAATATTTGATCAAACTAGCCTCTGTTTAGCTTAGGATTTCTGAGGAACCGAGACACGTAGAATGAAAGTGTTTCCACCTCCTGAGAGCTGAGAGTCTCAGCTTTCAAACGAGCCACAGCCTGTGTCCATAACTATAACACAGAATACACTGTGGTGATACAAATATCAGGAAAAATGGTCTGGATTGTTGGCACTCCATCCATCCATTTTCTTCCGCTTCGCGTCGGGGTCCTGTTCGCCCTGTCGGTGCTTATTTTCCCGATAATGACCAGCGTTCTATACATGATCCGCTTATTATTCGGCCATTTGCCAACTGGACACACACAACATAAACTTCGTACACTTTTATGAAGGTCGAAAGGTTTATTTAATGACTTCCGCGACAAATAGTTCCCAAAAGTTTGCGCGTTGCTCGGCAACGTTTTGCAAGGCTAGAAGCAGCAAGGCTAGTAGCTAGCCTAGCTACTTAGCTGAAGGCGCAGTTGGAGGAATGGTGGTGAATCTCTGGGTAAGTTGAAAGTCAGACTCACGCTAACTTCACGAGCAATTCCCCGACTTCTCTCTCAGTGACGGGACAGATAGTGTCACTGCTACGTACGCGCGGAGTGATATGAAAGCATCAACTCCGTTGCCATTGGCAGCGTCATTATTTTTCTCAGAGGTCCTTTATCAGAAAATAATGACCGGTAGAACGTTTTGAAATCCCATTCAAATCAACGGAGCTTCTGCTTACGTTGTGAAGAGCCATATAATAATCTGTTTTATCTCTGGACTTTAAGAACTTCATTTATTTATGTATTTATTTTATTCAGATTGAGGTGGTGTGGTTTGACAAAGTTCAGCTGTTCCTCACTGGCCTCAGCTCTGAAGTCCAACCCCTCACATCTCACTGAGCTGGAGCTGTGGGGTAACAGACTGATTGAGTCAGACCTGAAGCAGCTCCTGGTCCTCAAACAGAGCCCTGACTGTCGACTGGAGACACTGACGTGAGTCCAGACTTTATCAGACTGTTCTGAACCTGGAACATTTTCTATTTTCTAAAAACACTGAGGCTGTTGGAGTTTGTTTTAAAGAGTTTTTTCATCTTAAATCCATTCTATCATTAAAGGTTATTTATGAAGATCAAGTGTTAACCATGTTATTACGTTATATCCTTATGAAAAACAGACCTGGAGTGAGTTTAGTTTCAATAATCATCATATTCAGTTTATCTCCGTCTTCCTCAGTCACACCAGCCCACACTCCGATACACGGGAGATTTAACTGTTTTAAAGACTTTTTCATTGTCTTTCCATATTAATTATTGTGAATAATAATAAGTTGTAATAAATAATTCCTGATTTCTGCTTCTCCACAGCTGGAGGTATTAATAATGATGTTCAGCAGCTCCAGATCAGACGCCTCAGTCTGAGTCCAGGAGAATAAACAGAAGGATCCAGGATCACGGCTCAGAGGAACAGGTCTGAGCTCCATCAAGAACCTGGAGACAAAAAGAGAGAAGAAAGTGAAGTCCTTCAGACTCTCCAGGCGTCTGATCCTGGAGCTTTTATCTGTTTGACTTATTGATATTATTACATTGATCTGATATTATGATCTGATGAAGAACAGTTTGTTCAGATCAGATGGAAACTCTCTGAAGAAGCACAGTCTGACCTTCAGTCTTGTTGTAAACTTTGTCCCTTGAGTGAAATAAAGTGCTTCATGACTTCAGACGACGTCCTGGTGTCGTTTCATCATAAATGTTTCCGTCTTGTTCCTTCGTTGTATTTAATGTACCGTAAATGCTCTAATATATGCGGGGCCTTTATTTGCTCCAGGGCATCAGGACCAGGCCTTTATTGGAACCAGGCCACAATTAGAGACAGGCCTTTATTTCTATTTGAGCAAAACAGACGACCAGGAAAATGAAGAAAAGCGAGATTTGTGTCCATTTGCACCTAAAATATTAGGTTCATTTATTAATGAACATTTCAAACCCTCTCCCAGCGGCTGGAACATTGACGCCTTTTATTTTGTCGGGACAACAGGAAGTGTTTCGTTGCTGTTAGCGGAGCTTTGACATCAATGTCACTGCAGGTTTCTGTTTCGTTTTTACCGAGGACCGGATTATTTGTTGTTATCTCGTGTAAAGGCGAGTTTAGACGGAGCGTTTGTGTTTGTGATCGATCAGAAAAGACCTGAGAGAAGACTGTGTTTGGCCGGCTGGGTCGTAAAATGTCGGCCATTCACAGGAATTACCGGCCATTAAAAAATATGTACATAATGAATGTGGCTTATTATCAAAAACAATCTACATTTAGGCAGAGCTACACGAGTGCTTTAGTGGGTCAAGAAGACAGCTCTTGCTAATGAAAAAATGACATGAGAAAATGCAGCTGAAATCCAAATATAAAGTGCGCGTGGATCGATTGAGAGCGGCAGGTGTCACGCGGACCAAGCCTCATCTGCTCTTTAACTCAGACAGAAAGTAGCCGATATCTATGACCCTCCTTATCCAGGTCTGACCATCAGCTGCTCAGCGAGGGCTGGGCTTTAACGTGACATCAGGGGTAAAATAATGATTAGGTCTGTCACCGCTGAAATATTACAGAGGCAAATCGACTGAACATGGAGCCAGCCAGGCCGCACTGGAGAGCGGCTCCAACACCGGTAACTAAGCCGAACTGAACTGAAGTCGTTACTGAGGCTCAAACTGAACTGAAGTCGTTACTGAGACTCAAACTGAACTGAAGTCGTTACTGAGACTCAAACTGAACTGAAGTCGTTACTGAGGCTTAAACTGAGCTGAAGTCGATACTGAGACTCAAACTGAACTGAAGTCGTTACTGAGGCTCAAACTGAGCTGAAGTCGTTACTGAGACTCAAACTGAACTGAAGTCGTTACTGAGACTCAAACTGAACTGAAGTCGTTACTGAGACTCAAACTGAACTGAAGTCGTTACTGAGACTCAAACTGAACTGAAGTCGTTACTGAGACTCAAACTGAGCTGAAGTCGTTACTGAGGCTCAAACTGAACTGAAGTCGTTACTGAGGCTCAAACTGAGCTGAAGTCGTTACTGAGACTCAAACTGAACTGAAGTCGTTACTGAGACTCAAACTGAACTGAAGTCGTTACTGAGGCTCAAACTGAGCTGAAGTCGTTACTGAGACTCAAACTGAACTGAAGTCGTTACTGAGACTCAAACTGAACTGAAGTCGTTACTGAGGCTCAAACTGAGCTGAAGTCGTTACTGAGGCTCAAACTGAGCTGAAGTCGTTACTGAGACTCAAACTGAGCTGAAGTCGTTACTGAGGCTCAAACTGAACTGAAGTCATTACTGAGGCTCAAACTGAACTGAAGTCATTACTGAGACTCAAACTGAGCTGAAGTCATTACTGAGGCTCAAACTGAACTGAAGTTGTTACTGAGACTCAAACTGAACTGAAGTCATTACTGAGACTCAAACTGAGCTGAAGTCATTACTGAGGCTCAAACTGAACTGAAGTCATTACTGAGACTCAAACTGAACTGAAGTCATTACTGAGACTCAAACTGAACTGAAGTCATTACTGAGGCTCAAACTGAACTGAAGTCATTACTGAGGCTCAAACTGAACTGAAGTCATTACTGAGGCTCAAACTGAACTGAAGTCGTTACTGAGGCTCAAACTGAACTGAAGTCGTTACTGAGGCTCAAACTGAACTGAAGTTGTTACTGAGACTCAAACTGAGCTGAAGTCATTACTGAGGCTCAAACTGAGCTGAAGTCGTTACTGAGGCTCAAACTGAACTGAAGTCGTTACTGAGGCTCAAACTGAACTGAAGTTGTTACTGAGACTCAAACTGAGCTGAAGTCGTTACTGAGGCTCAAACTGAACTGAAGTTGTTACTGAGACTCAAACTGAGCTGAAGTCATTACTGAGGCTCAAACTGAGCTGAAGTCGTTACTGAGGCTCAAACTGAACTGAAGTCGTTACTGAGGCTCAAACTGAACTGAAGTTGTTACTGAGGCTCAAACTGAGCTGAAGTCGTTACTGAGGCTCAAACTGAACTGAAGTCGTTACTGAGGCTCAAACTGAACTGAAGTCGTTACTGAGGCTCAAACTGAGCTGAAGTCGTTACTGAGGCTCAAACTGAGCTGAAGTCGTTACTGAGACTCAAACTGAGCTGAAGTCATTACTGAGACTCAAACTGAACTGAAGTCGTTACTGAGACTCAAACTGAGCTGAAGTCGTTACTGAGGCTCAAACTGAACTGAAGTCATTACTGAGGCTCAAACTGAACTGAAGTCGTTACTGAGACTCAAACTGAACTGAAGTCGTTACTGAGACTCAAACTGTGACTGAAGTCGTTACTGAGACTCAAACTGAACTGAAGTCGTTACTGAGACTCAAACTGAACTGAAGTCGTTACTGAGGCTCAAACTGAGCTGAAGTCGTTACTGAGGCTCAAACTGAACTGAAGTCGTTACTGAGACTCAAACTGAACTGAAGTTGTTACTGAGACTCAAACTGAACTGAAGTCGTTACTGAGGCTCAAACTGAGCTGAAGTCGTTACTGAGACTCAAACTGTGACTGAAGTCGTTACTGAGACTCAAACTGAACTGAAGTTGTTACTGAGACTCAAACTGAACTGAAGTCGTTACTGAGGCTCAAACTGAGCTGAAGTCGTTACTGAGGCTCAAACTGAACTGAAGTCGTTACTGAGACTCAAACTGTGACTGAAGTCGTTACTGAGACTCAAACTGAACTGAAGTCGTTACTGAGACTCAAACTGAACTGAAGTCGTTACTGAGACTCAAACTGAACTGAAGGCGTTACTGAGACTCAAACTGAGCTAAAGTCGTTACTGAGACTCAAACTGTGACTGAAGTCGTTACTGAGACTCAAACTGAGCTGAAGTCGTTACTGAGGCTCAAACTGAGCTGAAGTCGTTACTGAGACTCAAACTGAACTGAAGTCGTTACTGAGAGTCAAACTGAACTGAAGTCGTTACTGAGGCTCAAACTGTGACTGAAGTCGTTACTGAGACTCAAACTGAGCTGAAGTCGTTACTGAGGCTCAAACTGAGCTGAAGTCGTTACTGAGACTCAAACTGAACTGAAGTCGTTACTGAGACTCAAACTGAGCTAAAGTCGTTACTGAGACTCAAACTGTGACTGAAGTCGTTACTGAGACTCAAACTGAGCTGAAGTCGTTACTGAGGCTCAAACTGAGCTGAAGTCGTTACTGAGACTCAAACTGAACTGAAGTCGTTACTGAGACTCAAACTGAGCTAAAGTCGTTACTGAGACTCAAACTGAACTGAAGTCGTTACTGAGGCTCAAACTGAGCTGAAGTCGTTACTGAGGCTCAAACTGAACTGAAGTCGTTACTGAGACTCAAACTGAACTGAAGTCATTACTGAGACTCAAACTGAACTGAAGTCGTTACTGAGGCTCAAACTGAACTGAAGTCGTTACTGAGACTCAAACTGAACTGAAGTCGTTACTGAGACTCAAACTGAACTGAAGTCGTTACTGAGGCTCAAACTGAGCTGAAGTCGTTACTGAGGCTCAAACTGAGCTGAAGTCGTTACTGAGGCTCAAACTGAACTGAAGTCGTTACTGAGACTCAAACTGAACTGAAGTCGTTACTGAGGCTCAAACTGAGCTGAAGTCGTTACTGAGACTCAAACTGAACTGAAGTCGTTACTGAGACTCAAACTGAACTGAAGTCGTTACTGAGACTCAAACTGAACTGAAGTCGTTACTGAGGCTCAAACTGAACTGAAGTCGTTGCTGAGACTCAAACTGAACTGAAGTCGTTACTGAGGCTCAAACTGAACTGAAGTCGTTACTGAGGCTCAAACTGAACTGAAGTCGTTGCTGAGACTCAAACTGAACTGAAGTCATTACTGAGACTCAAACTGAGCTGAAGTCGTTACTGAGGCTCAAACTGAACTGAAGTCGTTACTGAGACTCAAACTGAACTGAAGTCGTTACTGAGACTCAAACTGAACTGAAGTCGTTACTGAGACTCAAACTGAACTGAAGTCGTTACTGAGACTCAAACTGAACTGAAGTCGTTACTGAGACTCAAACTGAACTGAAGTCGTTACTGAGACTCAAACTGAACTGAAGTCGTTACTGAGACTCAAACTGAACTGAAGTCGTTACTGAGACTCAAACTGAACTGAAGTCGTTACTGAGGCTCAAACTGAACTGAAGTCGTTACTGAGACTCAAACTGAACTGAAGTCGTTACTGAGGCTCAAACTGAGCTGAAGTCATTACTGAGACTCAAACTGAACTGAAGTCGTTACTGAGACTCAAACTGAACTGAAGTCGTTACTGAGGCTCAAACTGAACTGAAGTCGTTACTGAGGCTCAAACTGAACTGAAGTCGTTACTGAGACTCAAACTGAGCTGAAGTCGTTACTGAGACTCAAACTGAGCTGAAGTAGTTACTGAGACTCAAACTGAACTGAAGTCGTTACTGAGGCTCAAACTGTGACTGAAGTCGTTACTGAGGCTCAAACTGTGACTGAAGTCGTTACTGAGACTCAAACTGAACTGAAGTCGTTACTGAGACTCAAACTGAGCTGAAGTCATTACTGAGACTCAAACTGAACTGAAGTCATTACTGAGACTCAAACTGAACTGAAGTCGTTACTGAGACTCAAACTGAACTGAAGTCGTTACTGAGACTCAAACTGAACTGAAGTCGTTACTGAGACTCAAACTGAACTGAAATCTGCCGCCGTGGCTTTAAACCCTGTTCTGTGTAAATCAGTGGTTCTCAAGCTGGGGGTCGGGACCCTCAAGGGGGTCGCCAGATCATGTAGATTAAATATACCTATTTTTGTTGCAAATAATATAATATTTTATTGTAGCGGTGCCGTTATTTGTCGCAGTTTGATTAATTTCATTTTCTCCATTTGTTTTTTTTCTTTGTTTTTTAAGAATTATGTCGGCCAGGGGTCGGCAACATCAGGCCCGTGGGCCAAATCCGGCCCTCCAGCGTAGAAGCTCTGGCCCTCAGGACTTTTTTTATGATTTTGAAGATGATATTACACAAAAGTCAAATTCCTGTTTGAAAACTCTAAAAATGTGCAACAGTCAAATCTTTCAAAATGTCTAAGCCAAACACCCACTTAGGTCGTGTATAGGGCTGGTACGAGGCTTTATTAAATATCTATATTAAAATATTGTGACGTCTAGAACCAGAAAACAGAAACATAATGTGTGGAAGGAAAGTGTGGCTAAAAATAAGGAAAAATTGTGTTACAATTGTTTTGGGGAAAAAAGGGGAAAAAATAGGGAATCAATTTGGGAAAATTAGTAAGACGGAAAAAACTATTTAAAAAAAATAAGAAAGAAGAAAAGATTGGATTAAATGTGGAAAAAGAAATTTAAAAAAAAGGGAAAAAATGGGAAAAACAAATCAACAAAGTCTGTTCCTTTAATATTTTCTCTTGGCAACAGCATCAAAGCCTGTTTTTTTTCTTTTCTTTTTTTTTCTCGGTTCCTGCTTTAGATCAGCAGAACCTAAACTTTTTCCCCGATACCAGACTGGTGTTGTTTAAGTACGGCCATAATCATGCACAGAGAAGGCTGGTGTTTGTAGAAAACGGTGCTTTACTTTGGGGTCCGGCCCTCGGTCTTTCTACAATGAAGAAAATCGACCAAGAAAACCTGCCTCCCCCTGATGTCGGCTAATGTTCCTCTTTCTCAGGGCGTGACCGGGACGGGGGTCACGAACCCCTTTAACTGTTACAATGGGGGTTGAGAACCACTGGTGTAAATAACGACACTGATTCTCCTGGACTTTTGCTGCCGCTGCTGTAAAACCCTGGAACGGCCCTAAATCTGGCGGTGACAGTTTCCGGTCCGACCAGTTTCATCATCAGCGCTGCAGGAAAACACAGAGTAAACAACGAGCCCTGAACCAGCTCAGAGTAAAGCACATGATAAACTTCACTCTCAGGAACAGACACCATCACAATGGGAGAAAGATCACAGAGTTTACATGAGGAACAGTTTGCACAGCGTCTAAAGAGGCTGGAGTTTCACACTGAGGCGGAGCCGCTGGTGATTCTGTGACGGTAACTATGGCAACTGGAGAATCCACACGAAACAAAAACCGCCTCAGAGTTCAGGGTCTTCTCTGTCCACACATATGGAATGAGCAGAGGTTACTCAGTTACATTTACTCCAGTACTTGAGGAACATGTGGAAGAAATTGTACTTCTTAGAGCACTTTTATTTTGCAGTACTTTTTACTTCTACTTGAGTAAAATCACAATGAAATATGTGTTTGTTACTCGAGTACAAATACTTTTTCCACTGTGAGTAAATATTTAAGCGGCGCATTATCACTTCATTATCGACTGAATCTGTTTGGGAAAGATCTTTTTCATCTTGTCAGGACGATAATAACAACTGAGCTCATGATTGGCCTGTGATTATTCAGCTTTACCCAAATCTAAAAACATGAAGAATGAAAATATGACAAAAATGTGACAAAAGAGAGACAAAAAACTACAAGAAATGGACAAAAAAAGTGCTTAAAGGATGAATGTGGATCAAAGCCAGTGTGAAGTGTTTCTGCAGAGCGTCTGCCGACTCAGCACAAACTCTGAAAAACAACAACACGTTTACAAATGAGGAGAATAAAGAGTTTTGGAGCTTTATTTGATTTGAATCTTCAGAGACATAAAGAGTCAGACGGTTCGTGATGAATAATCCTCTTCATCTTATTTGATTCTATGTTTGTGAGAGCGTGTGATCTGAGACTCACCTGCAGCGACGCCGAGGCAGTTTGACCTGGGGGGGCGTGGCCTGAGCGGGTTTGTTACATCATCGCCAGGGAAACCCAGAGTCACATGATCAGAGTCACATGATCAGACTGGACTGCAGAGGGAAAAGTACAGACACACGGGGACTTTAGGGAGGGAGGATTCAAACAGGAGGAACTAAACCCCCGCCTGATCCCACAGCGTTTTCTCCACTTCAGCTTCAAATCAAATCAAATCAAAATGTGTCTGAAAACTGGCTCCACTTTTGGACACGTTTGTGAGAAGTTCATCAAACCTTTGTTCATTGATCTGAAAGAGCAGACGCTGCACTTTTCCTGACTCCTGATTGGACAAAAGAGTTGATATTAAACACTAACGAGTGCGACAGGGTCAAAGGTCATCAGTGAGTTTGAACCTCTGTCTGTATCAAATCAAACCCAGCGTATTGTCATGGCCTTGACCTGACTTTACACCACACTGAACCAAAGAGCGCCCTCTAGTGGCTGAACACGGTCCTGTTTTACTGAGGGCCACATGTTGAAGGAGGATCTTTGTGGCTTCAAAAGGCTCTACGACTGGACCGGGCTCGATAATCACTGCTTTGTGTCTGTGTTATTTTTTAATTCTCCTGTCACTAAACATGTTTTCTTTTTTATAATGTCAGGGGGAAAAATAGATTTACATTTTGTGAAACTAGGCCTGTCATGACGGCAAAAATATTGGTGATTTTGTCCACTTTTATACATAAAATGATCCACATTTCCTTCTGATCTCAGTGTCAGTGATCCTCAGCCTGTGCCTTAAGGGTTAAGTGTGTGGCTGTGGTGACAGAGGGCGGGGCTTGTCCTCAGGTAAAGAGCAGGTGTTTCCGCCGCAGTGTCACAAATGTGCGGCTGAAGGGGAGATGACGGGACGGTCCTGTAATCTCCAAACCGAGCAGAAACCAGGGAGAGTCGGACAGAGGAGACGCTTCAGAGCCCACACTCAGGTGAGGCTTTGGAATCAGACAGAGCTACAGTTTATAGACTCATCACTGCATCATATACACAATAACATACACCAGAGCACATTTGGTGTTTGGCCTTAAGTCAAGGTTCATTGAGTCATAATGAGTGCATTATTAGAGCTGTGTCAGTGTAATGTGTGTAAATGCTTCTTATAAACAGAGCAAATACGTGTCTGAACCTGTGAGGAGGCAAAGTGCGTGTGAAGGAGTGTGATGAGGAATGTAGTCGAGCTGAACTGCTGAGCCGCTCCCACTGTTTCCTGTTCGTTCAGTCTCAGGTAAAAATAGTCGTAAGCCTTAAGTGTAACAGGTGAATAGGTAATAGATCTCCTCCTCTTTGTGTTCTTGTATCAGATCAGCTCCTCTGAGGTTGTATTTATTTGTATTTATTTATTATAGGGACAGTGCATATTAATATACAAACTAGCCTAAGGGCTGTTTTTCATCTGTCGTCCCAGGACAGTTGTTGTGTGTCCTCCTGAAGGGAGTAAAAGTACAATTATACACATTAAAATGCAATACAATAAAATATTTAAACAGAAAACAGAAAATAACACTCTCAATATCACAAACCAATCATGATACACAAGAACAAGACTATTACAAACTCAACAATTACAGAGAGACAGCAGACGAGGACAAGAGGCCAGCAGGGGGCAGGAGAGGTGAGGCCAGCAGGGGGCAGGAGAGGTGAGGCCAGCAGGGGGCAGGAGAGGTGAGGCCAGCAGGAGAGGTGAGGCCAGCAGGGGGCAGGAGAGGTGAGGCCAGCAGGGGGCAGGAGAGGTGAGGCCAGCAGGGGGCAGGAGAGGTGAGGCCAGCAGGGGGCAGGAGAGGTGAGGCCAGCAGGGGGCAGGAGAGGTGAGGCCAGCAGGGGGCAGGAGAGGTGAGGCCAGCAGGGGGCAGGAGAGGTGAGGCCAGCAGGGGGCAGGAGAGGTGAGGCCAGCAGGGGGCAGGAGAGGTGAGGCCAGCAGGGGGCAGGAGAGGTGAGGCCAGCAGGGGGCAGGAGAGGTGAGGCCAGCAGGGGGCAGGAGAGGTGAGACCAGCAGGGGGCAGGACAGGTGAGACCAGCAGGGGGCAGGAGAGGTGAGGCCAGCAGGGGGCAGGAGAGGTGATCCTGTCAGTGCTGACAGCTCTGATTCTCAATGAGACATTTGTTTAACTGTGTTTTAAATGAGTTTTATGTATTGATATTCCTAATTGTTGTGGGGTGAGGTTCCATTCATGGGCAGCTTGGACAGAGAAGGTGGTTTGACCAAAGAGGCTTTTCCTCAGAGGGATGAGGCAGTCGCCCCTCGCTGCTGCTCTGGTTCTCCTGAGTTCTGCTGATCCGGTGTGAATGAACTGTCTGAGTGGAGGTGACGACAAACCATGTATTATTTTAGAGATGAGGCAGAGATGAGAGTATTTGACCATGTTTTCCCAGCTGAGTAAATGATGCTTTTGTCATAGTGACAGAGATGACATGAGAGTGTTTTTTATGGAGCGTTTGTGCAGGGACTGGATGGGTTTGAGGGTTGTGACATTGACATGTGACCAGACGGTTAAACAGTTTGTTAAATGTGAAAAGATCATTGAGTGCATGTACATTTTCGCTGCTTGTGTTGACATTTGGTGCCGGATGTGTCTGAAGTTGCTGAGGGTAAATTTGATGCGATTACTGATCATTTTTACATGTGGTTTGAATGTGAGTCTTGAGTCCAAAATGACACCAAGGTATTTATACTGGGTCACAGTCTGACACACGAACATCAGGCTCCTCAAGACGACTCGTGTGGGACTTAGTGAAAAGCATGGATACTGTTTTGGATGTATTTCACTGTAGGCAGGAGAGCTTCAGCCATGCGGTGATGTGAACCATGGCCTGGGTGAGCTTTTCAGCCACTTGGGAAGCACTGCTGCCATGAACATATAGCACTGTGTCATAGAGACATCTGGGCATCTGGGACGGGAGGTCGTTGATGTAAAGTGAGAACAATAAAGGCCCCAGGATTGACCCTTGAGGCTCACCGGTCATTACAGGCAGGGCAGAAGATTGACAGCTTTGCAGTCTGACCTGCTGAGAGCGATTACTCAGATATGACTGAATCCAATTTATAGTATTTATGGAAAAATTGAAGTTGTGTAATTTATTCAGCAAGATGTTGTGATTTACTGTATCAAAGCTTTTCGTAAGTCAAGGAAGACGGCACCAACAACCCCGCCCTCGTCCAACAACCCTCGGATGTTCTCGATAAAGAAGCAAGTGGCAGTTTCAGTCGAGTAACTGGCTCTAAAGCCAAACTGCAGCGGGTGTAGGGCAAAAGAGGTGGTGACAAAAATGTGACAAAAACTCAACCAAAACTTGACAAAACTCAACCAAAAAGTGACAAAAATTCTACAAAAATGTGACAAAAATGTGACAAAAATTCAACCAACAAGTGGCTAAAAATTTAAAAAAAAAAAAAAAAAAACATTAAAAAAAAAAAGGTTACACAAAACAGCAACAACGTGAGGAAAAATCTCAGTTTTCTGGTTCTTAGCTTTCAAATGAGGCGTGACACTGGCCTGTTGTTCTGACGGGGCTCAGAGATTGTGTGTTTGTGTTGTGTCCTGTCTGCTGTGGTTGTGTTGTTGCATTGCACTCCCATAGTCTCCTAATAAAATCAAACAAACATCGTTGTTCATCCATGATGCCAAAGCACAAACAGAAATGTGAAGAAAGTGTCCGGAGTGTGAATGTGAACGTTCAGTAAAAAAATCCAAATAAAATCTTTATGTTTAGGGTTGTAAACATGACACAATGTGCAAAAGTCCAAGGTGTATGAATACTTACGCGAGGCACTGTAAATATAATCCCATTTACAAACTCTGACTCCATTATTTAGATTTCACTGCTGAAAATATTGGTGATTTTGTCCACTTTTATACATAACATTATACTTTTCCTTCTGATCTCAGTGTCAGTAATCCTCAGCCTGTGCCTTAAGGGTTAAGTGTGTGGCTGTGGTGACAGAGGGCGGGGCTTGTCCTCAGGTAAAGAGCAGGTGTTTCCGCCGCAGTGTCACAAATGTGCGGCTGAAGGGGAGATGACGGGACGGTCCTGTAATCTCCAAACCGAGCAGAAACCAGGGAGAGTCGGACAGAGGAGACG
Organism: Gobius niger; assembly: GCF_951799975.1. Taxonomy (NCBI): domain Eukaryota; kingdom Metazoa; phylum Chordata; class Actinopteri; order Gobiiformes; family Gobiidae; genus Gobius; species Gobius niger. The sequence goes on along the minus strand of NC_136872.1, from coordinate 27,054,191 downwards.
CTTCAGAGCCCACACTCAGGTGAGGCTTTGGAATCAGACAGAGCTACAGTTTACAGACTCATCACTGCATCATATACACAATAACATACACCAGAGCACATTTGGTGTTTGGCCTTAAGTCAAGGTTCATTGAGTCATAATGAGTGCATTATTAGAGCTGTGTCAGTGTAATGTGTGTAAATGCTTCTTATAAACAGAGCAAATACGTGTCTGAACCTGTGAGGAGGCAAAGTGCGTGTGAAGGAGTGTGATGAGGAATGTAGTCGAGCTGAACTGCTGAGCCGCTCCCACTGTTTCCTGTTCGTCCAGTCACAGGTAAAAATAAACTCAGTGTTTAGCAGTGGTTATTTTGACGACATATTTTACTTTAGTTTTAGTCTTAGTCTTTTGACTAAAATGTAGTTTAATTTTAGTCGAGATTTAGTCAAAAAAAACATTGCAATTTTAGTCTAGTTTTAGTCTCATGAAAAACCTTTAATTTAGTTTTAGTCCAATTTTAGTCGTCAAAAATATCACCTTGACTTAAATTAAGACTAAATATTTTAGTCGACGAAATAAACACTGGTGTTTAGACAATGAGGTGTTAAAGGCTCTGATTCTCCCCCAGGACGAGACTCGGAGGAAATGGCAGAAGGAAAAGCAAAGCCTCCAGAGGGCAGCACTGAGCCACAGCTCTGTGGGACAAAGTGAGTTTGTTTCTTATTTAACCTCCTTCAAAGACAAATGTGACTAAACTCATTACTTTATGTTTCATGTTCAACTATTTGAGTTTGTGAAAGTTCCTTCACTCGTAATAAACAGTGAGTGGATCATTCACAGATCTGTAATAAAACTGTAGATGGTGTCATTGATTGATCTGTTGGACTTTAGTTTTACTTAAATATTTGCCTTTAAGCCGAAATCTGCAGGAAAAACAACTTTACAGAACGAGGTCGGACTCTCTGCTTTATTATTACTAAGTCCACATGGAGCATGTTAAAGTCATCTCTGCTCCTGCATTAACACGCCCCCTGCTGGCCAGAGGCTGACTTCACATTTCAGATTCAAACATGAATCATCTTCTCTCCACAGAAGCAGATCCACAGCCTCAGAGTCGACTCTGTCCAAGAAAAGATTCTGGTCTAAACACTTCCCTCGACTCTTCAGACGTGAACCTGCTCCAGACTCACGGTGAGAAACAAACCTGATGCAGAGTTTATCCACAGATAAAGCAGAGACTAGACTAGACTGAGCCGGGGTGATACGCAGCTCTGAGTAAGAACGCAGCACTGTTTTGTTCCATTTTTTTGCCTAAACGTTTGGCTTTTTATCGGTAAAGAAACTGATTGAAAACACCTTACGGACTACGCTGAATGGGACACGAGATATCCAGCTGTGATGGCCTGGATTAGCTGAGGAGCTGTTAGCATGCGCGTAGCCACGTACGGGCTAACGCCGGTGTTAACCTTTGCTAGCCCGAACTGTTTGGAGCAAAAGTTTCGGCAAACCGGACACTAAACACAAATCTAAAAACATGCCAGCGGCAGACGACATGGAGATCAAGCGATCATTAAACTTTATGTCTAGTGAGCTGGAGCAAAGCTGACGTCACAACAGGAGCGCCTGCTCAAACTTGTGGATGAAGTGACAACATTGAAAATCATGATGAGAGAAAAGGACACATGGATCTCTACGCTGGAGCAGCGGATTGATGAACTGGAGCAGTTTACACGGAGGGACGATCTGGTGATTACTGGGATCAGGACTCGACACCGTAGCTACGCCAGGGCGGCTAAAGCGGAGACGACGGAGGAGGACGCTCCGAGGGAAGAGCTGCAGTCACTGGAGCAACAGGTGGTGGAATTCCTTAACGGGAACAACAGAAACATTCACAAAGAGGCAATATCTGTTTTGCGCAGTAAGTCCGAGAACTCTGTACCTGCTGTAGTGATTCGATTCATCAGCAGGAAGCAGAGGAACGATGTGCTAATGCAAGCTACAAAACTGAAAGGAACGAACGTGTATATAAACAAACATCTCACAAAGAAGAACGGAGGCATCGCAAGGGAGGCGAGGATGCTGAGGAAACAGAAGAAAATCACTGGGACATGGACACGTGTGGATCAGGGAACAAAACGGTTCAGCGAAGGTCATCAAGACTATGAAGGAACTAGAGAAGTTTAAGACTGGACGTCCACAGCGGGAGTGATGGAGTCCCCTGACAACGGACTGACAACGGACTGACAACGGACTGACAACGGACTGACAACGGACTGACAACGGACTGACAACGGACTGACAACGGACTGACAACGGAGAAACCAGGGTGGACACACTTGGACATACACTGAACTATGGACACACATGTAGACACTAACAATGATCACATTTATGATCTAGAACATTATATTGAACATAATTTGCTAACCCCTGAGGAAAATGTCTGCAATTATTATACTGTACAACAATATTATGTTGAAATCAGTAAGATGCTTAATGAAGCATTATCGATCATACACTTTATAGTCAAAGTTTAAAGTGTAACTTTGTACAAATAAAAGAACTACTTTGTCAGTTACATAAAACCTTTAAAGTGATTGCTATAACTGAAAGTTGGTTGAAAGACTCTGACATCAATAACGTCCAGATTGAAGGATATGATATGTTTTATGTCAACAGAGTAAGTAAAAAGGGAGGGGGTGTGGCCCTCTACATTGACTCTCAAAAAAAGTAAAATTATTGAACAAAAAACAATTGCTGAGGAAAATTTGGAAATCCTTGAGATTTTTGAACAAATGAATAACAAATCATTATGTTTGTGTGGTGACTTTAATATAGATCTGGGAAACCCTACAGCATCAAGTGAATTTAGAAATTACATGAAAAGCACAGATCTATACCCAATGAAAACCAAACCAACAAGGGTGACTACACATAGTGCAACTGTCATTGACAATATATTTACAAATGTACGTGGTAAATGAAGTAGTGGTATCTTCATGACAGATGTGAGCGATCATCTCCCTGTATTTATGGTTTATGAGAAAAAAGGTTCAGATACTGTACAAGATGACGTTACAACATTCATTCGAGATAAATCCAGCGAGGCCACAGAGGCCTTCAGAGAAGATCTGAAGAAACAGAGTTGGGATCGAGTGCACACAGATAATGTCAATACTGCAGATGAAGGGTTCATGGCGACATTAATTGATCTATATGATAAAAACTGTAAAATAACCAAAACAAACGCTCACATCAAGAAGAAAACAGTGAACAATCCATGGATGACAAACGGACTGAAAAATGCCTGCAAGAAAAAAAGACTATTTGTATAGATTGTTTCTGAGATCAAGAACTAAAGATGCTGAAGAAAGGTCTAAAACATATAAAAACAAATTAGTGGGAAAGACAAAAAAAGGATCACTGCACTAAATTGCTAGACAAAAATAAAAATAGTACCAAACACACATGGAGCATAATAAATACTGTCATGCAAAAAGGCAGGGTAAAAACAAAATTTCCTGATTATTTTACAAAGAATAATGTTGATATTTACAATAAAACTGAAATTGTAAATGAATTAAATTTTGTAAATATTGGCCCGACCTTGTCACAACACATTCCAGATGGAAACATCAATGGTGGAACCAGATAATGTTAACAGTGTTTTCTTGAAAGTGTCCAAGCGAGCGACATACTAACAACTGTCCAAAAGTAAGAAATCAGATGATTATACAGATGTGACTATGGTATTGATTAAGCAAATCATAGATGTTATTATTGAACCTTTTACTTGTATCTGTAATGTGTCATTTACTTCTGGGATATTTCCAGACCGCATGAAAATAACCAAAGTAATTCCACTCTTTAAAGAAGGAAATAAATCAGAATTTTCTAATTACAGAACAATATCATAACTTCCACCGTTCTCTAAAATTCTGGAGAAGTTATTTGCAATAAGACTGAAAACATTTCTAAATGAATCTATGACTTTAAGTAACAGCCAATATGGGTTTCGTCCTAATCACTCAACTGCTACAGCAATTATGGAGCTAACTGAGGAAATAGCCAATGCTATAGATAAAAAGAACTATTTAGGAAGCATCTTTGTAGATCTTCAAAAAGTATTTGATGCGCTGAACCTCAAGATATCGTGGCATAAATTGTATAATTATGGTATCAGAGGTGTGGCCACCAATGGGTTACCAGCTATTTAAAAAACAAGTCAATTTGTGGAAATTAACAACATAGAGTCTAAAAATGGTAACATAACTTGCGGCGTACCACAAGGATCGGTCCTAGGACCTATACTTTTCCTTCTATATGTAAATGATATTGTGTCTGTGTTACTTAGGTGCATTCTATTTGCTGATGACATCACCTTATTCTATTCAGGAAAAATATTAAATATGTCCTGCAAATCGTAGAGAATGAATTCCAGAAAATTATGCGGTGGTTCAATGCCAATAAACTGTCCCTAAATATTAGCAAAACCAAGTTCATGATCTTTTGTAGTAAAAGGAAATATGTCGAAGCGTCATTGTTTATCAACGGATTAGAAACTGAAAGGGCTCATGAGATGAAGTTTCTCGGCATCATGATTGATGAACACTTGACATGGAAATCTCATATTGATAATGTCAAAGTAAAGGTGTCCCAAATAATAGCTGTGCTGTATAAAGTCAAAGATTCTCTCAATAAGAATGCAGTGTTTTTATTGTATAACTCATTGATTGTTCCATATCTGACCCGTTGCATTGAAGTGTGGGGAAGTGCCTGCAGAACATACATTAATCACATGTTTCTGAGCGATTAGAGTCGCCAGTGGAAGTGGATACAGAGACCATACCAATCCTTTATTCATACAACTAAAAACACTGACATTCTGTGAATTAGTCGAGTTTAACCTTTTACAAACATGTATAAAGCTCATCTGGAAAGTTTACCAAACAATTTACAAAGCAGATTCAACAAGAGAAAAAGCAGATATGAACGAAAAGGAGATTTTTACAAAACCCAGGTTTCCATCGGCAACAAAGGAAAGATGTTTCTCAGTCAAAGGAGTCGCTCTGTGGAACAGTCTTGATTGTGAAGTGAAAAAATCTAATTCCATTGATGTGTTTAAGAAATATGTAAAATGATCAATGTTACAAAAATATGACACTGCGGAGGAGCAGATCAACTTTATATATTTTGTGTTTGAAAAAAAAAAAAAAAAAGAAAGACGGCTGCATGAGACAGTTTAACATTTAAATGAACTGGAACTGTAAATGATTTTGTGTTGATCAGGGACAGACATTATAAGTTTTTACTTCTTTCTGCTCCTTTTAGGTCCTTTTAAAGCGTTGCCACGGTAACCCACTGGAACACTGGCGGCCATGTTGTGATCATGTCACAATGCCACAAAACTGTCACATATTAGCTGCTAAATGTTATAACAATGTGCACATGACAAAAAATATTGTGCTTTAAATTATTTTTTCAATGTATAATGAAACAATGATCTGCAGCTCTTGTAATGTAAAAGTATGTGATAATAGCATCACGAGTATGAGGCCAATCCCAGTCAGAAGATGGCCGTCACATTCGTCACGAGTTCAGAGTTTGATTATAGATCAGTGCAGCCACAGACACAGTGATGCTGCATTCAGGCCCACTGGGATTTGTTAAGAATTACAACATTAGTTCCAGCTGAATATACACATATGTAAACAAAACAGCTAATGCTACAGCAGGTAAAAGATGCTAACGTTATGTGAATGTTTCCTCTCAGCAGATATATTTAATAATCAGTGAAATGGACCAGTTTCCTGAAAGTCGTTTATGGAAACTGAGCTTTACAGAAAACACAACTGTCTGAACCAACACGACAAACAACACACTCTGCTTTCAGGGACATTGTGTGTTTTTCTCCATCTGTGGAGAACGATCACTCCTCGTGGGGAGAATCTTCGATCATAGCTGAAAATCACAGATCGTAGGTCGTAAAGAGGAAAGGACAAAGATTTGAAATAGAATCGTTGTACGTCCAAAGACGTGATGATCTCTGTCAAGTGTCTTGTCAACAAAATGCAACTGTAATGGCTAAGATTCTTTCTTTGAAATATTGCACTGTGGAGACGAGAGCTGCTCACAATTTTACAATCCCCGAGTCTTTCAATTGTGCAATATTCACCAGGAATTAGACTGGACTTTGTTCATTTATATCAGGCTGAACATTCCTCTCAAACAATCATCATCTTCTCTCCACAGAAGCAGATCCACAGCCTCAGTGTCGGCTCTGTCCATGAAGAGTAACATGTCTAAAGACTTCCCTATGAACTTCAGACGTGAACCTGCTCCAGACTCACGGTGAGAAACAAACCTGATGTGGAGTCTATCCACAGCAACAAAATAACCTCTCACAATGTCACAAAACTATCAAATATCAGCTGTTTTAACAATGTGCACATGACTAAAAAAATCATGCTTTGAATGATGATTGGAATAAATAAAAATACTGTAAAGTTGAAAAACAAGACCCATATTGAAGACTCTTTTTGATGAGCTGATCAATAAAGGAGCGGAAAATCCCATCACGAGTCTGAGGCCAACACAGTCAGAAGATGGCCGCCACATTTGCATTGAGTAAAGAGTTTTATTATAGATCTGTCCAGCCACAGACACAGTGAAGTTTACTGCATCAGCTGAATATATGCAAACGTAAACAAACGGATAAAGCGACAGCAGTAAAAAGATGCTAACGTTAGATGAATGTTTCCTCACAGCAGTTTCCTCCAGTTTCCTGAAAAGCAGCTGCCGTTTGTGGAAACTGAGCTTTACAGAAAACACAACCGTCTGAACCAACACGACAAACAACACACTCTGCTTTAAAGGATACTGGGCTTTTCTCTGACACTTTGGAACATTCTCAGAGTGAACCTGCTCTTTCTGCAGCGATGATCTGTCAACAAAATACAACTTCAAAAACTTTAGTCAGAGCAACGATTCTCTCTTTGAACTAGTGCACAGTGGAGACGAGAGCTGCTCACAATGTTCACCAGGCTTTAGACAGGACTTTGTTCATTTAAATCTGGCTGGCGACGCCCCCTGCTGGCCAGATGCTGCTCACATGTCTGATTCAAACATGAATCATCTTCTCTCCACAGAAGCAGATCCACAGCCTCAGTGTCAGCTCTGTCCATGAAGAGTGACAAGTCTAAAGACTATAATCCAGACTTCAGTCCTGAACCTGCTCCAGACTCACAGTAAGAACTGACCTGAACACAGAGTCTCAGCAGCTAAACTGTGCTTTATATTTGTGATTGTAACTTGTGAGATGTTAAAGACGTGCTCAGTGCTGTGTGTTTGTGTCACAGAGAAACAGAGTCAGAGCAGGACGCCTGGCCTCAGTGTGGAGACACAGGCAACAGTCCTGATCAGGGGGTTCAAGGCCCTGCACCAGGTGAGTCTGCTCAGTCTGAGACTCATCAACTAAAGCAGGGAATAAGAGACCTGTTCATCAACATTAACAGGTGTCTCCTCCTCTGTGTCCAGGTGAAGGTCTCCACAAGGTTCTGAAGGACCATAAGCAGAGCCTGAGCAGCAGATGTGAGAGTGTGACAGAGGGAAGTGAAGAATCAGGAGATAGAACTCTTCTGAACAGCATCTTCACTGAGCTGTACATCACAGAGGGCCTCAGTGAAGAGGCCAGAGCCCAACCTGAGGAGAGGAGTCTGGAGACACAGTCCAAGAAGAAGCAGGTCCAGGAGATCACCATCAGGTGCCAGGACATCTTTAAAGCTCTGCCCCCTGAGCAGCAGCAGGGGGCGCTGCAGCAGGGCTCCATCAGAGCCGTGCTGACTGTGGGCGTGGCTGGAGTGGGGAAGACCTTCTCAGTCCTGAAGTTCTGTCTGGACTGGGCCCAGGGCTCAGAGAACCAGGAGCTGCAGCTGGTGGTGCCACTGTCCTTCAGAGAGATGAACCTGGTCAGAAGGGGGCGCTACAGTCTGATGGAGCTGATCCAAGTGTTCCATCCAGCGCTGGATCCACAGGTCAGTCTCATTTAGAGAAAGCTTTACCTTTCACATCATATATTTCAAAGTCTCAAACACTTTTGAAATGACTCCTGGCTCTCAGGGCGTTTGTTAGTTCAGTCTGTGTTCACATTCACTGTAAACCCTGCAGTCCCTCACACTGGAGCTCCACCACTCACTGGTTTAAAGTGAGGGTTGAAGGAAAGTGGTGTAAAGTCATGGATGTTAAATGTTGTGTTTCTCTGCCCCACAGACGCTCACAGCCCACACTCTGTCCGTCTGTAAACTCCTGTTCATCTTTGACGGCCTCGACGAGAGCAGACTGTCTCTGGACTTCAGCTGTGAGCTCATCTCTGAGGTCACACAGAGGTCAGAGGTGGGCGTACTGTTGGTGAACCTCATCAGAGGCGCTCTGCTTCCTCACGCCCTTAAATGGATCACCTCCCGCCCAGCGGCGGCCCATCAGATCCCAGCGCGGTGCGTGCACAGGGTCACAGAGGTCAGGGGCTTCATCACTGACCCACAGAAGGAGCAGTACTTCAGGAAGAGGTTCTCAGATGAAGAGCAGCTTCAAACCGTCCTGTCCCACCTCAGAACCTCCCGCAGCCTCCACAACATGAGCCAGATCCCAGTCTTCTGCTGGATCACCTCCACAGTCCTGGACCACGTGTTGAGAAGCCATCAGAGCGGACCACTGCCCCAGACCCTCACAGACATGTACGCACACTTCCTGTTGGTGCAGACGCACAGGAAGAGGAAGTACAAACAGACACAAACAGAGGTCAGGTCTGAGACCTGGGGGCTGACAGAGGCCGACACAGAGCTGCTCCTGAAGCTGGGGAGACTGGCCTTTGAGCATCTGCAGACAGGAAACATCATGTTCTACCAAGAAGACCTGGAGCAGGTGGGTCTGGACCTGAGCGAGGCCTCGGTCTACTCCGGACTCTGCACTGAGATCTTCAAACGAGAGAGTGTCTTCAACCAGTCAGTCTACTGCTTCATCCACCTGAGCGTGCAGGAGTTTCTGGCAGCCGTTTACCTTCACCACTGCTTTAAGAACAACCAGGAGGTGGTCAAGAAGTTTCTTTATGGAAGTGAAGGAACCGTCTCAAGATTAAGTCCAAATGATTTTCTCATTCAATCTCTAGAAAAGTCCCTGCAGAGTCCAAACGGCCACCTGGACCTGTTTGTGCGGTTCCTTCATGGCCTCAGTCTGGAGTCCAACCACAGACTTTTAGGAGCTCTGCTGAGTCCAATCGGCCAATCACGAATCACCAAAGTCATTAGAAACCTTAAAGAGATGAACACAGAGAAAGTCTCTCCCGACAGAAGCATCAACATCTTCCACTGTCTGATGGAGCTGAAGGACCAGTCTGTGCAGCAGCAGATCCAGGACTTCCTGAAGTCTGGAGGTGGATCTAAGGAGGAACTGTCTGAGATCCAGTGCTCGGCTCTGGCCTACATGCTGCAGATGTCAGAGCAGGTCCTGGAGGAGCTGTACCTAAACAAGTACAAGACGTCTGATCAGGGTACAGTGAGACTGATCCCAGCGGTGAGGAACTGCAGGAAGGCTGAGTGAGTCCTCAGTCAGAGACAGAAGCTTCACAGACCTGTTAGAATCACTCACATGTCGCTCTAACATCTGTTACAGGTTTAGAGGCTGTGGACTCTCAGATCTTCACTGTGAAGTGGTGGCGTCAGCGCTGAGCTCCAGCCCCTCCCATCTCAGAGAGTTGGATCTGGGTGGTAACAGACTGAGCGACTCCTCAGTGTCTGTGCTGTGTGCAGGTCTGAAGAGTCCTCACTGTCAGCTCTCCTCTCTCAGGTCAGTGCAGGTCTGAAGAGTCCTCACTGTCAGCTCTCCTCTCTCAGGTCAGTGCAGGTCTGAAGAGTCCTCACTGTCAGCTCTCCTCTCTCAGGTCAGTGCAGGTCTGTGACGGCTCTCGCTCGTCCATCCTCCACTCTCCTCATCCTTTAATCACTGAGTGATGGGACGTAACCGTTCTCTGAGAGTGAAGTAAAGTGTAGGAGATCATGTCTGAAAAACTACAGCATTTACCCCCACCTCGGAGTCCTGCTCCAAACCAGAGTCTCAGATGTTCAGCTGTAGCTACAGAAACTCCTCTGACTTTACTCTGGACTTAATCACTTCATTTATTCTTTATTCAGATTGAGTGGCTGTGGTTTGTCAGAGACCAGCTGTTCCTCTCTGGTCTCAGCTCTGAAGTCCAACCCCTCACATCTCACTGAGCTGGACCTGAGTAAGAACAGACTGTCTGACTCAGGAGTGTCTCATCTGTGTGGTTTTCTGCAAAGGTCAGACTGTCGCCTGCAGATTCTCAGGTCAGTTCACTGTCTCTGTGTCAGGGCTCAAGTTTAACACAAACTATGAACAAAACAGTTTTAGATTTGTTTTTGTTTTGTTCATGACAAAAATGATTAATTTCCAGAAGAATAAAAACTTAGAAGTCTTTTCCATAGACTTTTAGAATATATTAACACATTGAGTGCCAAAAAGAAAAAAACATGTTTTTTTGTTTTATTACAAAACGAGACAGTCACAGCCTGGCCTGAGTCAGACTGATCCTCATGTTCACAGATACATGGGGGAAACAGTCTGGAATTGTGTGATTTGAATATCGCTGACCCCGGTAAAACCAAGACGAGCCAATCATAGCGCGGGAGCTCTGTGTGTCGTCTTCTGTGCTCGGATTTACCATCAAACTCCTCCATCGTGTCTTTTCAAAGCCCCGCCCAGCGGCCCCGCCCAGCGGTCCTGCAGCAGCCAGTGTCAGACAGAGGAGGGAGAGCAGAGGGATCTCCTGCACAGAACATCTCCTCACCTTGTGCTTCAGATCGCTCTTTAGTTTTTATCCGTCGGCCTCATAATCTCAGACCAATGAGGTCGACAAGCCGACAGTTTATGATCTAAACATAAACCTTGTGTCAGACGCGAGCGCTGTTTACTGCGAGTCACCACCGCGTCCTCGGCAACGTGTTTTTGTAACAATATTTCAGCTCCATGTTCTCTTCAAACAACGTGAAACTCAGGCCCAGACATTCTCAATAGTCCATGTTCTTTTCTTGAAGAGTGAAGAGTGAAATGAGGGAGACAGTTGTGTTTCATAAAACACACAATATTTGATCAAACTAGCCTCTGTTTAGCTTAGGATTTCTGAGGAACCGAGACACGTAGAATGAAAGTGTTTCCACCTCCTGAGAGCTGAGAGTCTCAGCTTTCAAACGAGCCACAGCCTGTGTCCATAACTATAACACAGAATACACTGTGGTGCTACAAATATCAGGAAAAATGGTCTGGATTGTTGGCACTCAATGTGTTAAATGTCATTTTCAAAATAATCACAAAATAAATGAAATATTTTCATCTATTTATACTTTTTATACATTAAGATTTGTATATTGTTCAAACTATATTTTAGAAAGTTTTAGAAAAAGAATTAGACTTTAAACAATTTGTGGAAAAGTTTGTTGTTTTAAATGATTAACCCTTCAGTTTAAATTCATGACTTTTATTATTCAAGATGTGTCTTTTTGTTTGTTTTATCTGTTTTATCTCTGGACTTTAAGAACTTTATTTATTTATGTATTTATTTTATTCAGATTGAGGTGGTGTGGTTTGTCAGAGATCAGCTGTTCCTCTCTGGCCTCAGCTCTGAAGTCCAACCCCTCACATCTCACTCAGCTGGACCTGGGTGGAAACAAAGACCTGTCTGACCCAGGAGTGTCTCATCTGTGTGGTTTTCTGCAAAGGTCAGACTGTCGCCTGCAGATTCTCAGGTCAGCTCACTGTCTCTGTGTCAGGGCTCAAGACAAAAATAATTAATTTCCAGAAGAATAAAAACTTAGAAGTTTTATCCATAGACTTTTAGAATATATTAACACATTGAGTGCCAAAAAGAAAAAAAAAAACATGTTTTTCCATATTTTTATTTATTTTTTTAATACAAAACGAGACAGTCTAAAGCCCTATTCTCACGGGATAAGCATTATCTCGGGGCCCCATATAATAAAACAATCACCCCCCGACGTCTGTTTTTGATGTGGTGCATTCGCACGGGAAAACCGAAGCCTGAGATTCTGGTTGAAATTGACATCTCCTGGATATGACGACAAAGCGCTCCTTTCTGAGTTCATTTGTAAAATTAACTTTCACCTGAATGAATTTGTGAAGCTTTAGTCTCTAACCACAGACAATTCTCCGTAAAAGGTGTTTAACCGTAGTTGGTTGTAAATGTTGGAGTGACATAAACTGTGAGCGCAGCCTGGCTCTCTCTGAAGCACATGCAGAACACCGCGTGGTTTCTCTTTGCATTTTGCCTTTAAAACAGCCTTTTACTGAAGCTAAAACATGATGCAGCTAACGTCGTAGCTGAGAGGCTTGGACTTTGGATAAAACACACGAAGCCCAGGGAGGGAGAGGAGAGAGAGGAGAGAGGGGAAGGTAAGCACCGACTCGGGAGCATCAATGACGCTGGAACCGATGAATATCGCTCCGTTGTCCCTCTGTGTTTCTTAAACATTAAGTTGAAAATGAGGAAATGCAAATAATAAGCTCTATTATTTCTAATATTGAAATCTGAGGCATAATATTGACGAGCAGAGGAGGCTCTGAGTAACTCGTCCTGTGAGACTTTTACGCACCAGTTTTAAAACGCGTGTGTTACAAAATTCGTGTTTTATGATTGTGTTCTGACATTTGGTTTAGTTTAGCTCAATTTATTCTGCAATCTCTGGTTATTCTTAATTGAAATAACTAAATGTCAACAAAAACGAATGTGATGAGACTTGAATTAATGACAGATAAAAACAGCTCCGTGCAGGTTTTTTTTTACGATGCTGTTTGTCAAAATATTGGAGTAAAATGATGCCAAACGAAGCCACTGGTTTAAACTCTCTAATGCCTCCATTCTTCATCAAAAGTAAATAAAAATGCGCACAGGAAACAAAAAAAGCCTCATCACGTGTCGGATTCTCCGCGTTTCTGTCCAAATCGCAGACAGGCCTGTTCGCATTGGATTAGTTTTATCACAGGACCTCGGAGTTCAGCAAATTATAGTCGGTCATTTGCAGGGAATTTTTACTTCACAAATCACTGACACAGGATTAACATCACAGACATTCTCCGTGATTATTACAAATCGCATGTGGTCCCAGGTGAAACTAATCCCGTGTGAATAGGGCTTTAGCCTGGCCTGAGTCAGACTGATCCTCATGTTCACAGATACATGGGGGAAACAGTCTGGAATTGTGTGATTTGAATCTCGCTGACTTCAGCAAAAACAAGACGAGCCAGTCTTTATACATTATGTTTTCATAGATACATAAATAAAGTCAGTCAGACTTTTTGCAAGGCTAAGAAAACCTGTGAAAAGTCATGATCTGGACATTTCATCACAACGTTACAGAAATAAACTTGCCCCTTGTTCGTTAATCGTGTGTTTTCAAAGCCCCGCCCAGTGGCCCCGCCCAGCGGCCCCGCCCAGCGGTCCTGCAGCAGCTCAGTGTCAGACAGAGGAGGGAGAGCAGAGGGATCTCCTGCACAGAACATCTCCTCACCTTGTGCTTCAGATCGCTCTTTAGTTTTTTATCCGTCGGCCTCATAATCACAGACCAATGAGGTCGACAAGCCGGTCTGGATATATTTTAGAAAGTTTTAGAAAAGAATTAGACTTTAAACAATTTGTGGAAACGTTTGTTGTTTTAAATTATTAACTCTTCAGTTTAAATTCATGACTTTTATTATTCAAGATGTGTCTTTGTGTTTGTTTTATCTGTTTTATCTCTGGACTTTAAGAACTTTATTTATTTATGTATTTATTTCATTCAGATTGTGGGACTGTGGTTTGACAGAGATCAGCTGTTCCTCTCTGGCCTCAGCTCTGAAGTCCAACCCCTCACATCTCACTGAGCTGGACCTGAGACATATCGGTCTGAGTGACTCAGACCTGAAGGAGCTCTGGGTCCTCAAACAGAGCCCTGACTGTCGACTTAAGAGACTGCGGTGAGTCCAGACTTTATCAGACTGTTCTGAACCTGAAACATTTTCTATTTTCTAAAAACACTGAGGCTGTTGGAGTTTGTTTTAAAGAGTTTTTTAATCTTAAATCCATTCTATCATTAAAGGTTATTTATGAAGATCAAGTGTTAACCATGTTATTACGTTATATCCTTATGAAAAACAGACCTGGAGTGAGTTTAGTTTCAATAATCATCATATTCAGTTTATCTCCGTCTTCCTCAGTCACACCAGCCCACACTCCGATACACGGGAGATTTAACTGTTTTAAAGACATTATTATTTTTCATTGTCTTTCCATATTAATTATTGTGAATAATAATAAGTTGTAATAAATAATTCCTGATTTCTGCTTCTCCACAGCTGGAGTTCTTCATTCCTATCGATGTTCAGCAGCTCCAGATCAGACGCCTCAGTCTGAGTCCAGGAGAATAAACAGAAGGATCCAGGATCACGGCTCAGAGGAACAGGTCTGAGCTCCATCAAGAACCTGGAGACAAAAAGAGAGAAGAAAGTGAAGTCCTTCAGACTCTCCAGGCGTCTGATTGTTTTTATTGATCTAATATAATGATCTGATGTGTTGGGGAAAACACTAAATACCAAATACTTGCCTTAAAACGTCTTTTGTAACGTATTCTGTTACTTTGTCTAACCGGAGTACTGTATTCTGAATACTGTGAATACTTTTAGAATACTTTCCCGTTGATTGTCAGTGTATTTATGTATAAATATGACGTCTGATTACAAAACTGAAGATTACGATTGTTGGAACACCTGTAATAAACTCACTCAGCGTTCATTAGGAACTCAAAGACTCGTGTGGCAAAAGCACCTGAGCAGCAGATCCCCCAGATCGAATGTAAAGTCATGGAATAAAACGCTCGTCTTTCTAACTACAAACACCACAAGGGGGCGCTGTGGGAGTTCACATTCACACTGACATAACTTTACACCTTCACTCGAGGAGGAGGAAATGCTTTTGAAACAACAGATGTTCTTTGAATGTGTTGAAACTCATTTGTTGTTCAGATTGTGTAAAAACTAAGAAGCAGAAAAAGTGTCAATTTGTGTGATTTGTGCAAATAAATAATGGAAAAATCTAATAAAACAGAGCAAGATGTTTATTATTTATTCATTTACAGACTTGGAAAATCCACATAGATAAAAACGAGGCCGACTCTAATTTGACTAAACATAATAAAGTGACACACGTTGGAGAAAGTGTTGGAGTTTTCCACTGTCCACTGTCCCGGCTCCTGAAGGTGTCGTTGTGTCCTTGGGCAGGACACTTCCTCTCTCTCCAGTGTCTGTGTGCACCGGTGTATGAATGAGAGCGACTGGTTCTTTTCTGTAAAGCGCTTTGGGCCTAAAGAAGGTAGAAAAGCTCTGTATAAGTCGAGTCCATTTACTGTGTGTGTTTGTGAGACGTTTACTCATAAAAACAATCATTTCATTCATAAAAACGTTTCATTGTTTTCTCATAAACGTGTCCAAAAGTGGAGACGGTTTTCAGACACATGTTTATTTCAGTTTATTTGATTTAAGCGACACGAGCTTGTCTCAAAAGCTCATCTCCATTTTGTCACTTTTTTCCAAGGAGCTTTTAGATTTGGGTAAAGCCAAACTGTGGTGGATTCAGGTGGGGGTTCAGAGGTTAAAATTACAAATGGCTGCTCATGGTTCTTCGCATTTCTTTAGTAATTCTCTTCTTTGACCAAAAAGAGGATTTATTTCACTCTAAACTAGTATTAGTGAAACTGACTGAACCAAGTGTTCGTTTGCAGAAGCTGTGGGACGAAGAGTCTCAGTCCCTCGTCTTCAATGTGGGCGGTGTCACAGCAGGGGCGTGTCCGAGGGGGGGCCAACGGGGGCCCCGGCAACATAAACACAGTTCATCACAAGAGCGTTTCACTGATCTGTCGTGAAGCACCTGGGAAATGGTGGTAATAAATCCGACCTGAGGCGAGACGCTGCAGGGAAAACACGGGTTTGTTTGGATGTTTGGGATCCACGTGTGGCAGGAAAGGCCGTGACCGAGACGACGCTGTTTTCCATTTCAGTCAAAGTCATGTTTTTGCCAAAGACGAGACTAAAATCATCCAAACTTCACAGACAGTTTGAAAAAGTCTCACTTAAATTCTCTGCTAAAGGAGCAGCTCTGGAGACACTACAGGCAAAACTACATTTTTTTCAGTTTTCAGGTTTTGGGACAAATCTGTCTCTGAACATACAAGCTTTCACCCGGAAACAGGAAATAAACCAAATCTTCACAGTAACATGTTTAAATATTGCGCTGATTCAATGTTCCCCCATAGACTTATATGGGAGAACACAATTTCAAGGGCCTTTTTCTCCAAACACATGTTTCTGTCATTGTGGCGACACTATGTCCACGTCAGTCGGACCTAAAGACGTCACATTTTCCAGCCTCGGACGGAACAATATTTGGAAGGTTTTTTCAGAGGGATTTTTTATTATCTAATCCCTTAAGCCCCATTTATTGAGTTTAATGTCAAAAAATAAGGCGAAAATTACTTTAAAACTAAACAAAAAATCCAAAATCCCCTTTGAAAAAGTCTCGGTGACTCATTTATCAATAAAATGACATTTGAATGTAGCTCTATCCATTATTCAGATTTCGTCGCCGAAAAGATGGGAAATTTGGGGCATTTTTCGGCATAAAACACCTTGTTCTTATATGAAAAGATAAAATGACAGAAAACTTCTTTATTCTTTATTCTTTATTAGGATCCCCATTAGCGCCACAAGTGGTTGCTCGTCTTCCTGGGGTCCTGACACAATATAAAATTACAGAACAGTTAAAATATAATCCATGAATGTTTCACATTTCATATAATCACGCAGCCTCATAGGACACATATAACACACGGTGACTCTGCTCACATGTACTGAGCTCATTCACCTTTTACTTTCAGCTTAAAGGGGCTGTATGGAAGTTCTCAGTTTTATACTCGCTACTGCCACCTCAGGTGTAATGCGTAACTGCGTGCATGACATGCACATCCTAGTCCACGCACGGATAAACAGAAACAACAGCATTTGCATCACGTTTTGCACAGATTTGCAGACATGACTTGAACTGAGGTAAGAAAGTGTTATTTGTGCGTTTTGTCAACGTAGACAAAGTATAAATAAAACGTAGGCAACAGGTGTATTATAAGCGAAGCACTAGTAAACATTTTAAAAAGATAAAACCTGTCGCATCTTCTCTAAGGCCCAAAAGTCAGCATTGCATTAGAAACTTGAAGTAGAGCAGCTGTTTACGTGTTGTACTCCCATGCTTATATAAAGGGTTATCGAGATGTTTTTGTCCTGAAAAGCCTTATAAACTACTACTTCTGTTTGTAGATATAGTAATTAGCCTACTTACAGTACTGCAGCTGCTGCTTGTGCAGACCCACAGAGCTACTATACATTTCTCTAATAATTATAGCTAACAAACTAGCATAACAATGACTCAACAGAACCAACATTCACTGAAGGTGCAAAAAACTTGCTTTGAAAACGTGCTACTGGCTGATAGCTTGTACATTTATTAGCATAAGATATTATTTTTCACGTAAACCTGTAATTGTGTCTTACCTAAGCTAACGGTGAGTCTTTTCTCATACCGAGAGCATCTCTTAGCGCTCGCCATCGCTGAAAAGCTGCTCCAATATTGACTCGTCTTTGACCTGCGTCGCTCTGACTCCAGTTTACTTCACTTAATCGAAAGTTGTTGCTTGACTTTCTTGTGTTTTCTTGGGGTCTGTGATGGAGTTTCCGCTGGGCTCGAGGCCGGTCTCTTCTTGCTTTCCGCAGACTCCATCCTCACTGTTCAAAAGTGACCTCCTTAGAGCGGAGACATGGACGCCTGCGGCAGCTGCTCGGGCACACGCATGACGTCACGCGCTCTGAAGTCCACTTTTCTTATTGACAGTGCAGGATTTTAGAGACAGGGCTGGGCTCATTCTACACATTAGGACATGGCCGGAACATGTAGGGGAATGAAAATACTTAATTTTAACATTTTTAACTCCGTATAGTCCCTTTAAAGTGTGGTTTACTCTTAGTATTTCTGATGTTAAAAGGAAAGGAGTTCCAGGCGTTTGCTCCTCTGTACATAACGGTTCTTCTCATTGAGTCACTTTCGGGTCTGGGAACAACCACAGAGTTTGTCGTCACTTGATGAGACACAAACCTGTGACCAAACCCGCTGAATAAGAGTTTGTCGAACAAAAAACTGTGCTGTTTGTCCATCAGAACTTTGTGCATGACCATGAGGAGACTGGCCTGTAGTTTGGTCTCCTGAGCATCTCACGGACATTAGTGTGGAAAGGACAGTGAAGCACGACTGGAGCTGCTCTGTTCTGAGCCATTTGAAGTCTCTGAAGATGCTTTTGTGGAGCATTGGACCACACTATAGGGCAGTGATGTAGGTGAGACAATACTATGCTTTGGACCACAGTTTTCACAACAGCAATGTGTTGTTTTCTCACATTTATGCCAGTGATCGACAGCAAAAGCTTCACATTGATGTCTGTGAATTTAAACTTTTTCCCTTTTCACCTGCAGTGTCTCGGATTATAATAAAAATCACCAATGACTGAATCAGTTTTACATTTAGTCGACTTTTCTTTTGACTGAAACTAAACTGAAATATTTGTAACACACATTTAAACCCGGCTCTCTCCATTATTCACATTTCACTGCAGAAAACACTGGCGATTTTCACACCGGAAACCCCTCATGTTTACCATAGAAAAGGTGAAATCATCGACTGGACTGGGTTTAAGTGAAGCTTTACTTTTAGTCACAGAAGCTCAGCTTTACAGCATCGCTCACGTCCAGTCCATGATTTTTCTACAATGGATGTTCCCTGGATGAACGAGAGCCTCCACAAACGACATTTCCAACACGTTTGTTCTCATGTTCACGTCGGTCTCCACAGCAGGAGTTTGTAATTGATATATATTCACCTGGACACGCCCCTCAGCTCCACAGTGCTGTATTTCAAACTGATCTCTCTCTCTTCTCTCGCCTTACTTGACACATTGTGCTGAAATTTGGGGTAATAATTATAAAACTACTTTACAGCCAATATTCATCCTTCAAAAAAGAGCAATAAGAACAATGTATAACGCTGGTGACCGAGACCAATCCACTGTTTATTAAAGCCAAGATTCTAAAACTTCAAGACATGATCACTTTTAAAACTGCTCAGTTAATGCACAAAGCTGAAAATAAGCAACGACCTCTAAAAACTCAGCAGTTGATTTCTGAAAGAGAAGGAAAATATCATTTAAGGGGCTTGGATCACTTTAAACCTGCCCATGCCCGGACATCCAGGAACAGTTTGTGTGTGTCCGTTTGTGGTCCTGAAATATGGAATAAATGACACGTAGACCTCAAACCATGTCCGAATATCAGACAGTTTAAACATCAATACAAAGAATGGATTTTCTCTAAGTATCGGAAGAAAATCTCTGACTTTTCCTGTTCAGCTGTTGTAAACCTGATGTTGATGGTAGGGAGTATTCACACTGTATATGACAACTTGATTTAGATCACAGAGCTCAGATTATTGTTTTAAGGAAGCCTAAAAAGTAAATAGGAAAAGAGACTGACAGTACTTAAAAGGGGCGGGACTAAATAAGAGTTTACTTCCCCCCCACTCCTTTCCGGACAGCCTCATTTCAAACGTGCAAAAGGTAAAATAGTTTGTACTGAGACGTAAATGTGTTGAGCTGCACGTCTGAAACTGAGCTCATCTGCCACGATCATGGCAGGTTGTGTTTTGAGTTCGTATGAGTTTGTGTTTTTATGTTTTGTTCATGGTCCGGATAAAATCTGACAATACTTACAATACAATCTCTCCTTAATGTGGCTTTAATGGACATTTGTGTGTCAGTGTTTGCGTCGTATTATCAGCGTGTCAGTGTTTGCTCTGAGTCCTAAACATCTGTCACATTTCTCTTGTATTCCTGAGCCCTGTGTCATCGATGAGAATAAAAGTGAGGATAAAAGTCTGGCTCTCACGGCCTCGGCTCCGGCTTTTACTTTCACACTTAAACCTTTACTGATAAAACGACACAAATAAACATGTCACATTTCAGAGACGGTTTAACCCTCTGTGGAATCAAACCCTTATGGCTCTGACACAGTGAAACCTCTCGACTCCCACCTGAACGGATCCCGTTTCATCCAGGCTTTCAAAAGGCTTTACCCCAATCAAAAAGCTTCAAAACAGCCACAAAAAATGAGAAGAAAACAAGGATGTAAACGCAACATAAAAGTGACAAAAATGTGACAAAAATTCTACAAAAATTCTACAAAAATTCTACAAAAATGTGACAAAAAAGTGACAAAAAAGTGACAAAAATGTGACAAAGATTTGACAAAAAAGTGACAAAAATGTGACAAAAATGTGACAAAAATGTGACAAAGATTTGACAAAAAAGTGACAAAAAAGTGACAAAAATGTGACAAAAATGTGACAAAAATGTGACAAAAATGTGACAAAAAAGTGACAAAAATGTGACAAAAAAGTGACAAAAATGTGACAAAAATTCTACAAAAATGTGACAAAAATGTGACAAAAATGTGACAAAAATGTGACAAAAATGTGACAAAAATGTAAAAAAAAAAAAAACATTTAAAAAAAGGTGACACAAAACAGCAACAACGTGAGGAAAAATCTCAGTTTTGTGGGTCTTAGCTTTCAAATGAGGCGTGACACTGGCCTGTTGTTCTGACTCAGAGATTGTGTGTTTGTGTTGTGTCCTGTCTGCTGTGGTTGTGTTGTTGCATTGCACTCCCATAGTCTCCTAATAAAATCAAACAAAGTGTTATTTTCAACATCAATCAATCAATATCTCTTTATAAACGATTTTATTTGGACCTTTAAAAACATGGTTGTTCATCCATGATGCCAAAGCACAAACAGAAATGTGAAGAAAGTGTCCGGAGTGTGAAGATGTAAATATAAATATAATCCCATTTACAAACTCTGACTCCATTATTTAGATTTCACTGCTTAAAATATTGGTGATTTTGTCCACTTTTATACATAAAATTAAACACTTTTCCTTCTGATCTCAGTGTCAGTGATCCTCAGCCTGTGCCTTAAGGGTTAAGTGTGTGGCTGTGGTGACAGAGGGCGGGGCTTGTCCTCAGGTAAAGAGCAGGTGTTTCCGCCGCAGTGTCACAAATGTGCGGCTGAAGGGGAGATGACGGGACGGTCCTGTAATCTCCAAACCGAGCAGAAACCAGGGAGAGTCGGACAGAGGAGACGCTTCAGAGCCCACACTCAGGTGAGGCTTTGGAATCAGACAGAGCTACAGTTTACAGACTCATCACTGCATCATATACACAATAACATACACCAGAGCACATTTGGTGTTTGGCCTTAAGTCAAGGTTCATTGAGTCATAATGAGTGCATTATTAGAGCTGTGTCAGTGTAATGTGTGTAAATGCTTCTTATAAACAGAGCAAATACGTGTCTGAACCTGTGAGGAGGCAAAGTGCGTGTGAAGGAGTGTGATGAGGAATGTAGTCGAGCTGAACTGCTGAGCCGCTCCCACTGTTTTGTGCTCGTCCAGTCACAGGTAAAAATAAACACAGTGTTTACACGTGGCCACACCGCCTTTGCTCTGCCCAATCCCGTCAGACCTTGGCAGCTCAGCAGGGAAGGGCCTGGTCGGTATTTGGATTGGAGACCGTTTGGGAACACCGGGAAGCCTGGCGAATGTAGTGAGTGAGTGGTTGGTGGTGGTCGGAGGGGCCGATGGCGCAGACTGGTTGCCTTGCTTCCGTCAGTCTACCCCAGGGCAGCTGTGGCTACAGTAGTAGCTTACCACCACCGGGTATGGAGTGAATGAATAATGTAATGTAAAGCGTCTTTGAGTGTCCAGAAAAGCGCTATATTAAACCAATGCATTATTATTATTATTATTATTACATGATGAGGTTTATCTCTGTGTTAAAGGCTCTGATTCTCCCCCAGGACGAGACTCGGGGGAAATGGCAGAAGGAAAAGCAAAGCCTCCAGAGGGCAGCACTGAGCCACAGCTCTGTGGGACAAAGTGAGTTCAGTCGTTTCTCATCCACTTTAACCTGTGGTGGCCTGATTTGTGTCCGATCTCTCCAGTGCCCCCGAGCTCAAAATGCAAAAGCAGAATAAAGTAAAGCCTCTTTTATTGTCAAATTCTCTTGGTTTAATCCCTGACCACACCAGGCCTCTGCAGGTCACATCCCTGTTACGACCGGCCACATGTAAACAGACCTTTGTTAGAAAGAGTAAAGTAAGTCTATGTGTCTGCTCCAGGTTTGGCCTCTTCACTGTGAGGGAATTAAGACATTTTAAATATATTTTAACCTGACAATTTCTCTGTTTGAGCCAGTTAGTTCTGAAGTCCTGAAAAATAAATCTCTTTAACATAATACAACACTACAGGCTATTTTCAAAGTGTGCATTGTATGAATGAGTGATATTCTCTGCACCATCGCTGTACTCCTACTTTCTGCTCTGTTCATACGAGGCGGGAGAAGAAATACAAACATGTGCAGGTTGTTTGGAGCATCGTGTGCGTGAACTGCATCAGTGTAAACAGAACTATGTGAACTCACCACAATGCGCAGCACGGATGGTAAAAGAGCAGAGACTTCAGTTTGTAATGGAGCGTGTTTCTGCTGTCCTGGATCTGCAGCAGCTCTGGCCTGCAGCTTTATAATAGGTTTGGTTTAAAGAGTGTGAGTGTTTCTCTCCCTCCTGCACTGGGACTGTCCACGTCGTCCATAACTAAAACCCTCACTGACCAATAACCTCCTTCAAAGACAAATGTGTTTTCAAAACTGATCATTTCTCTTCACACACAGATCTTCAGCTCACAGTCGTGTTTCCAATGCCCGGTCTAAAAATCGTAAACCAGAGTTAAGTCTTGAACCTGCTCCTCGAGACTCACGGTGAGAATTTAACTGAATGTGGAGTCTATCACAGCTGAAGCCAAGACCGACATAACATCTGTTCTTTACAGAAGCAGATCTACAGCCTCAGTGTCGACTCTGTCCATGAGGAGTGACTGGTCTCATGGCAGATTAATAAACTTCAGTCCTGAACCTGCTCCAGACTCACGGTAAGAAATAAACCTAGTGAGTCCATCCACAGCTATATTCACCTTATTCCGCCCACTTTTGCCACTTTTTGCGTTGTCTCTGCTCCTCGTTGTCTCTGCACTTCCGGTCGAACGCGAAGCCGTTCATTTAAACGGAGAACGAGGGAAAATATTCTCCGCTCAAATCTGATGTTTAGTCGATTGATTTGTGTAAAATGTCCGATGTTCATTTGCACCGACATGTCGACACTGCAGCGTTTCTCTGCGTGGCTGAAAAACGGATTTGTTTTCGTGTAGTGACTGATTTTAAGTGGACTTCTCCAGTCACATGTTAACACATAGGAGAAAAGGGGCGGGCACTATTCATGGCAACGCCCACGCGAGCCTCCGGAATAAGGTGAACAGACATAAGTCGTCAAAGCATCCTTTGAGTCAAATATTATTCCTAGTAAAGGTTTGTGGTTGATGATGGGGAGACTTTAGGAGATACTTTGTTTTATCAGATAAAAGTAGAAACAGAATGTGGCTTTCACATGTATCAGGCTGAAAACTGCACCTCCTCTCCACAGAAGCAGATCTACAGCCTCAGTGTCGGCTCTGTCCATGAAGAGTGACTGGTCTCATGGCAGATTGATAAACTTCAGTCCTGAACCTGCTCCAGACTCACGGTAAGAAATAAACCTAATGAGTCCATCCACAGCTATAGACATAAGTTGTGTGTGTGTCAAATTCTCTTGGTTTAATCCTTGACCACACCAGGCCTCTCACATCCCTGTTACAACCGGCCACATGTAAACAGACCTTTGATAGAAAGAGTAAAGTAAGTCTAAGTGTCTGCTCCAGGTTTGGCCTCTTCACTGTGAGGGAATTAAGACATTTTAAATATATTTTAACCTGACAATTTGTCTATTTGAGACAGTTAGTTATGAAGTCCTGAAAAATAAAAAATGAATCCCTTTAATATATTACAACACTACAGGCTATTTTTAAAGTGTGCTTTGTATGAATGAGTGATATTCTCTGCACCATCGCTGTACTCCTACTTTCTGCTCTGTTCATACGAGGCGGGAGAAGAAATACAAACATGTGCAGGTTGTTTGGAGCATCGTGTGCGTGAACTGCATCAGTGTAAACAGAACTATGTGAACTCACCACAATGCGCAGCACGGATGGTAAAAGAGCAGAGACTTCAGTTTGTAATGGAGCGTGTTTCTGCTGTCCTGGATCTGCAGCAGCTCTGGCCTGCAGCTTTATAATAGGTTTGGTTTAAAGAGTGTGAGTGTTTCTCTCCCTCCTGTGCTGGGACTGTCCACGTCGTCCATAACTAAAACCCTCACTGACCAATAACCTCCTTCAAAGACAAATGTGTTTTCAAAACTGATCATTTCTCTTCACACACAGATCTTCAGCTCACAGTCGTGTTTCCAATGCCCGGTCTAAAAATCGTAAACCAGAGTTAAGTCTTGAACCTGCTCCTCGAGACTCACGGTGAGAATTTAACTGAATGTGGAGTCTATCACAGCTGAAGCCAAGACCGACATAACATCTGTTCTTTACAGAAGCAGATCTACAGCCTCAGTGTCGGCTCTGTCCATGAGGAGTGACAGGTCTCATGGCAGATTGATAAACTTCAGTCCTGAACCTGCTCCAGACTCACGGTAAGAAATAAACCTAAAGGTGCGTACAGACCAAACGTGCGTCCACGCCCCATCTGCCTCTCGTTTGACGCCAAACAACGCCGCTTCACATACTTCACACTCGCGACAAACGCCTGTTTGCTGCGCGTGAAGTTTTGCAAGCGTCAAACATTAGGAGGCGTGTCTGTTGACTCAGGGCGCACTCACACTTGACATCCGAACCTGCCACTCTCCAGCTCGTTCGAGGAAAGGCCTGGATGACCCGAACGGCCCGCGCTCAAACTTACACAAACGAACCGAGTGGCCGAGCACGAGGAATTGTTTACAAGTGCACGTGAGCAGCAGCAGCTCAACATAATGCGGAAGAAAAAAAAACTTAAGCAGCTTCGTGAAATAATGTCTACTATGAGCCCTGTCAAATCTCTTCACTCCACTTTTCTTTGCATTTTACTACAGTTTAACAAAAAGGGCTATGGTGAATATAATAGTCCATTTTAATAAAGCAGAGAAATAGAGAAGTGCTCGTCCCTCTGTCCCGCTCAGCTGGGGCGGGGGTGGAGCAGCACCTGCCGCCCTGAGCCTTTCTTTGGAGTCATATACAGCCTGAACAGAAGATATGACCCTCAGTTTATGTCATTCATTGCTGCTTCGGCCACTGGTTAAACAGCTTTATGTTGGCGAACTCCTGGAAGTCTACGCTTTACGTTACAGCAAAGCACTAAATACAAACGCGCACTAAAATCACAAGTCATAAATGCACCCGCAGGTTTTCTCTGTCAGACTAAAGCCTGCGGACAAACCAGGTGCAGCAGCAGAGAAGCTCGGACACAGGGCGGGAGAAGCGCAGCCGCTCCCGTAAAGTCAGCCCGAGACGTGCGTGAAGCGTCCAGGGCGTCGGGAGTGAGTGGTCGGGGAGACGAGCGGTCGGGGAGACGAGCGGTATGTGGCCGGGGGTCCGGGGAGCCGCCCGGGAGCGAAACGGTCGGGGGCCGGGGAGAAGAGAGCGAGGCAGCCGCTGCCCTGTTTGATAAATACAGCCTTTTCTCACTGTTTTACGTGACAAATGCAACCGCCCACACAACAGCCGCTTGTATCCGTGCGTGTGCGCAAACACGAGCAGCCGAGCCGCGCTCTGGCCCCCTCCTCCAAGCGGCCAAAGTCCGGAACCGAGTCCGACTCGGGCATGGTTTGTTGCAGGTAACAGGTGACGCCTGAGCCCAGTCAGCCTCCCTGATTGGTTAACAAGGCATAAATGAACGCATGTGTAGAGTGGATTACTTGAGTGCATGAAGCAGTGGGCGTGGCCTCCCTGTTCGCTCACCGTGCTGTTCTCCCTGTTCGCTCACCGTGCTGTTCTCCCTGGCTTTGACGCACGTTTTTCCTCATCCGCTCGCGTTTGCTACGCTTAATACGCACGGACAGCTTTGCTTGCATTTCGAAGCGCGTTGAAGCAACTCTACATAGGGTTAACATGGAAGTTGGAGGCGTGGACGCTTTTGGTGTGTACGCACCTTAATGAGTCCATCCACAGCTATAGACATAAGTTGTGTGTGTGTCAAATTCTCTTGGTTTAATCCCTGACCACACCAGGCCTCTCACATCCCTGTTACGACCGGCCACATGTAAACAGACCTTTGTTAGAAAGAGTAAAGTAAGTCTAAGTGTCGGCTCCAGGTTTGGCCTCTTCACTGTGAGGGAATTAAGACATTTTAAATATATTTTAACCTGACAATTTCTCTATTTGAGCCAGTTAGTTATGAAGTCCTGAAAAATAAAAAAATGAATCCCTTTAATATATTACAACACTACAGGCTATTTTTAAAGTGTGCATTGTATGAATGAGTGATATTCTCTGCACCATCGCTGTACTCCTACTTTCTGCTCTGTTCATACGAGGCGGGAGAAGAAATACAAACATGTGCAGGTTGTTTTGAGTATCGTGTGCGTGAACTGCATCAGTGTAAACAGAACTATGTGAACTCACCACAATGCGCAGCACGGATGGTAAAAGAGCAGAGACTTCAGTTTGTAATGGAGCGTGTTTCTGCTGTCCTGGATCTGCAGCAGCTCTGGCCTGCAGCTTTATAATAGGTTTGGTTTAAAGAGTGTGAGTGTTTCTCTCCCTCCTGCACTGGGACTGACCACGTCGTCCATAACTAAAACCCTCAGTGACCAATAACCTCCTTCAAAGACAAATGTGTTTTCAAAACTGATCATTTCTCTTCACACACAGATCTTCAGCTCACAGTCGTGTTTCCAATGCCCGGTCTAAAAATCGTAAACCAGAGTTAAGTCTTGAACCTGCTCCTCCAGACTCACGGTGAGAATTTAACTGAATGTGGAGTCTATCACAGCTGAAGCCAAGACCGACATAACATCTGTTCTTTACAGAAGCAGATCTACAGCCTCAGTGTCGGCTCTGTCCATGAAGAGTGACCGGTCTCATGGCAGATTGATAAACTTCAGTCCTGAACCTGCTCCAGACTCACGGTAAGAAATAAACCTAGTGAGTCCATCCACAGCTATATTCACCTTATTCCGCCCACTTTTGCCACTTTTTGCGTTGTCTCTGCTCCTCGTTGTCTCTGCACTTCCGGTCGAACGCGAAGCCGTTCATTTAAACGGAGAACGAGGGAAAATATTCTCCGCTCAAATCTGATGTTTAGTCGATTGATTTGTGTAAAATGTCCGATGTTCATTTGCACCGACATGTCGACACTGCAGCGTTTCTCTGTTGGCTGAAAAACGGATTTGTTTTCGTGTAGTGACTGATTTTAAGTGGACTTCTCCAGTCACATGTTAACACATAGGAGAAAAGGGGCGGGCACTATTCATGGCAACGCCCACGCGAGCCTCCGGAATAAGGTGAACAGACATAAGTCGTCAAAGCATCCTTTGAGTCAAATATTATTCCTAGTAAAGGTTTGTGGTTGATGATGGGGAGACTTTAGGAGATACTTTGTTTTATCAGATAAAAGTAGACACAGAATGTGGCTTTCACATGTATCAGGCTGAAAACTGCACCTCCTCTCCACAGAAGCAGATCTTCAGCCTCAGTGTCGGCTCTGTCCATGAAGAGTGACTGGTCTCATGGCAGATTGATAAACTTCAGTCCTGAACCTGCTCCAGACTCAGAGTAAGATCTGACCTGAACACAGAGTCTCAGCAACTGACCTGAACACAGAGTCTCAGCAGCTAAACTGTGCTTTATATTTGTGATTGTAACTTGTGAGATGTTAAAGACGTGCTCAGTGCTGTGTGTTTGTGTCACAGAGAAACAGAGTCAGAGCAGGACGCCTGGCCTCAGTGTGGAGACACAGGCAACAGTCCTGATCAGGGGGTTCAAGGCCCTGCACCAGGTGAGTCTGCTCAGTCTGAGACTCATCAACTACAGCAGGGAATAAGAGACCTGTTCATCAACATTAACAGGTGTCTCCTCCTCTGTGTCCAGGTGAAGGTCTCCACAAGGTTCTGAAGGACCATAAGCAGAGCCTGAGCAGCAGATGTGAGAGTGTGACAGAGGGAAGTGAAGAATCAGGAGATAGAACTCTTCTGAACAGCATCTTCACTGAGCTGTACATCACAGAGGGCCTCAGAGAAGAGGCCAGAGCCCAACCTGAGGAGAGGAGTCTGGAGACACAGTCCAAGAAGAAGCAGGTCCAGGAGATCACCATCAGGTGCCAGGACATCTTTAAAGCTCTGCCCCCTGAGCAGCAGCAGGGGGCGCTGCAGCAGGGCTCCATCAGAGCCGTGCTGACTGTGGGCGTGGCTGGAGTGGGGAAGACCTTCTCAGTCCTGAAGTTCTGTCTGGACTGGGCCCAGGGCTCAGAGAACCAGGAGCTGCAGCTGGTGGTGCCACTGTCCTTCAGAGAGATGAACCTGGTCAGAAGGGGGCGCTACAGTCTGATGGAGCTGATCCAAGTGTTCCATCCAGCGCTGGATCCACAGGTCACTCTCATTTAGAGAAAGCTTTACCTTTCACATCATATATTTCAAAGTCTCAAACACTTTTGAAATGACTCCTGGCTCTCAGGGCGTTAGTTAGTTCAGTCTGTGTTCACATTCACTGTAAACCCTGCAGTCCCTCACACTGGAGCTCCACCACTCACTGGTTTAAAGTGAGGGTTGAAGGAAAGTGGTGTAAAGTCATGGATGTTAAATGTTGTGTTTCTCTGCCCCACAGACGCTCACAGCCCACACTCTGTCCGTCTGTAAACTCCTGTTCATCTTTGACGGCCTCGACGAGAGCAGACTGTCTCTGGACTTCAGCTGTGAGCTCATCTCTGAGGTCACACAGAGGTCAGAGGTGGGCGTACTGTTGGTGAACCTCATCAGAGGCGCTCTGCTTCCTCACGCCCTTATATGGATCACCTCCCGCCCAGCGGCGGCCCATCAGATCCCAGCGCGGTGCGTGCACAGGGTCACGGAGGTCAGGGGCTTCATCACTGACCCACAGAAGGAGCAGTACTTCAGGAAGAGGTTCTCAGATGAAGAGCAGCTTCAAACAGTCCTGTCCCACCTCAGAACCTCCCGCAGCCTCCACAACATGAGCCAGATCCCAGTCTTCTGCTGGATCACCTCCATAGTCCTGGACCACGTGTTGAGAAGCCATCAGAGCGGACCACTGCCCCAGACCCTCACAGACATGTACGCACACTTCCTGTTGGTGCAGACGCACAGGAAGAGGAAGTACAAACAGACACAAACAGAGGTCAGGTCTGAGACCTGGGGGCTGACAGAGGCCGACACAGAGCTGCTCCTGAAGCTGGGGAGACTGGCCTTTGAGCATCTGCAGACAGGAAACATCATGTTCTACCAAGAAGACCTGGAGCAGGTGGGTCTGGACCTGAGCGAGGCCTCGGTCTACTCCGGACTCTGCACTGAGATCTTCAAACGAGAGAGTGTCTTCAACCAGTCAGTCTACTGCTTCATGCACCTGAGCGTGCAGGAGTTTCTGGCAGCCGTTTACCTTCACCACTGCTTTAAGAACAACCAGGAGGTGGTCAGGGAGTTTCTTTATGGAAGTGAAGGAACAGTCTCAGAGTTAAGTCCAAATACATTCCTCAGAGAAGCTCTTATAAAGTCCCTGCAGAGTCCAAACGGCCACCTGGACCTGTTTGTGCGGTTCCTTCATGGCCTCAGTCTGGAGTCCAACCACAGACTTTTAGGAGCTCTGCTGAGTCCAATCGACCAATCAGAAATCACCAAAGTCATGAAGAACCTTAAAGAGATGAGCTCAGAGAAAGTCTCTCCCGACAGAAGCATCAACATCTTCCACTGTCTGATGGAGCTGAAGGACCAGTCTGCGCAGCAGCAGATCCAGGACTTCCTGAAGTCTGGAGGAGGATCTGAGGAGAGACTGTGTCAGATCCAGTGCTCGGCTCTGGCCTACATGCTGCAGATGTCAGAGCAAGTCCTGGAGGAGCTGGACGTAAGCAAGTACAACACGTCTCATCTGGGTAAACAGAGACTGATCCCAGTGATGAGGAACTGCAGGAAGGCTGTGTGAGTCCTCAGTCACAGACAGAAGCTTCACAGACCTGTTAGAATCACTCACATGTCGCTCTAACATCTGTTACAGGTTTAGTTACTGTGAACTCTCAGATCTTCACTGTGAAGTGGTGGCGTCAGCGCTGAGCTCCAGCCCCTCCCATCTCAGAGAGTTGGATCTGTCTAATAGTATCCTGAGTGACTCCTCAGTGTCTGTGCTGTGTGCAGGTCTGAAGAGTCCTCACTGTCAGCTCTCCTATCTCAGGTCAGTGCAGGTCTGAAGAGTCCTCACTGTCAGCTCTCCTCTCTCAGGTCAGTGCAGGTCTGAGGAGTCCTCACTTTCAGCTCTCCTCTCTCAGGTCAGTGCAGGTCTGAAGAGTCCTCACTTTCAGCTCTCCTCTCTCAGGTCAGTGCAGGTCTGAAGAGTCCTCACTGTCAGCTCTCCTCTCTCAGGTCAGTGTCAGGTCTGTGACGGCTCTCGCTCGTCCATCCTCCACTCTCCTCATCCTTTAATCACTGAGTGATGGGACGTAGCCGTTCTCTGAGAGTGAAGTAAAGTGTAGGAGATCATGTCTGAAAAACCACAGCATTTACCCCCACCTCGGAGTCCTGCTCCAAACCAGAGTCTCAGATGTTCAGCTGTAGCTACAGAAACTCCTCTGACTTTACTCTGGACTTAATCAATGCATTTATTCTTTATTCAGATTGGATTTCTGTGGTTTGTCAAAGATCAGCTGTTCCTCTCTGGCCTCAGCTCTGAAGTCCAACCCCTCACATCTCACTCAGCTGGACCTGAGATTTAACGGTCTGAGAGAGTCAGACGTGAAGGAGCTCCGGGTCCTCAAACAGAGCCCTGACTGTCGACTTAAGAGACTGAAGTGAGTCCAGACTTTATCAGACTGTTCTGAACCTGGAACTTTTTCTATTTTCTAAAAACACTGAGGCTGTTTGAGTTTGTTTTAAAGAGTTTTTTAATCTTAAATCCATTCTATCATTAAAGGTTATTTATGAAGATCAAGTGTTAACCATGTTATTACGTTATATCCTTATGAAAAACAGACCTGGAGTGAGTTTAGTTTCAATAATCATCATATTCAGTTTATCTCCGTCTTCCTCAGTCACACCAGCCCACACTCCGATACACGGGAGATTTAACTGTTTTAAAGACTTTATTATTTTTCATTGTCTTTCCAGATTAATTATTGTGAATAATAATAAGTTGTAATAAATAATTCCTGATTTCTGCTTCTCCACAGCTGGAGGTATTAATAATGATGTTCAGCAGCTCCAGATCAGACGCCTCAGTCTGAGTCCAGGAGAATAAACAGAAGGATCCAGGATCACGGCTCAGAGGAACAGGTCTGAGCTCCATCAAGAACCTGGAGACAAAGAGAGAGAAGAAAGTGAAGTCCTTCAGACTCTCCAGGCGTCTGATTGTTTTTATTGATCTAATATAGTGATGTTTTGGGGAGAACATTTGTATTTATTTACTAAAAACCAAATACTTGCCTTAAAACGTATTTTGTGACGTATTCTGTTACTTTGTCTAACCGGATTACTGTATTCTGAATACTGTGAATACTTTTAGAATACTTTCCCATTGATTGTCAGTATATTTATGTATAAATATGGCGTCTGATTACAAAACTGAAGATTACGATTGTTGGAACACCTGTAATAAACTCACTCAGCGTTTATTAGGAACTCAAAGACTCGTGTGGCAAAAGCACCTGAGCAGCAGATCCCCCAGATCTAATGTAAAGTCATGGAATAAAACGCTCGTCTTTCTAACTACAAACACCACAAGGGGGCGCTGTGGGAGTTCACACTCACACTGACACAACTTTACACCTTCACTCGAGGAGGAGGAAATGCTTTTGAAACAACAGATGTTCTTTGAATGTGTTGAAACTCATTTGTTGTTCAGATTGTGTAAAAACTAAGAAACAGAAAAAGTGTCAATTTGTGTGATTTGTGCAAATAAATAATGGAAAAAATATAATAAAACAGAGCAAGATGTTTATTATTTATTCATTTACAGACTTGGAAAATCCACATAGATAAAAACGAGGCCGACTCTAATTTGACTGAACATAATAAAGTGACACACGTTGGAGAAAGAGTTGGAGTTTTCCACTGTCCACTGTCCCGGCTCCTGAAGGTGTCGTTGTGTCCTTGGGCAGGACACTTCCTCTCTCTCCAGTGTCTGTGTGCACCGGTGTATGAATGAGAGCGACTGGTTCTTTTCTGTAAAGCGCTTTGGGCCTAAAGAAGGTAGAGAAGCTCCGTATAAGTCGAGTCCATTTACTGTGTGTGTTTGTGAGATGTTTACTCATAAAAACAATCATTTCATTCATAAAAACGTTTCATTGTTTTCTCATAAACGTGTCCAAAAGTGGAGACGGTTTTCAGACACATGTTTATTTCAGTTTATTTGATTTAAGCGACACGAGCTTGTCTCAAAAGCTCATCTCCATTTTGTCACTTTTTCCAAGGAGCTTTTAGATTTGGGTAAAGCCAAACTGTGGTGGATTCAGGTGGGGGTTCAGAGATCTGTCTCTGAACATACAAGCTTTCACCCGGAAACAGAAAATATACCAAATCTTCACAGTGACATGTTTAAATATTGCGCTGATTCAATGTTCCCCCATAGACTTATATGGGAGAACACAATTTCAAGGGTCTTTTTCTCCAAACACATGTTTCTGTCATTGTGGCGACACTATGTCCACGTCAGTCGGACCTAAAGACTTCACATTTTCCAGCCTCGGACGGAACAATATTTGGAAGGTTTTTTCAGAGGGATTTTTTATTATTTAATCCCTTAAGCCCCATTTATTGAGTTTAATGTCAAAAAATAAGGCGAAAATTACTTTAAAACTAAACAAAAAATCCCAAATCCCCTCTGAGAAAGTCTCGGTTACTCATTTATCGATAAAATGACATTTGAATGTAGCTCTGTCCATTATTCAGATTTCGTCGCTGAAAAAATGGGAAATTTGGGGCATTTTTAGGCATAAAACACCTTGTTCTTATATGAAAAGATAAAATGACAGAAAACTTCTTTATTCTTTATTCTTTATTAGGATCCCCATTAGCGCCACAAGTGGTTGCTCGTCTTCCTGGGGTCCTGACACAATATAAAATTACAGAACAGTTAAAATAGAATCCATGAATGTTTCACATTTCATATAATCACGCAGCCTCATAGGACACATATAACACACGGTGACTCTGCTCACATGTACTGAGCTCATTCACCTTTTACTTTCAGCTTAAAGTGTGCTTTACTCTTAGTATTTCTGATATTAAAAGGAAAGGAGTTCCAGGCGTTTGCTCCTCTGTACATAACGGTTCTTCTCATTGAGTCACTTTCGGGTCTGGGAACAACCACAGAGTTTGTCGTCACTTGATGAGTCACAAACCTGTGACCAAACCCGCTGAATAAGAGTTTGTCGAACCAAAAACTGGGCTGTTTGTCCATCAGAACTTTGTGCATGACCATGAGGAGACTGGCCTGTAGTTTGGTCTCCTGAGCATCTCACGGACATTAGTGTGGAAAGGACAGTGAAGCACGACTGGAGCTGCTCTGTTCTGAGCCATTTGAAGTCTCTGAAGATGCTTTTGTGGAGCATTGGACCACACTATAGGGCAGTGATGGAGGTGAGACAATACTATGCTTTGGACGACAGTTTTCACAACAGCAATGTATTGTTTTCTCACATTTATGCCAGTGATCGACAGCAAAAGCTTCACATTGATGTCTGTGAATTTAAACTGTTTTCCTTTTCACCTGCAGTGTCTCGGATTATAATAAAAATCACCAATGACTGAATCAGTTTTACATTTAGTCGACTCAAATCGGAGAGAATTATTTTGACTGAAACTAAACTGAAATATTTGTAACACACATTTAAACCCGGCTCTCTCCATTATTCACATTTCACTGCAGAAAACATTGGCGATTTTTACACCGGAAACCCCTCATGTTTACCATAGAAAAGGTGAAATCATCGACTGGACTGGGTTTAAGTGAAGCTTTACTTTTAGAAGCTCAGTCTGAGCCAGGAGGAGGGAAGTTTACAGCATCGCTCACGTCCAGTCCATGATTTTTTTTCAATGGATGTTCCCTGGATGAACGAGAGCCTCCACAAACGACATTTCCAACACATTTGTTCTCATGTTCACGTCGGTCTCCACAGCAGGAGTTTGTAATTGATATATATTCACCTGGACACGCCCCTCAGCTCCACAGTGCCGTATTTCAAACTGATCTCTCTCTCTTCTCTCGCCTTACTTGACACATTGTGCTGAAATTTGGGGTAATAATTATAAAACTACTTTACAACCAATATTCATCCTTCAAAAAAAGAGCCATAAGAACAATGTATAACGCTGGTGACCGAGACCAATCCACTGTTTATTAAAGCCAAGATTCTAAAACTTCAAGACATGATCACTTTTAAAACTGCTCAGTTAATGCACAAAGCTGAAAATAAGCAGCGACCTCTAAAAACACAGCAGTTGATTTCTGAAAGAGAAGGAAAATATCATTTAAGGGGCTCGGATCACTTTAAAACTGCCCATGCCCGGACATCCAGAAACAGTTTGTGTGTGTCCGTTTGTGGTCCTAAAATATGGAATAAATGACACGTCGACCTCAAACCATGTCCGAATATCAGACAGTTTAAATATTGTCAAAAAGATTCAGATTAGTGCTTAAAGATATAACCTTTTTTCTGCCTCGCGACGCTTAAGAATCTTTTCTGGAATAGCCAGAGGGGAATAGTAATCATGTTTACCTGTAAACTTGAAATGTTTAAACAAGACATTTTTATGTCTGTTGCGACCAGAGTAGGCCATAAGTACTTAATCGTTTGTGGCAATATATAGGCTCTAGGTAAAGGTATGCTGCCATAATGTGATATGGGGAATTCATTCATAGCCGACAGTACATGGGAGGAGGAGTTAGCTCGGAAGGAAATCTTGACCAAATAAGGGCCTAAAGGGAATAGCCATACTGATTGGGCCGAGTCAACAAGGGGCAAAACAGGGGTAGGAAATTGAGGGCTTTTGGAGAATATAAAAGAAGGGAGCGCAAGCAGCCTAGTGGGGTTTTTGCTTCAGAGCACCTCCAGAAGAACGGAAGAGGACGCAGATCTACTAAGACTACAACGCTGTATAGCCCAAGACACGCCGAGTAGAGATTTCGACGCATTGGACTGCAGAAGTTCCTCTGCTTCACGCGGAGACGGGACAAAATGAGGAAGAAGGCGACCGGCCTTTCCTGAATCAAACAGCTGCATCCTCCCGCTGACATAGCGGTTGAGAGCGGGAGTGAGAGTACGCTGGTGACAGGAAACTACCAGTTTCGACCTCTCGTGCCCTGTACTCTGAAAGGAGCACGGTGGAGACGCGGAGGAGCTCTGTGAAAGGCCGTCACTCTGGCTCTGGAGTACCACCGCTAAATTGTATAAGACCACAGAAAAAGATACCCTTACGGCAGCTCACAGCGAGGAGTGAGACTAGAGACTGTCGAGGCTGAGTGGAGGAGACCTCAGTGCATACCTCAGTCGGGCTCACGAGCACGATGCGTCTAAATTGCTGTAGATGAAGCTGACATTCTCCCTCTCCCTGAAACCAACAAAAGAAGAAGTGCCATAATTCAACGTTCATTAGTCATCTCAAGGACTGCGAAGTTATTGATATTATCTAGTCATAGGTCCTCACTTATATTAACCTAATATAGTCAATTTATGTTGTGTTAAATGTGAATCATTATTTGGCAAATGAGCTGTACTTTAACATTTTCCTGCATTAAAATAACCAAATCATAAGTTAATCTCTCATGTCATTCTTTGGTACAAAGTCTTTTGAATGTAAAATGTTGATAGGTAGTTCCCCATTTTGCTTAGAAATAGTTCTATAGGTATTTACAGTTTTTCCACCTAAAACTTATGTCCCGGGGGCCAAAACTGGCCACTAAAAGGTATTTCTGACAACAACGAAACCAAACACAAGGCAAGCTGCTAAGACTGAGGGGGTCGAGGTGAGGATCTCCGGGAGTTGGTGTCTCGACGGTGATTTCACAACGGCGGAAGCGGGGCAGACCTCACAGCAGTAGAAGTCAGACATTTTTGCCAAGCAGCTTAAAGTAGTTCTCTGAGTCTCAGAAGTGGCAAAGCCCACTGAGGAATAAAGAGACAGGACCCTTTAATTGGAGAAGCTGTTGGAATATTAGGTTTCGACACAATATCAATACAAAGAATGGATTTTCTCTAAGTATCGGAAGAAAATCTGACTTTTCATGTTCAGCTGTTGTAAACCTGATGTTGATGGTAGGGAGTATTCACACTGTATATGACAACTTGGTTTAGATCACAGAGCTCAGATTATTGTTTTAAGGAAGCCTAAAAAGTAAATAGGAAAAGAGACTGACAGTACTTAAAAGGGGCGGGACTAAATAAGTGTTTACTTCCCCCCCACTCCTTTCCGGACAGCCTCATTTCAAACGTGCAAAAGGTGAAATAGTTTGTACTAAGACGTAAATATGAGTTTGTGTTTTTATGTTTTGTTCATGGTCCGGATAAAATCTTACAATACTTACAATACAATCTCTCCTTAATGTGGCTTTAATGGACATTTGTGTGTCAGTGTTTGCGTGGTATTATCAGCGTGTCAGTGTTTGCTCTGAGTCCTAAACATCTGTCACATTTCTCTTGTATTCTTGAGCCCTGTGTCATCGATGAGAATAAAAGTGAGGATAAAAGTCTGGCTCTCACGGCCTCGGCTCCGGCTTTTACTTTCACACTTAAACCTTTACTGATAAAACCACACAAATAAACATGTCACATTTCAGAGACGGTTTAACCCTCTGTGGAATCAAACCCTTATGGCTCTGACACAGTGAAACCTCTCGACTCCCACCTGAACGGATCCCGTTTCATCCAGGCTTTCAAAAGGCTTTACCCCAATCAAAAAGCTTCTGGGGGAAAAAGCACCAAAACAGCCACAAAAAATGAGAAGAAAACAAGGATGTAAATGTGACAAAAAAGTGACAAAAATGTGACAAAAACTCAACCAAAAAGTGACAAAAATGTGACCAAAACTCGACCAAAAAGTGACAAAAATGTGACCAAAACTCGACCAAAAAGTGACAAAAATGTGACGAAAACTCAAACAAAAAGTAACAAAAATGTGACAAAAATGTGACAAAAATTTGACAAAAACTCAACCAAAAAGTGACAAAAATGTGACAAAAATGTGACGAAAACTCAACCAAAAATGTGACAAAAACTCAACCAAAAAGTGACAAAAATGTGACCAAAACTCGACCAAAAAGTGACAAAAATGTGACGAAAACTCAAACAAAAAGTAACAAAAATGTGACAAAAATGTGACAAAAATGTGACAAAAATTTGACAAAAACTCAACCAAAAAGTGACAAAAAAGTGACAAAAATGTGACAAAAATGTGACGAAAACTCAACCAAAAATGTGACAAATATAAAAAAAAAATGTGACAAAAATTCTACAAAAATGTAACAA
Organism: Gobius niger; assembly: GCF_951799975.1. NCBI lineage: Eukaryota > Metazoa > Chordata > Actinopteri > Gobiiformes > Gobiidae > Gobius > Gobius niger. The sequence goes on along the minus strand of NC_136872.1, from coordinate 27,016,371 downwards.
AAGCTCAACCAAAAAGTGACAAAAATGTGACAAAAACTCAAACAAAAAGTAACAAAAATGTGACAAAAATGTGACAAAAATGTGACAAAAACTCAACCAAAAAGTGACAAAAATGTGACAAAAATGTGACAAAAACTCAAAAAAAATGTGACAAAAACTCTACAAAAACGTGACGAAAACTCAACCAAAAAGTGACAAAATCTCAAAAAAAATGTGACAAAAACTCAACAAAAATGTGACAAAAAGGTACAAAAATGTGACAAAAACTCAACCAAAAAGTGACAAAAATGTGACAAAAACTCAACCAAAAAGTGACAAAAATGAGACAAAAATGTGACAAAAATGGGACAAAAATGTGACAAAAACTCAACCAAAAAGTGACAAAAATGTGACAAAAATGAGACAAAAATGACAATAATTCTAGAAAACAGCAACAACGCGAGGAATACTATCAGTTTTGTGGGTCTTAGCTTTCAAATGAGGCGTGACACTGGCCTGTTGTTCTGACGGGGCTCAGAGATTGTGTGTTTGTGTTGTGTCCTGTCTGCTGTGGTTGTGTTGTTGCATTGCACTCCCATAGTCTCCTAATAAAATCAAACAAAGTGTTATTTTCAACATCAATCAATCAATATCTCTTTATAAACGATTTTATTTGGACCTTTAAAAACATGGTTGTTCATCCATGATGCCAAAGCACAAACAGAAATGTGAAGAAAGTGTCCGGAGTGTGAAGATGTAAATATAAATATAATCCCATTTACAAACTCTGACTCCATTATTTAGATTTCACTGCTGAAAATATTGGTGATTTTGTCCACTTTTATACATAAAATGATCCACATTTCCTTCTGATCTCAGTGTCAGTGATCCTCAGTCTGTGCCTTAAGGGTTAAGTGTGTGGCTGTGGTGACAGAGGGCGGGGCTTGTCCTCAGGTAAAGAGCAGGTGTTTCCGCCGCAGTGTCACAAATGTGCGGCTGAAGGGGAGATGACGGGACGGTCCTGTAATCTCCAAACCGAGCAGAAACCAGGGAGAGTCGGACAGAGGAGACGCTTCAGAGCCCACACTCAGGTGAGGCTTTGGAATCAGACAGAGCTACAGTTTACAGACTCATCACTGCATCATATACACAATAACATACACCAGAGCACATTTGGTGTTTGGCCTTAAGTCAAGGTTCATTGAGTCATAATGAGTGCATTATTAGAGCTGTATCAGTGTAATGTGTGTAAATGCTTCTTATAAACAGAGCAAATATGTGTTAAAGTCAGTTAAAGGAGCGCCGTGAGGAAAGCAGTCGAGCTGAGCCGCTCCCACTGTTTCCTGTTCGTCCAGTCACAGGTATAAATAAACACAGGAAGGAATTTGGCAAGACACAGGTTAATGGAGGATGAAAACTGGTAGAATCAACAAGACTAACTTTACTTTAACCCATGAAGATACAGAGCCTCTCGAAAGTATTCATACACCTTGAACTTTTGCACATTTTGTCATGTTTACAACCCTAAACATAAAGATTTTATTTTGATTTTTTTTTTTACTGAACGTTCACACACAAGTAACAGACAACTGTGAAGTGAAAGCAAAATGATACATGATTCTGTTATTGTTCAAAAAATAGAAAAGTGAAAAGTGGGGCTTGCATAAGTATTCATACAGCATGCATGAATACTTTGTGAACCCCCTTTTTACTGCAATAACAGCACAAGTCTTTTGGGGTTTGACTGTACAAGATTAGCACATGTAGAGACTGACATTTTAGCCCATTCCTCTTTACAAAACAACTCCAGCTCTGTCACATTAGAAGGAGAGCGTTTGTGAACAGCAGTTTTCAGATTATTCCACAGATTTTCAATAGGATTTAGGTCAGGACTTTGACTGGGCCATTCTAACACATGAATATGTTTTTATTGAACCATTCCATTGTAGATTTATCTTTGTGTTTCGGGTCATTGTCCTGCTGAAGGTGAAGCTCCGCCCCAGCCTCAGTTCTCTTGTGACTCCAGCAGGTTTTCCTCCAAACTGTCTCTGTATTTGGCTCCATCCATGTTCCCAACTATTCTTACAATCTCCCCAGTCCCCACTGAGGAAAAGCAGCCCCACAGCATGATGCTCCCCCCCGTATATTTGACACTGGGGATGGTGCACTCAGGACCATGAGCAGTGTCAGGTTTGCTCCATACATAACGTTTGTCTCATCTGACCAAAGCTCCTTCTTCCACATGGAGCTGTGTCCTCCATATGACTTCTACAAACTTCAAACAGGATTTCTTATGGCCTCCTTTCAATAATGTCTTTCTTCTTCCACTCGTCCATGAAGGCCAGATTTGTGTAGATACGACTTATAGTTGTCCCATGTACAGATTCCCCCAGCTCAGCGGCAGGACTTCACAGCTCCTCCAGAGTTATCTTGGGGCACTTGGTTGTATTTCTCACCAGTGTCTCCTTGTTCAGTTTGTTAGTTTACGTGAACAGCCGTGTCTTGGTAAGTCGGCAGTGGTGCTTTACTCTTTTCATTTCTGAATGATGGATTGAACAGTTGCTCCGGGAGATGTTTAAATCTTGGGAAATCTTTTTATAACTTAAGGCTGCTTTAAACTTCTCCACAGCTTTATCCCTGACCTCTCTGGTGCTCCTGGACCTTCATGATGTTGTTTAGTGACCACAGCTCTGAGGGCCTGAAAGAACAGCTGTAATTATACTGAGAGTAGATCACACACAGGTGCCTCTATTTAACCGTTAGGCCAAGGTGTGAACATTCTGGAGTCATTAGGAATGTTTTAAAGGCAATTTAATGCACTCAGAAAATGCTGTATGATACTTATGCACGCCCCACTTTTCACTTTTCTATTTTTTGAAAAATAACAGAATCATGTATCATTTTGCTTTCACTTCACAGTTGTCTGTTACTTGCGTGGGAACGTTCAGTAAAAAAATCAAAATAAAATATTTATGTTTAGGGCTGTAAACATGACAAAATGTGCAAAAGTTCAAGGTGTATGAATACTTACGAGAGGCTCTGTAAATATAATCCCATTTACAAACTCTGACTCCATTATTTAGATTTCACTGCTGAAAATATTGGTGATTTTGTCCACTTTTATACATAAAATGATCCACATTTCCTTCTGATCTCAGTGTCAGTGATCCTCAGCCTGTGCCTTAAGGGTTAAGTGTTTGGCTGTGGTGACAGAGGGCGGGGCTTGTCCTCAGGTAAAGAGCAGGTGTTTCCGCCGCAGTGTCACAAATGTGCGGCTGAAGGGGAGATGACGGGACGGTCCTGTAATCTCCAAACCGAGCAGAAACCAGGGAGAGTCGGACAGAGGAGACGCTTCAGAGCCCACACTCAGGTGAGGCTTTGGAATCAGACAGAGCTACAGTTTACAGACTCATCACTGCATCATATACACAATAACATACACCAGAGCACATTTGGTGTTTGGCCTTAAGTCGAGGTTCAGTGAGTCATAATGAGTGCATTATTAGAGCTGTGTCAGTGTAATGTGTGTAAATGCTTCTTATAAACAGAGCAAATACGTGTCTGAACCTGTGAGGAGGCAAAGTGCGTGTGAAGGAGTGTGATGAGGAATGTAGTCGAGCTGAACTGCTGAGCCGCTCCCACTGTTTCCTGTTCGTCCAGTCACAGGTAAAAATAAACTCAGCGTTCACATGATGAAATCATGAGGAGTGAAGAACAATAGAGACAATCGAGTGGATTAAGAAGATATTTACTGGGTGAAAAGTATAGAACAAGTTTCACAAATAACAAACATAGACATGGGGTTTATATCCGATTATGCAAATTAGGTTTGTACAGGGCGGATCCTAAAACATGATTGGCCGGCCCAAATTCCCGGTAAAAGCAGTTATTTTCGGTAGGAGGTTAGTTGAGACAGACTGTCTGTCTGGGAAGCTACGTATTTGTCAATGTCATGGTGGCTGGACAGCTATGTATGGATAGAAAAACACATTCCTTGTCCTATAGGTTTTTTTACTTTCCGTTAGCGTAGGCAAAGTACGTTTTGCACACTCATAACTGAACACACTGGCATACGGGGAATTACCACATTGTTTCGAGTGGTCCATGGTGTTTCTCTAACAAATGTGCATTGTAATATAGTGTAGTTGTCCTCATGAAAGTTTGTATGTTGGAAAAGCCCTGTGGGCAACACATGTTATATCTGACATTTTATGGTCGATACTTCAAAAAGTGGTGCATGTATCAGTGCACGTACTTCAAATATTGTTGACCCATTGATTAGGATTCAAGTTCATCTATTTATGACACTTGATTTAAATATATAATAATAGTAATATATAATAATAATAATATAGTATATTATAGTAATATATTTGAGACTTATTGACAGCTCAGATAAGCAATACTCAACACCGTAGACGGTATGTTGAATGCCAATAATGTTCTTATGGGTATTTTTCTTTTAAGCAAACTTTCAATGTTGTGCATAAGATGTAGACACAGGGACAGGTCTTATCAAATTTACCTGGAACATTAAACAATATATAAAAAGATGAAGTTGTTCTTACCAAGAGTCGGTGACATATGAATGGAATTGAAAATCAATTGTTTACCCATCCATCAGGTACTTCCTCCTGTAAGACCTGTCGCGATGTCTGTGGAGATCCTCCTTCTGTCTCTGGGTTGTTTGAACGGGTTCTTTATGCCTCAGAGGTTTCACATTCTCAGTCTGTTGAAGAGACTCAGTAACAAAAGTAAATGTATTGTACATGTACTAGTATTATAAATTAAACTTGTCCACTGCCAAGGCAGTCTAGTTAGTTGTTACAAAATAAACAGATAATTTCCATGGGGAGAAAAACTAGTTCTTATCATGATTCAGATTTATCCATGAGTTAATCACAACTGGTTTAATCATGTTCTCGTCCCTGACGTGTAATTTTGATTCACTATGTTTTTTTCTAGTTTTTATGATCCTATATTTAGGCCAACATCTTATACTATTATTGTTTGTATTACTCTTGAAGTAAAATAAATTCTTATACTAGACGTAATGTATAAAACACATTATATTACTCTTTGTTGCACATAATCGTAGCTGTCTTTGATTATTGTGACGTTTTAATGTGTATGTTTCCAAAGCTTATGTTTTCTGGACACATTAGTTTGCATACTAATCCCAAACTCTCGGATGGTGTGTCCATTTTTGGTAGTTCACCGAGCAAAATACTAATCTTTATAATTCTCAATTTATATTTAAACTATCTTCCTTAGTTGTGGTAAGTTAACTGAACATAAGAACAGCGTCTCTATACTGAGCTCTAACAGCTCGAGCTTTTCTGCAGATCTCTTCTGCTCCCTGTGACCGGAGAGGCACCGAGATGAACAGAAGGTCTTTATGTTAGAGTGTCACTCATGAAACAAGCTCCAGAATTCTCTCTGGTTACTGCACTGGCGTTGCTTATTTTTAACTCTCTTCATACTGAGTTGTCAACTGAGCATTTTACTCCTATTTTTAGGACAATCATTTCTCATTATTTATTTCTTAAACACAGGTTGGCTACTTTAAATGTGAACATTACAAGAAGCTTTATGGCTATAATATTATTAAGTTTTATTCCTATTTCATATTGAGTTACAATCTGTATAGCAGATTCATGTGATTCACCTTTTGTCACTAATTGTTGTTAATGTTAGATGTTCAGCAAACTGAATGGGCTTAAATGATTCACAATACACTGGCATAACTTGGTGTTTGTCATCAACACTTACACATAAATGGCTTTACTATCATTTACTATCAGCTTTCATAGCTGAACTTCATAGAGCAGTTTACAATCATTGTATCAATGAGCATTGTTTTAAATTAATTTCAATTAAAATGGCATTGAAGTCCAGGTGTGTATCACCCAAATCGCTTCACACTGGTTTTAGAGTCACTTATGTGAACTCTTGCTGTAACCAATCATGTGTATACTTTAAGTCTGCCGTATGAGACAGATAATACAATTGTACATGTCAAAAGAATCAACGGAGGTTGCTTTGGAATACTTGAATTATGAATTTTCTAATTTCATAACAGCTTCTTTCCTTTCTGAATTTTCATATATTCTGCACTTTTGATTGGAGAATGAAAGATTTTTTCTTGTTCCCGTACATAATGACAGCTGCTACAAACACTTTTACCAAGGAACTCTGCCTTCTCTGCTTCGTCAGTCTGTTAAACTAATATTGAATATTACTAGCCACACCCTTCTGTCGTCTCTGGAAATACAGAACAGATTCCTGATTTCTTGTCTGACATGTAGGAATCAAACTTCAACGTGATGAGTGGACTCGAGGCTGGAATTTTCAGAGTGTCCATCATATCATAAACATGGAATTTGTCCCCTCAGCCTGAGATACAGTCTCTGGCTTGATCTCTCCGTTAGGATAAGCTTGTGTTGAACATGGAGCAAAGCACAGTTTGTAATCCAACATGACCAGTCCCACATGGAGAAAAGTTATTTCGTGTTTTTCCAAGTTCATGATCGCATGAGTCTTTCTTGTAGAGAGTTCAAAACTCTAACCGCTGACCGCATTCTATTCTTCACATGATGAGGTTCATCTCTGTGTTAAAGGCTCTGATTCTCCCCCAGGACGAGACTCGGGGGAAATGGCAGAAGGAAAAGCAAAGCCTCCAGAGGGCAGCACTGAGCCACAGCTCTGTGGGACAAAGTGAGTTCAGTCGTTCATTCTTAACCTCCTTCAAAGACAAATGTGTTTTTAGACAAAGCAGAAACAGATTATTTTCTCTCCACAGATCCACAGCTTCAGTGTCCGCTCTGTCCATGAACAGTGACAGGTCTAAAGACTTTAATCCAGACTTCAGTCCTGAACCTGCTCCAGATGAGTCGCCTCCTGGTCAGTTGTCCGACACTAGAGCTGTAATCGATGCCGCTCTGCTCCGTGTTCGCCTTCGCCCACACACAGGGTCCACCTCCCGGTAAGATCCCGATGATGTGCACAGAGACCTCGGCCTCTTTGCCGTTAGCGTTAGCTGGTTAGCGTTAGCTGGTTAGCATTAGCTGGTTAGCATTGGCCTCTTGCATTAAGTAAAGCACAAGTCGCTCAGCCACTGTGTTTACATCTAATGGAAACAGCTGGATTATCAGCAGTTATATAAACTCTAGGGGAGAGTGGGGGAAGATGAGACACTTTTTGGTGGTTATTGTGTAAAATCAGTACAATATAAATATAAGTAGTTTCTATTTACACACAGTTTGGGATGTTTTCTAGTTGTTTGCATCTTCAAAAATAGTCTAATTTTACCCCAGGAGTGGGTGAAATTGAAGCAGGTCTTGGGGTAAATTGAACCACCAGATTTAAAGGCGAAATTTACACGAAAAATCAGAAAATCTTATTCTTCACATTTTAATAACGGTCAAAAGTCAATATTAAAGCTTTAACTCACGATTAAACTCACAAACACCTCCTGTATCTGACAAACACATGACCTGAAAGACAAAGCTCTTGAAGGAACTACATTGTGTAAGCAGGGGGTTAATGATGTTCTTTCAATGAAACCACTTTAAGTTTGTCCTTAAACTGTACTTTATCATTTATTAACCTAAAAGTCTCCAGATTCTGTTCAAAATCTTCAGCACCAAAGAAAAAGTCTGTAAAATGTGACTTATCCAGGGGTGTAGAAATGTTAAAGCCTTGGGAGATCGAGATCCTCATTATCAGCTGTTCGGCTTTTCCCATAGAATTATCACACTGTGAATAACTGATGTCGGCCAAGTGTTAATAGTGAATATAATTATTAGAGAAAAATGAGCCGTGATGAAGAAAATCATGGACGGAACTATTTTAATGTTTCCCACGAGCAATTTTATGCAAAAACAATGATCATTGATACAAAGTTTTCTTTTCACACACACAGATTAAAACATTTTGTCCTGAAAAAAACTCAAAATAATTGAATGTAATATTTTAATTGTCTCAACCCAGAACTACCGACAAATAAAACTATAGAATTGTATTTAAATGTAGTTTGTTTGACAGTGTTTCTTCTGCAGCAGAGGCGACTCTTTCCCCAAACGCCCTGGGTTCATTTAACACATTTCTTCTTCTTTAAAAACACCAGGACAGTTCTTGGTACAAACAAAATGACCGGCCCTGATCAGGCCAAACATTTACTTGAGTGAGAGTGAATTGGAAAACGCTTATTTCACTGAAATGTTATAAAAATAAAAAGAGGTCCTAGCGCTGCAGGCTCCACTCTCAGGACGGGGAGCGCACGGGACCATCCACTCCCTGATTGGTCAGATTCAAACGCCTGAAAGAATCTTTTGTAAACTCCACTATCCTTAAGGTTAGGATTAGAGTCAGGTATACGGTTAGTTTGGATTACTTTATTTATTTATTTTTACTCATATTTTTATTGTTTTATACAGAATTTGTAAAAATATAAGCTTCTAAAGGCATGCGTACAATGTCTGGTTGTTTGTAAATGTTTGTACTGGAAATACAATTAAAAATCCACCTCTATTAACCTCGTACACCATGGTCTGGGTGAATACTGGACTCTGATTGGCTGGTGCATTATTTTGGTGTAACCGCACACGTAGTCCGGTAGTTAAATCACTGGGATGTCACTCCGCTGTGGCGTCGCCATAGCAACGCCTGACACAGCTGAGTCAGATAAAGGCGTAATTAGTGACTGACAGGAACGTATGAGATGGATTTAGTGTTTGCTAAATGTTTGTAGAGGAGAGTGAGCAGCTAGGTTAGCTACTGTTAATAACATATGAGCTTTACATTTCTATTGGAAACGGTTAAGGCTATTCATCATTTTCAGGTGTACATAAAATGATCCTGCATTGAAGCATATTTGTCTGGATTAGTAAAGTCAAACATAAAAGTTTCAGTTGGGGGGGGCCAGGTGTGAGCGACTCCACCGCAGCTGTTTCCATAAACAGTTGAGCTGGTTGAGCTAGCTAGCTAGCTTCAGGTTAAACCTTGTAAAAGGTAAATAACTCCTGCCCACGAGTGCCGCATATCGGTGTTTACTTCCAGGGAAAAGTGTTTCCGGGTTAGTCCTGTTGTGTTGTGATTCTGTGCTGATGTTGTGTCGTTGAGCCTGACTGAGATCCTCGTAATAGAATGACTATGGACAGATAGTTTCTATTTCTACATGGTTATACGGAGCTTGTACATTGGGTATAGTTGGTATAGCAGGGCTGAGAGATATTATATATATATTTGTGTGATCAGAACGAAAGAGAGATGTGCCTTGGCATAACTCTTATGTACCATATGGTGTATTTATTTATTTACGACTGTAAATGATGAATTCTTTATTTTTATTTCTTGGTAACTGTAAATGATGAAATTCTTTGACATTTTGTATGATCATAAACAATGTATATCAACATGTAAGCCCAGACTCATGCATCGGTTTCCTGCATTAGTCTAGCGGAAAATTAATGTGATGATGACTTGAATGAGAGATAAGGGGTAGGTTTACTATAAGTTCTTTGAACTTCTTCCTACTCCTTTTGAGCACAAAGTCTTGTTTTGTATTTTTTCTTTCTGTAAATGTTGGCATACTTTTTCTGCTCAAATGAATAAATAAATGAAATGAAATGAAATGAATAGCTGCGGAGAATGACTCGCTCTGAGACCAGCCTTCAGTGACCGGCTAATAACCCACATAAAATAGTCCCGTAGTCTGGCAGATTTAGTGACTTTAGTCAATGAAAAACACATTTATTATAAATGTTAGGTTTGTGGGACCCTGGTATAAGCGGATTAAACAACGAGGAGCCGCGTTAGACGTTATAATGCAGGAGGAACAACACTGTGTCGGGCGTTAGAACCGTCTAATGCGGTGGTTCTCAACCTTTTGGAGCCACGACCCCATTATAACAGGTAAAGGGGTTCGTGACCCCCGCCTACATAATTCTTAAAAAACAAAGAAAAAAACAAATGGCTGAAATAAAATTCATCAAACTACAAACAAATAATGTCACTCTGGTAAAATAGCAAACACATGCTACACTAAAACATTAGATTAAATGCTATTGACAATATGTATATTTTATCTAAATTATCTGGTGAGCCCCCAAATTTATCTTGCGACCCCCTTGGGGGTCCCAACCCCCAGGTTGAGAACAACTGGTCTAATGCGGCTCCGAGCTGTTTAGTCCTTACTCAACCCACACCTGATCAGTTTAAACTAGTGCTGTTTTGTTGTGGTGACGTCATGGTTGGAGCTCCACTTATTATTGGCTGCCGATGTTGGCAACTGGCCTATCAGGGAGCGGCAGGCCTTTCCCATCCTACGGAAAAAAATTCAGAGAGTTCAGTTTCCCGATGGCCCTGAGTACGAAACTGTTCCTCAGTCGACTGGACCTGACCCGTAGATTCTGCAGTCTCCTCCCTGACGGCACAACCATGAAGAGACTGTGTGATGGTGCGAAGGGTTCCCTTTGAGATGGTGGAGGATATGTCCTAAAGAGAGGGGAGAGGGGCTCCACAGATCTTCTCCACTGCTCTCACGATGCTCTGGAGGCTCCTTCAGCAGGAGGCAGTGCTGGGACCACGGCACACAGTGATGGTCAGGATGCTCTCTATAGTCCCTCTGTAGAAGAACCACACATTGATGGAGCTGGTCAGGATGCTCTCTATAGTCCCTCTGTAGAAGAACCACACAGTGATGGTCAGGATGCTCTCTATAGTCCCTCTGTAGAAGAACCTCACCGTGATGGTCAGGACGCTCTCTATAGTCCCTCTGTAGAAGAACCACACAGTGATGGTCAGGGTGCTCTCTATAGTCCCTCTGTAGAAGAACCTCACAGTGATGGTCAGGATGCTCTCTATAGTCCCTCTGTAGAAGAACCACACAGTGATGGTCAGGATGCTCTCTATAGTCCCTCTGTAGAAGAACCTCACAGTGATGGTCAGGACGCTCTCTATAGTCCCTCTGTAGAAGAACCGCACAGTGATGGAGCTGGTCAGGATGCTCTCTATAGTCCCTCTGTAGAAGAACCTCACAGTGATGGTCAGGACGCTCTCTATAGTCCCTCTGTAGAAGAACCACACAGTGATGGTCAGGATGCTCTATAGTCCCTCTGTAGAAGAACCACACAGTGATGGTCAGGATGCTCCCTATAGTCCCTCTGTAGAAGAATCACAGTGATGGAGCTGGTCAGGATGCTCCTCTATAGTCCCTCTGTAGAAGAACCACACAGTGATGGAGCTGGTCAGGATGCTCTCTATAGTCCCTCTGTAGAAGAACCACACAGTGATGGTCAGGATGTTCTCTATAGTCCCTCTGTAGAAGAACCACACAGTGATGGAGCTGGTCAGGATGCTCTCTATAGTCCCTCTGTAGAAGAACCATACAGTGATGGAGCTGGTCAGGATGCTCTCTATAGTCCCTCTGTAGAAGAACCACACAGTGATGGTCAGGATGCTCTATAGTCCCTCTGTAGAAGAACCACACAGTGATGGTCAGGATGCTCCCTATAGTCCCTCTGTAGAAGAATCACAGTGATGGAGCTGGTCAGGATGCTCTCTATAGTCCCTCTGTAGAAGAACCACACAGTGATGGAGCTGGTCAGGACGCTCTCTATAGTCCCTCTGTAGAAGAACCACACAGTGATGGTCAGGACGCTCTCTATAGTCCCTCTGTAGAAGAACCACACAGTGATGAAGCTGGTCAGGGTGCTCTCTATAGTCCCTCTGTAGAAGAACCACACAGTGATGGTCAGGATGCTCTCTATAGTCCCTCTGTAGAAGAACCTCACAGTGATGGTCAGGATGCTCTCAATAGTCCCTCTATAGAAGAACCACACAGTGATGGAGCTGGTCAGGATGCTCTCTATAGTCCCTCTGTAGAAGAACCACACAGTGATGGTCAGGATGTTCTCTATAGTCCCTCTGTAGAAGAACCATACAGTGATGGAGCTGGTCAGGATGCTCTCTATAGTCCCTCTGTAGAAGAACCACACAGTGATGGTCAGGATGCTCTATAGTCCCTCTGTAGAAGAACCACACAGTGATGGTCAGGATGCTCCCTATAGTCCCTCTGTAGAAGAATCACAGTGATGGAGCTGGTCAGGATGCTCTCTATAGTCCCTCTGTAGAAGAACCACACAGTGATGGTCAGGGTGCTCTCTATAGTCCCTCTGTAGAAGAACCTCACAGTGATGGTCAGGATGCTCTCTATAGTCCCTCTGTAGAAGAACCTCACAGTGATGGTCAGGATGCTCTCTATAGTCCCTCTGTAGAAGAACCACACAGTGATGGTCAGGATGCTCTGTATAGTCCCTCTGTAGAAGAACCTCACAGTGATGGTCAGGATGCTCCCTATAGTCCCTCTGTAGAAGAACCTCACAGTGATGGTCAGGATGCTCTCTATAGTCCCTCTGTAGAAGAACCTCACAGTGATGGTCAGGATGCTCTCTATAGTCCCTCTGTAGAAGAACCACAGTGATGGTCAGGATGCTCTCTATAGTCCCTCTGTAGAAGAACCTCACAGTGATGGTCAGGATGCTCTCTATAGTCCCTCTGTAGAAGAACCACAGTGATGGTCAGGATGCTCCCTATCGTTCCTTTTGTCTTCTCCACATGTAGAGAGAGATTGTTCTGCACCACATGTCCAGACTCACTCACACCTGTAGTTTGACTCGTCTCTGTTTGAGTCATACTTTGGAGCTCAGTCATGGGGCAGCAGAGTGAACAGGAGGAGGCTCAGCACACAGCCTTGGGGAACCCCCGTGTTCAGTGTGATGGTTCTGGAGGACTTGCCGCCGACACGCACAGCCTGTCAGAAACTCCAGCAGTCGAAGCAGAGCTGCAGCTTTCACATCTCAGGCTGAAGAACTTTATTTTCTTCTCTCCACAGAAGCAGATCCACAGCCTCAGTGTCGGCTCTGTCCATGAAGAGTGACAAGTCTAAAGGCTTCCCTCTGAACTTCAGTCCTGAACCTGCTCCAGACTCACAGTAAGATCTGACCTGAACACAGAGTCTCAGCAGCTAAACTGTGCTTTATATTTGTGATTGTAACTTGTGAGATGTTAAAGACGTGCTCAGTGCTGTGTGTTTGTGTCACAGAGAAACAGAGTCAGAGCAGGACGCCTGGCCTCAGTGTGGAGACACAGGCAACAGTCCTGATCAGGGGGTTCAAGGCCCTGCACCAGGTGAGTCTGCTCAGTCTGAGACTCATCAACTACAGCAGGGAATAAGAGACCTGTTCATCAACATTAACAGGTGTCTCCTCCTCTGTGTCCAGGTGAAGGTCTCCACAAGGTTCTGAAGGACCATAAGCAGAGCCTGAGCAGCAGATGTGAGAGTGTGACAGAGGGAAGTGAAGAATCAGGAGATAGAACTCTTCTGAACAGCATCTTCACTGAGCTGTACATCACAGAGGGCCTCAGTGAAGAGGCCAGAGCCCAACCTGAGGAGAGGAGTCTGGAGACACAGTCCAAGAAGAAGCAGGTCCAGGAGATCACCATCAGGTGCCAGGACATCTTTAAAGCTCTGCCCCCTGAGCAGCAGCAGGGGGCGCTGCAGCAGGGCTCCATCAGAGCCGTGCTGACTGTGGGCGTGGCTGGAGTGGGGAAGACCTTCTCAGTCCTGAAGTTCTGTCTGGACTGGGCCCAGGGCTCAGAGAACCAGGAGCTGCAGCTGGTGGTGCCACTGTCCTTCAGAGAGATGAACCTGGTCAGAAGTGAGCGCTGCAATCTGATGGAGCTGATCCAAGTGTTCCATCCAGCGCTGGATCCACAGGTCACTCTCATTTAGAGAAAGCTTTACCTTTCACATCATATATTTCAAAGTCTCAAACACTTTTGAAATGACTCCTGGCTCTCAGGGCGTTTGTTAGTTCAGTCTGTGTTCACATTCACTGTAAACCCTGCAGTCCCTCACTCTGGAGCTCCACCACTCACTGGTTTAAAGTGAGGGTTGAAGGAAAGTGGTGTAAAGTCATGGATGTTAAATGTTGTGTTTCTCTGCCCCACAGACGCTCACAGCCCACACTCTGTCCGTCTGTAAACTCCTGTTCATCTTTGACGGCCTCGACGAGAGCAGACTGTCTCTGGACTTCAGCTGTGAGCTCATCTCTGAGGTCACACAGAGGTCAGAGGTGGGCGTACTGTTGGTGAACCTCATCAGAGGCGCTCTGCTTCCTCACGCCCTTATATGGATCACCTCCCGCCCAGCGGCGGCCCATCAGATCCCAGCGCGGTGCGTGCACAGGGTCACGGAGGTCAGGGGCTTCATCACTGACCCACAGAAGGAGCAGTACTTCAGGAAGAGGTTCTCTGATGAAGAGCAGCTTCAAACAGTCCTGTCCCACCTCAGAACCTCCCGCAGCCTCCACTACATGAGCCAGATCCCAGTCTTCTGCTGGATCACCTCCACAGTCCTGGACCACGTGTTGAGAAGCCATCAGAGCGGACCACTGCCCCAGACCCTCACAGACATGTACGCACACTTCCTGTTGGTGCAGACGCTCAGGAAGAGGAAGTACGGAGCAGGAGCTCAGGACAGAGCAGATAAGATGAGTCTTGGAACAACTCATGATGATGCAGTTAGGTCTGATGACAGAGTGAAGAAGAGTTTGTGGAAGGCTATTGTACACAAGGTAAGGCCCCAGAGGAAGCAAACCCCTAAGAACCAGGAGAAGAGTGGACAGACACTGACAGAGGCCGACACAGAGCTGCTCCTGAAGCTGGGGAGACTGGCCTTTGAGCATCTCCAGACAGGAAACATCATGTTCTACCAAGAAGACCTGGAGCAGGTGGGTCTGGACCTGAGCGAGGCCTCGGTCTACTCCGGACTCTGCACTGAGATCTTCAAACGAGAGAGTGTCTTCAACCAGTCAGTCTACTGCTTCATCCACCTGAGCGTGCAGGAGTTTCTGGCAGCCGTTTACCTTCACCACTGCTTCAAGAACAACCAGGAGGTGGTCGAGGAGTTTCTTTATGGAAGTGAAGGAACAGTCTCCAGATTAAGTCCAAACGAGTTCCTCATAAAATCTGTAGAAAAGTCCCTGCAGAGTCCAAACGGCCACCTGGACCTGTTTGTGCGGTTCCTTCATGGCCTCAGTCTGGAGTCCAACCACAGACTTTTAGGAGCTCTGCTGAGTCCAATCGACCAATCAGAAATCACAGAAGTCATTAAAAACCTTAAAGTGAAGAACACAGAGAAAATCTCTCCCGACAGAAGCATCAACATCTTCCACTGTCTGATGGAGCTGAAGGACCAGTCTGTGCAGCAGCAGATCCAGGACTTCCTGAAGTCTGGAGGTGGATCTAAGGAGAAACTTTCAGAGATCCAGTGCTCGGCTCTGGCCTACATGCTGCAGATGTCAGAGCAGGTCCTGGAGGAGCTGGACCTAAACAAGTACAACACGTTTCTCCAGGGTAAACAGAGACTGGTCCCAGCGGTGAGGAACTGCAGGAAGGCTGTGTGAGTCCTCAGTCACAGACAGAAGCTTCACAGACCTGTTAGAATCACTCACATGTCGCTCTAACATCTGTTACAGGTTTACAGACTGTGACCTCTCAGATCTTCACTGTGAAGTGGTGGCATCAGCGCTGAGCTCCAGCCCCTCCCATCTCAGAGAGTTGGATCTGGGTATTAATAACCTGAGTGACTCCTCAGTGTCTGTGCTGTGTGCAGCTCTGAAGAGTCCTCACTGTCAGCTCTCCTCTCTCAGGTCAGTGCAGGTCTGTGACGGCTCTCGCTCGTCCATCCTCCACTCTCCTCATCCTTTACTCACTGAGTGATGGGACGCAACCGTTCTCTGAGAGTGAAGTAAAGTGTAGGAGATCATGTCCGAAAAACTGCAGCATTTACCTCCGACCTCTGAGTCCTGCTCCAAACCAGAGTCTCAGATGTTCATCTGTATGTAACACGTATGAATTTCCGTGTATTTGAAACTTGTGGTAGGACTAGACCGAGGTAGAAATAGGTTTGTCTTAGAGGAAGGGACCAGCACTTAATAAACTACAGGGCAATGATCTGCTGTTATATGCCAAGCACCACATGTATTAGAAAAAAGAGAAAAACACTATGTACAATATATACAATATTTACAGAGTGCACTTTTGGGAATAATCGAGTTCATGAGTTCATAGGGTCTCGGTTAGACCCTTAGCAGCGCTTCATTGTCCACGTGACCACAACGCGCAAAGTTCATTAGTCCAGTTTAACAGAAGGAACCAAAACAAAAAGGCAAAAAGTTGCAAAAGTAGGTCCAAGCGCGTGTTGAGTGAGTGGAGAACGAGTGGTTCGGCTGCAGAGCCTCCTACCAGTACAGCAGTAGATGATCTGATCCTTGACGTGAGCTTTAGACGTTATTGTCCATAGAACCAGGTCCAGGGTGCAGCAACCTAGCCTGCACAGCGAAAGCTAGCATCAGTATACATGTATACACTTGTCATAGGAATGCACCAATTCAATACATTCATTCATCAGCAAGGATAATCAAACAATTATCTTCATTGCATTCCCAATAACCATGGTCATGGCAGTGACAGCAGCTAAAGCCGAGACATAGCAACGGCTAGCAGTCACAAACATTCAGGCACAGTAGCTACTTTGTAGACAATCTAAAAATAATGTGGCGATGTCTTCACATTATAAACATTTAAATCAATGGCACAACTTACGGCAGCGAGTGCCATGTAAAAATATAAAAACAACAAGAACGGCTACGCTGACCAGCTTTAGCACATAGCTTACCAATTCCATTCATTTACAGCACACGAAACAACAGCGTGGCTTGATCGCAGTGTAAAGCATCTGCAAGTCGAGGAGCACACATCTTAAAACGAGTACATGAAATGTGACAAAAGAGGCTCATTTAGATATTAAAATGCGCTCTACCTGCAGCCGAACTCCGTCCTGCTTCCCACCCGTCTCCCCACTAGTGTGTGCCGCCATGTTCCCGCACAGGGCTAAACTCTTGCATGCGTGACGACGGAGGTATCGCGAGATTTTTTGAGTTTTTAGAGTTTGCAAGCAGACAGTGATGACCAGCAATAGATTTTACAGCTGGGTTACACCCTCCCCCCTTTTAATTCATGTGCGTCTCGTCGCATGCTACAACAGGAACATGATACTACTATACTGTACTAGATACTATTTGCAACGCTTCAGTACACACGTCAGAAAGGCTATGAAATAGCGTCTGTACAACCGAAATCAGGGGATTGCCGAGAATGGAATACTGTAGACGACTTGGTGGGTGTCGCTCACGAACTGAACGTCTCGGCGCAACATCAGGAATTATTTCAGGGGTTACGGCAGCGTCAGGACAAGTGACATCGACAGATGAATCAGACTGGCCAAGAGCAGGGACATTGGCTTGAGAGGATGGCTCTTCGGGCTGCACATTGTCCGGCGGCACCTCATCAACCCCCTCAATAGGTCCAGAGCTCTCAGGCCCATTTCCTTCCTCATCTGTCGATTCTTCCACCTCTGAATCGCTTCCTGAAGATGAATCGATCTCAACTTCTGGCTGTGGAGATTGACTAGAAGCAGCCGGCAAGTTGGGTGTAATGTCCACAGAAGTGTCAATGTGAGATGGAGAACCCGGGTCGGCCTGACTCGCACACTCTATCGGGGACAACACTGGAGGTAAGGCAGCAGGAAATTCAGAGCTTTCCTCCACCAAAACACTTGTACTGGACTTTTCAGGAGAGTGAAACGAGCTGGGCTGGACAAGGCATAGAAAATCTTCATCCCGAGACAGGTAAGTGGAGTCAGGTTCTTCTGGAGGTTGACTGCGAGTTTGCGGTCGACGAGCAGGGACTGGAGATGAGGCCTCTATGTGACCTCGAACAGGGAGAAAGCCACAGGGCAGGAGCAGGTCACGATGTAAAGTACGAGTACCCCCGTCATGAGTCTCGGGTTTTACGGTATAAACTGGCAGGTCGCCAGCGCACTTGATGATCACGTTAATGTCTGACTCCCAATGGTCCTCCAGTTTGTGTTTCCCCCTGAGTCTCACATTTCTGACAAGGACTCGATCCCCAACTTCCAATTTACATGGAGTCACTCTGCGATCAAATCTCGTCTTGTTCCTTTCTGCAGACTTGAAAGCACTTTTGGCCGCTAGCTGGTAAGACTCTTCCAGGCGTGAACGCAAATCCTTAACATACTGAGAGTGAGTGACTGAAGATTTCTCCCGGACGGGTAGACCGAAGGCCAAATCCACGGGCAGCCTCTGCGATCTTCCAAACAGGAGCTCATACGGGGTGAAACCGGTTACTCCGTTGCGCATGCAATTGTATGCATGAACAAGCGGCTTGACGTATTCACGCCATTTTTTTTTTCTGCTTGCGCTCCAAAGTACCAAGCATGTTCAACAAGGTGCAGTTGAACCGCTCAACCGGGTTGCCCCGTGGATGGTAAGGAGTGGTATGAGTTTTCTTCATGCCAGTCACTACACAAAGCTCTTGGATTAGCTTGGATTCAAAGTCCGGACCCTGATCAGTGTGTAGCCTCTCAGGAATTCCAAAATTCACAATAAAATCATTCCACAGGCATCTGGCTACTGTCTTGGCCTTCTGGTTGGGAGTAGGTATAGCGACAGAAAACTTTGTAAAATGGTCAGTTAGCACTAGAATGTCCTTTGTGTTACTGCTGTCCGGTTCGAGTGAAAGAAAGTCCATACACAGTAGTTCCAATGGTCGAGTCGTCTTGATGTTGACCAGAGGTGCTGCCCTTTCTGGTCACAAGTGCGGATCTTTTTTTCGACATCGGAGGACATTCTAGGCCAGAAAAAACGCTGACGTACGAGGTCCAATGTCCTCTCTATCCCCATATGGCCCATGTTGTTATGAAGGCTGTTGAGGACCAAGGGTCGCAGCTCAGGAGGCAGAACAAGTTGGAAGGTGGTGTGTTCATCTTCCTGTCTCCTCCGGTAGAGAATTCCATTTCTCAGCTCCAGTTTGTTGAGCTCTCTCAGTAGAAGAGGGAGTTCAGGGAGTTCTTGTCTGAGAGTAGGAACAACCTTCTCTCCCGTCTCCAACTGATGGACTGCTTCTCAGATGACAGGATCTGCGAGCTGTCGGTCCCTCAAGTGAGATGGCGAAAGCGCTGGAAGGTCTGGAAGGCTATGTACCTCTTCCGAGCAATAGCTCACAGGAATGCCATCAACGTGCATAGAGAGAGACTCGGCAAGGGTGACATGTGCTGGAGTGGAACCCAGAGAGTCTTTAGCCAAGGAGCGCTCACAAATGGCGTTGACAATAGCGACAGAGATTTCCTCCACTTTTCCAGCCTCAGCAACATGATGCTCCAGAAACTGCTGAATGAGGCTTTGCTCCTTTAGAGACTGGGCATACTCTGGCTTGGATTGATGTGGCCGTCTGGATAAGGCATCAGCATCATAGTTCTGGCGTCCGGCACGGTACTGGAGCTTAAATGAGTAAGTGGAGAGAGCGGCTAGCCATCGGTGACTTGTGGCGTCCAACTTTGCAGAGGTGAGTACGTAGGTCAATGGGTTACTGTCCGTGACCACTGTGAAATTAGCGCCGTACAAGTAGTCGTGCAATTTTTCAGTTACACTCCACTTCAATGCCAAGAACTCGAGCTTATGGGCGGGGTAGCGTGACTCACTCTGTGACAGCCCTCGACTGGCATAGGCGATGACTCCAAGTTGACCGTCCTGTTCCTGATACAGCGCAGCTCCAAGACCAGTTGTACTTGCGTCTGTATGCAGAACGTATGGCTGCTTGGGGTCAGCAAATCCGAGAACAGGGGATGATGTTAACTTGCCAATGAGAAGGTCAAATGCTCCTTGACACCCCGGAGTCCATCGCTCGCCAAAAGACTGTTTTGCATCGAGGTACTGAACGGGTGACCTCTTCACATTCGCTAATTTGCGCACAGGTGGATAGCCCTTCGTGAGGTCATTCAGCGGCTTGATGAGAGAGGAGTAGTCCTTAATGAATCGTCGATAATAACCGGCAAAACCCAGGAAAGATCTTAGTTCTTTGAGATTTGTCGGAATTGGCCAGGATTTTAAGGCTTCAATTTTCGCTGGGTCTGTCTCGACTCCTCGTTCAGATACCACGTGCCCAAGATATTTCACAGACGTCTGGTAGAACCGGCATTTTTTGGAAGAAAGCTTCAGGCCGTAATCCGTCAGCCGACCAAGGACGTGCAACAGCCTCCTCTCATGCTCCTCCAGTGTATCCGAAAAATTATTATGTCATCCAGGAAAACAAGTGCCTCCCTCAGGTGAAGATCTCCCATGCATTTTTCCATTAGGCGTTGGAAAGTGCTGGGCTCATTGGTGACTCCCTCTGGCATTCGGTTAAATTCCCAAAAGCCTAATGGTGTAACAAAAGCGGTTTTGGCTTTGTCCTCTTCACTCATGGCGATCTGATAATAGCCAGACTTCAAATCCAATGCCGTGAACCATCTGGACCCGACAACGCCGAAAACAACTCCTCAAGATTGGGTAGGGGATAGGCGTCCTTCACTGTCTATAGATTAAGCTTCCTATAATCTATGCACAGACGAACGTCTCCATTTTTCTTCCTAACGACGACAATCGGGGAGGAAAAAGGCGATCGATTGAGATTCACGAATCACACCAGCTTCAAGGAGGTCATGCAGGTGCTTGCGGACTGCCTTGATGTCTTGCGGATGCACTGGTCGAGCACGGTGTTTGAAAGGAGTCTCATCATGCAATTTAATCTGATGTCGGACTTTGTCGGTGCAACCAAAGTCTATATCATGCTGTGAGAACACCTCTGGCATACTGTTTAGTTTAGCTGTAATGCGGTCCTTCCACTCGGCCGACAACGGGGAATCACCAAAGTCAAACTGCATGGTTGATGTTATAGAAGCACCAAGCGTAGTCTCCACTTGCTGTGACAGAATGCTGGCAGGTTCCCCAATGCTAGCAATCACCATCAAAGGAGGAATCAGGACGTCTTGCTAAGACTCATTTCGCACAATAACTGGGACTTTGTAAGGAGCACGGTGTGGAATGGAGATCAAGCAGCTCTGAATACACAATCCACCAGGTAACGGAGAGGCAGGATGCTCGATGAGCGCGTACTGGGTCGCAGGATGGGTCTTGAGGTCAGCAAAACCATCCACAGCAACAGTACAGCCAGCTGGAATGGTGAACGGAGCTTTGCTGGTTAGGCGCACCACTCCAACATGACCATCTTGGCTGTGTTGATGGCGCAATGCTAGGAGCTTTAGCAGATCAGAGTTGGGTTCATTGGTGCAGTGGGGTCGAATGTGCCCATCTTCACCACAGCGAAAACAGAAGCCAGCTCTGGGGTGTGTTGAGGCAGTTTTACGAGATGACATGGTGGCTTGAGTCTGTGGCTTATGCTGGTAGGAGGACTGACCGTTAGTGAAGGGAGGCTCTTTCTGATGCTGGTGACCGGCAGTTAACATGGAGAGTTGTTTCTGGACGTCTGCCAACTGTCGAGCCAATTGCTGCGTTAAAGTGGTGAGTGCCGCTACAGCGCCTTGCTCCTCATTGTTTGCATGGGCAACCTGGGCGTGGGATGCAGCTTTCTGCTTCGTAGCTCCCAGATGTTGCTTAATTCGCAGACTTTTGGATGCCTCACGATCCTCCTCCGTCCTCAGCAGTAATAACAGCTCAGCAAAAGGCGGTGGATGGCTTTTCTTCTGCTTAAGCTGCAATTCGGAAATCAATGTGTCATTCCAGCAGCCACGACAGAACTGAGCAAGTAAGTGTCTGTTAACATCTGCCTCGGCCACTCCCCCCTTTTTACAGCAAGGCTCACGGCGACTTGAAGACGTTGTAGATACGCTGACGGCTGTTCTCCTTCATTTTGGAAAGTATCCATAAACTTTGCATAGAGTTCCTCTCCATCTTGAACTGTGCCAAAAGCAGACTCCAGTGTCTGGATGTACACAGCAGGTAAACTGTCCAGACTCAAATGTCTCACTAAGTCAACAGCTGGCGGCAGCAGACTGTCATCTATCCTTCTTGATCTGTGCAAATCTGACACAGCTGGATCATTTAACAGCAGCTCAATTTCCTGTGCGCCACGTATCAAAGTCAACTTCATGTGCTGGTCTGGGTGTCCTCCCAGAGAAGGGTCGAAGTCGCTGGGCTGACAGGTGATGCGCCACAGAGTCCTCACTCTTCACTATATGCTCCACAACATAACGCTGTATTCCCGGCGGGTTCATGTCCTGTGCCATCAGGCTGGGTGTTGCTCCGCTCGCTCTGGGTTGAGACATTGGTGTAGCCGGGATTGACTCAGGCCTTGCGTAGTTCGCAGCAGTTGCAGCTTGAGGGGTGGCACCTGGCAGTGTCTCTGCGACGCGTAGAGGTGGAGGTGGTGCCGTTGTGTCCTTGACTGGATCTGAGGGAGACTGTTTTATCTGCAGGGCAGGACAGATTTTAGAGACAGAATGGCCAATCTGATTCATCATTTCTTTATAAACATCGACATAATCTATGCCGGTTATCTCGGCTAAATTTTCCATTTCTGCAATGAAACTTTTAGCTTTAGTTTTACTGACGTAGTCACTGTAAACAGTAGACAAATCGGAAATGGAATATTCACCCATGCCATCCTTAGAGAGCAAACTGTAGGGTAATACAGGCTTTAACGTAGAAATAGCAAGACCGGATTCAAATTCAACTACAATTGTTTCATAAAATTCGGACGTGGAATCATCGATTTCTACTTTCTGAGCTATTTTACCATAACCCTTGAGAAAATCGAATACCTCTTCATCAGACTCAGAACCCGTTGTGCCCTCGACAAGCACTGCATTTGGTATTTTAATTCCCAATTTGTCAAACACATTCATAGTTTGTCTTTTTTTTTTTTCCCACAACAATAACAACAATAGTAATATTAAGAACTGTTCAAGCTTCCTCCTGGGCTATAGCTCGCCAACTATGTAACACATATGAATTTCCGTGTGTGTGAAACTTGTGGTAGGACTAGACCGAGGTAGAAATAGGTTTGTCTTAGAGGAAGGGACCAGCACTTAATAAACTACAGGGCAATGATCTGCTGTTATATGCCAAGCACCACATGTATTAGAAAAAAGAGAAAAACACTATGTACAATATATACAATATTTACAGAGTGCACTTTTGGGAATAATCGAGTTCATGAGTTCATAGGGTCTCGGTTAGACCCTTAGCAGCGCTTCATTGTCCACGTGACCACAACGCGCAAAGTTCATTAGTCCAGTTTAACAGAAGGAACCAAAACAAAAAGGCGAAAACTTGCAAAAGTAGGTCCAAGCGCGTGTTGGGTGAGTGGAGAACGAGTGGTTCGGCTGCAGAGCCTCCTACCAGTACAGCAGTAGATGATCTGATCCTTGACGTGAGCTTTAGACGTTATTGTCCATAGAACCAGGTCCAGGGTGCAGCAACCTAGCCTGTACAGCGAAAGCTAGCATCAGTATACATGTATACACTTTTCATAGGAATGCACCAATTCAATACATTCATTCATCAGCAAGGATAATCAAACAATTATCTTCATTGCATTCCCAATAACCATGGTCATGGCAGTGACAGCAGCTAAAGCCGAGACATAGCAACGGCTAGCAGTCACAAACATTCAGGCACAGTAGCTACTTTGTAGACAATCTAAAAATAATGTGGCGATGTCTTCACATTATAAACATTTAAATCAATGGCACAACTTACGGCAGCGTGTGCCATGTAAAAATATAAAAACAACAAGAACGGCTACGCTGACCAGCTTTGGCACATAGCTAACCAATTCCATTCATTTACAGCACACGAAACAACAGCGCGGCTTGATCGCGGTGTAAAGCATCTGCAAGTCGAGGAGCACACATCTTAAAACGAGTACATGAAATGTGACAAAAGAGGCTCATTTAGATATTAAAATGCGCTCTACCTGCAGCCGAACTCCGTCCTGCTTCCCACCCGTCTCCGCAGTAGTGTGTGCCGCCATGTTCCCGCACAGGGCTAAACTCTTGCATGCGTGACGACGGAGGTATCGCGAGATTTTTAGAATTTTTAGAGTTTGCAAGCAGACAGTGATGACCATCACATTTTACAGCCGGGTTACATGTAGCTACAGAAACTCCTCTGACTTTACTCTGGACTTAATCACTTCATTTATTCTTTATTCAGATTGAGTGGCTGTGGTTTGTCAGAGATCAGCTGTTCCTCTCTGACCTCAGCTCTGAAGTCCAACCCCTCACATCTCACTGAGCTGGAGCTGAGTAAGAACAGACTGTCTGACTCAGGAGTGTCTCATCTGTGTGGTTTTATGCAAAAATCAGACTGTCGCCTGCAGATTCTCAGGTCAGTTCAATGTCTCTGCGTCAGGGCTCAAGTTTTGGTTTGTTCGTGACAAAAAAAATTCATTTCCAGAATAATACAAACTTAGAAGTCTTATCCAAAGACTTTTAGAATATATTAAACCATTGAGTGCCAAAAAGAAAAAACGTGTTTTTGCATTTTTTTATTACAAAACGAGACAGTCTTAGCCTGGCACGAGTCAGACTGATCCTCCCTGTGGGAGCTTCTATAATGGCTGAGGCTCTGCCCGAGTGCGGCTTTTTTTCATTCAGTTAACACCAGCCCTGAAGTTTTGTAATGACAGCGCATGCGCGGCCCGTTCTCCGACTTCTCCGCACCGGGCCTCTCGTAGGAGGAATAATACCATATTTGGGTGAAAGCGTCATTTCGGGGACCCTTAGCAGGACACATGGATGTAAAATTTGTCAATATTTATGAATGAAAACCCGCTTGAAAGACGGACTTTCTACGCGGCGCAGCAGCTACTTCCGGGTTGACCCCACCTCGCAGACAAAACATCATAAAATAAACATCATGTGGGGTTAGTTTTGTTATTTTTATATCAGACATGAAAACTAAGATGTAAAGGGAGGAAAATAGATACAAATCTCCACTTCGACCACTACGTGAAAAATCAATACTTTTTACTCGCCTTAAACTCGTCCGTGACCAAAACAGTGAAGATGGCGACACAACAGTTCAACGTGTGTTTTCAAAGCCCCGCTCATCGGCCCCTCCCACCGGTCCTGCAGCAGCTCAGTGTCAGAGGAGGGAGAGCAGAGGGATCTCCTGCACAGAACATCTCCTCAGCTTGTGCTTCAGATCGCTCTTTAGTTTTTATCCGTCAGCCTCATAATCACAGACCAATGAGGTCGACAAGCCGACAGTTTATGATCTAAACATGAACCTTGTGTCAGACGCGAGCGCTGTTTGTAACAATATTTCAGCTCCATGTTCTCTTCAAACAACGTGAAACTCAGGCCCAGACATTCTCAATAGTCCATGTTCTTTTCTTGAAGAGTGAAGAGTGAAATGAGGGAGACAGTTGTGTTTCATAAAACACACAATATTTGATCAAACTAGCCTCTGTTTAGCTTAGGATTTTAGAGGAACCGAGACACATAGAATGAAAGTGTTTCCACCTCCTGAGAGCTGCGAGTCTCAGCTTTCAAACGAGCCACAGCCTGTGTCCATAACTATAACACAGAATACACTGTGGTGCTACAAATATCATGAAAAATGGTCTGGATTGTTGGCACTCAATGTGTTAAATGTCATTTTAAAAATAATCACAAAATAAATGAAATATTTTCATCTATTTATGCTTTTTATACATTAAGATTTGTATATTGTTCAAACTATATTTTTAGAAAGTTTTAGAAAAGAATTAGACTTTAAACAATTATTCAAATTCAAATTATTAACTCTTCAGTTTAAATTCATGACTTTTATTATTCAACATTTGTCTTTGCGTTTCTTTAATCTGTTTTATCTCTGGACTTTAAGAACTTTATTTATTTATGTATTTATTTTATTCAGATTGAGGTACTGTGGTTTGTCAGAGATCAGCTGTTCCTCTCTGGCCTCAGCTCTGAAGTCCAACCCCTCACATCTCACTGAGCTGGAGCTGAGTAAGAACAGTCTGTCTGACTCAGGAGTGTCTCATTTGTGTGATTTTCTGCAAATGACAGACTGTCGCCTGCAGATTCTCAGGTCAGTTCACTGTCTCTGTTTCAGGGCTCCAGTTTTAACACAAACTATGAACAAAACAGTTTTGTTCATGACAAAAAATAAAATAAATCATAGAAATGAAAGTCTTGTAAATATTGTGTTAAAAAGAGATGGAACAAAATAAATGAAATTCATCTACATTTAGATGTGTATATTGCTCAAACAATATTTTAAAAAGTTTTACAAATAATTTGACTTTAAATGGTTTGTTAAAAAATATAAATATTAGAAACTATTCAGTTTTATATTCATGACTTTTGTTATTCAAGATGTCTGTCTTTGTGTTTGTTTTATATGTTTTATCTCAGGACTTTAATCACTTCATTTATTCTTTATTCAGATTGAGGGGCTGTGGTTTGTCAGAGATCAGCTGTTCCTCTCTGGCCTCAGCTCTGATGTCCAACCCCTCACATCTCACTGAGCTGGACCTGAGGAATAACAGTCTGTCTGACTCAGGATTGTCTCATCTGTGTGGTTTTCTGCAAATGTTAGACTGTCGCCTAAAGATTCTCAGGTCAGTTCACTGTCTCTGTGTCAGGGCTCTAGTTTTAACACAAACTATGAAGAAAACAGTTTTAGATTTGTTTTTGTTTTGTTCATGACAAAAATTAAAAAATAAAATAAATCATAGAAATGAAAGTCTTGTAAATGTGTTAAAAAGAGATGGAACAAAATAAATGAAATTCATCTACATTTAGATGTGTATATTGCTCAAACCATATTTTAAAAAGTTTTACAAATAATTTGACTTTAAATGGTTTGTGAAAAAATATAAATACACTGCTCACAAAAACTTAAGGCACACTCAAAAAATGTATCTCCAAGTCAGTCACATTTCTGGGATATCAGACTGTCCAGTTAGGAAGCCACGCTTATTGTGAATCAATTTCACTTGGTGTTGTGGAAATTAAACAGACACAGGTGGAAATTAGAGGCAATTAGCAAGATCACTCCAAAAGAGGAATGGTTTTGCAGGTGGTGACCACATACCATTTCCCTGTCTTCATCCTTTGTGCCGTATTTTTGGAACACTTTTGCATTAGTCCAGTGTTCTCACCACTAGAGGCATCATGAGGAGCATCTACAACCCACAGAAGCTGCTCAGGGAGTGATGCCCGTCCAAAATGGCACGTCCATTCGTGCTGTGGCAAGAATGTTTGCTGTATCTCCCAGCGCAGTGTCCAGAGCATGGAGGAGATACCAGTAGACAGGCCAGTACACCAGGAGACCTGGGGGGGGGGGGCGACCAAGGCCAACAACCCAGCAGCAGGACCGCTATCTGCTCATTTGTGCACGGAGACACAGGAGAAGCACTGCCCGAGCCCTACAAAATGACCTCCAGAGGGCCACAAATGTGCATGTTGGTCCTCAAACGGTCAGAAACCGACTCCATGAGGGGGGTATGAGGGGGGTATGAGGGTGGTATGAGGGTGGTATGAGGGCGTTGGGCCGGTGCTTACTGCCCAACACCGTGCAGCCCGATTGGCATTTGCCCGAGAACACAGCGATTGGCAGATTGGCCAATGGTGCCCTGGGCTCTTCACGGATGAGAGCAGGTTCACCCTGAGCACATGTGACAGACGTGACAGAGTCTGGAGACGCCCTGGAGAACGTTCTGCTGCTGCAACATCATCCAGCATGACCGGTTTGGTGGTGGGTCAGTGATGGTCTGGGGAGGCATTTCATTGGAGGGCCGCACAGCCCTCCATGTGCGAGCCAGAGGTTCCCTGACTGGCATTGGGGACCCGGATGAGATCCTCAGACCTATTGTAAGACCATATGCTGGTGCTGTGGGCCCTGGGTTCCTTCTGATGCCTGATAATGCCAGGCCACATGTGGCAAGAGTGTGTCAGCAGGTCCTGCATGATGAAGGTATTGATGTTCTGGACTGACCTGCCCGTTCCCCAGACTTAAATCCAATAGAGACATCTGGGACATCATGTCTCGGTCAATCCATCAACGCCACGTTGCACCACAGACTGTCCAGGAGCTGACTGATGCTCTAATCCAGGTCTGGGAGGAGATCCCTCAGGAGGACATCCGTGGTCTCATCAGGAGCATGCCCAGGCGTTGTAAGGAGTGCATTCAGGCACGTGGAGGCCACACACACGACTGAGGATGATACAGACTCGTTTGGAGGAATTTCTACAGAATTTGGATCAACCAGTGACCTGATTTGTCACTTTAATTTTGACTATAATTTTGGACCCAGACCACCAGGGGCTGAGAATTTGATTTACATTTATCATCCTTATGTTATTTTGTTCTCAACACATTACCCTACACTATGAATAAAGATTTTCATCCGAAAAAATCGAATTGATTGACGTCTAGGATGCGTTTTTTGAGTATGCCTTAGGTTTTTTGTGAGCAGTGTATTAGAAACTATACGGTTTTGTATTCATGACTTTTATTATTCAAGATGTCAGTCTTTGTGTTTGTTTTATGTTTTATCTCTGGACTTTAATCTCTGGACTTTAATCACTTCATTTATTCTTTATTTAGATTGAGGGGCTGTGGTTTGTCAGAGATCAGCTGTTCCTCTCTGGCCTTAGCTCTGAAGTCCAACCCCTCACATCTCACTGAGCTGGACCTGAGATATAACAAAGACCTGTCTGACTCAGGAGTGTCTCATCTGTGTGGTTTTCTGCAAATGACAGACTGTCGCCTGCAGATTCTCAGGTCAGTTCAATGTCTCTGTGTCAGGGCTTGTTTTGTTATGTTTTGTTCATGACAAAAACAATTGATTTCCAGAATAATAAAATCTTAGAGGTCTTAACCATGGACTTTTAGAATATATTAAACCATTGAGTGCCAAAAAGAAAAAAAACGTGTTTATGCATTTTTTTTTAATTACAAAACGAGAAAGTCTTAGCCTGGCTTGAGTCAGACTGATCCTCATGTTCACAGATTCATGGGGGAAACAGTCTGGAATTGTGTTATTTGAATCTCGCTGACTCCGGCAAAACCAAGACGAGCCAATCAGAGCGCGGGAGCTCTGTGTGTCGTCTTCTGTGCTAGGATTTACCATCAAACTCCTCCGGCCGTGACCAAAACAGTGAAGATGGCGACAAAACAGTTCATCGTGTGTTTTCAAAGCCCCGCCCAGTGGCCCCGCCCAGCGGTCCTGCAGCAGCTCAGTGTCAGACAGAGGAGGGAGAGCAGAGGGATCTCCTGCACAGAACATCTCCTCACCTTGTGCTTCAGATGCTCTTTAGTTTTTTATCCGTTGGCCTCATAATCACAGACCAATGAGGTCGACAAGCCGACAGTTTATGATCTAAACATAAACCTTGTGTCAGACGCGAGCGCTGTTTACTGCGAGTCACCACCGCGTCCTCGGCAACGTGTTTTTCTAACAATATTTAAGCTCCATGTTCTCTTCAAACAACGTGAAACTCAGGCCCAGACATTCTCAATAGTCCATGTTCTTTTCTTGAAGAGTGAAGAGTGAAATGAGGGAGACAGTTGTGTTTCATAAAACACACAGGGCCAGATCTTGTGACTGGCGCAGTCCGTGCGCATCTCTAAACACAACGTGGTGCAGATGCGATCTTACATGTGGCGCAGGTTTGCGTTTAAGGCTGTGCCACGAGGGAGAGGGCGTTATTTAAGAAAAAGAGGCCGACTGAGGCGTGGTTCATTGCAAGCAGCACTTGTGCTACTATTCTATGGACACCTTCACATTATGATCCTCTTTACATTTCGCTGCCTTGTCTTCCTTAGAATAGACATCAAATTGAAAACAAAAGTGAGATTGCCTTGAAAAGTCTGTTTGAGCTGTTAGATCAACGTGCACACCCCTCACACCAAAACAACAACATTTTTCCATAAATAAACCACACATGCCTCAAGTGCCACAACACCACGTCTAATCTGTGTTTTAAGGTGACATCGTTACCATTGTGTGTCAGTGTTTACTTCCTGATGATGCTCCTTGTGTAGCGCATCTTACAGGGCGCAGAGCAACTTTTTTTTCCCAATTTAGCCGCTCCAAGAATCCTGCAGCTGTAGCGCAAATGTTCCAATACGCTACAGTTTTCTTGCAACTGCTGCATAACTCTGCAACTCCTCCGCAGCCAAGTTTCTGATCAATTTAATCCTGTACATTTCGTAGCTTTACGCATTCGAACGGTGTCTAACGCTGAGGCTACTGCCTCTCTTTCCCCGCCCACTAGTCTTGGATCTGCAGCGAGTGGCTGCAGCAGCGGAGGGACACTTTTATTTCTTTATTTTCTTTATTAAACATTACGCGCTGCATCGCGCATGTTACGCGTTTACAGGAGAACCCTCCCTCGCAACCCACCGCCTTCCGCAGGTCTGGGGAAAGCTTGGGGAGGGGGCGGCACCACAACATCGCAATGCGAGTCTGTCCCGCCTCCTGTCCTGCCCACTTTTTGCGCCAGGTATGACACTGAAGATTGCAAGGAGCACCACCCGTCTGTGAACTCGTTTTCTTTACAGCCTACGCTAAGAACCATAAGATCTGGCCCACAATATTTGATCAAACTAGCCTCTGTTTAGCTTAGGATTTCTCAGGAACCGAGACACGTAGAATGAAAGTGTTTCCACCTCCTGAGAGCTGAGAGTCTCAGCTTTCAAATGAGCCACAGCCTGTGTCCATAACTATAACACAGAATACACTGTGGTGCTACAAATATCATGAAAAATGGTCTGGATTGTTGGCACTCAATATGTTAAATGTCATTTTGAAAATAATCACAAAATAAATGAAATATTTTCAGCATTTATGCTTTTTATACATTAAGATTTGTATATTGTTCAAACTATATTTTATTATAGTGAGACTTTAGACTTTAAACAATTTGTGGAAAAGTTTGTTTTAAATTATTAACTCTTCAGTTTAAATTCATGACTTTCATTATTCAAGATGTGTCTTTGTGTTTGTTTAATCTGTTTAATCTCAGGACTTTAATCACTTCATTTATTCTTTATTCAGATTGAGGGACTGTGGTTTGTCAGAGATCAGCTGTTCCTCTCTGGCCTCAGCTCTGAAGTCCAACCCCTCACATCTCACTCAGCTGGACCTAGATAATAACAGACTGTCTGACTCAGGAGTGTCTCATCTGTGTGAATTTCTACAATTGTTAGACTGTCGCCTGCAGATTCTCAGGTCAGTTCACTGTCTCTGTTTCAGGGCTCAAGTTTTGTTTGGTTTTGTTTTGTTTGTGACAAAACATAAAAAATAAATGAAATCATAGAAATGAAAGTTATGTAAATATTGTGTTAAAAGAGACGGAACAAAATAAATTAAATTCATCTACATTTAGATGTGTATATTGCTCAAACAATATTTTGAAAGGTTTTACAAATAATTTGACTTTAAATGGTTTGTTAAAAACATAAATATTAGAAACTATTCAGTTTTGTATTCATGACTTTTATTATTCAAGATGTCTGTCTTTGTGTTTGTTTCATATGTTTCATCTCTGGACTTAAATAACTTCATTTATTCTTTATTCAGATTGAGTGGCTGTGGTTTGTCAAAGTTCAGCTGTTCCTCTCTGGCCTCAGCTCTGAAGTCCAACCCCTCACATCTCACTGAGCTGGACCTGGATAATAACAAAGCCCTGTCTGACTCAGGAGTGTCTCATCTGTGTGGTTTTCTGCAAATGGCAGACTGTCGCCTGCAGATTCTCAGGTCAGTTCACTGTCTCTGTGTCAGGGCTCTAGTTTTAACACAAACTATGAAGAAAACAGTTTTAGATTTGTTTTTGTTTTGTTCATGACAAAACATAAAAAATAAATGAAATCATAGAAATGAAAGTTATGTAAATAGTGTGTTAAAAGAGACGGAACAAAATAAATTAAATTCATCTACATTTAGATGTGTATATTGCTCAAACAATATTTTGAAAGGTTTTACAAATAATTTGACTTTAAATGGTTTGTTAAAAACATAAATATTAGAAACTATTCAGTTTTGTATTCATGACTTTTATTATTCAAGATGTCTGTCTTTGTGTTTGTTTTATATGTTTTATCTCTGGACTTAAATAAGTTCATTTATTCTTTATTCAGATTGAGTGGCGGTGGTTTGTCAAAGATCAGCTGTTCCTCTCTGGCCTCAGCTCTGAAGTCCAACCCCTCACATCTCACTGAGCTGGACCTGAGTGCTAACAAAGCCCTGTCTGACTCAGGAGTGTCTCATCTGTGTGGTTTTCTGCAAATGTCAGACTGTCACCTGCAGATTCTCAGGTCAGTTCACTGTCTCTGTGTCAGGGCTCAAGTGTTTTTTTTTTGTGTGACAAAAACAATTTCCAGTAGACAAAAATCTTAGAAGTTTTTTCCATAGACTTTTAGAATATATTCACACTTTGAGTGACAAAAGGAAAAAAAAAGGTGTTTTGCATTTTTTGTTTATTTTATTACAAAACGAGACAGTCTTAGCCTGGCCTGAGTCAGACTGATCCTCATGTTCACAGATTCATGGGGGAAACAGTCTGGAATTGTGCGATTTGAATCTCGCTGACTCCGGCAAAACCAAGACGAGCCAATCATAGCGCGGGAGCTCTGTGTGTCGTCTTCTGTGCCAGGATTTACCATCAAACTCCTCTGGCCGTGACAAAAACAGTGAAGATCGCGACACAACAGTTCATCGTGTGTTTTCAAAGCCCCGCCCAGCGGCCCCGCCCAGTGGCCCCGCCCAGCGGTCCTGCAGCAGCTCAGTGTCAGACAGAGGAGGGAGAGCAGAGGGATCTCCTGCACAGAACATCTCCTCACCTTGTGCTTCAGATCGCTCTTTAGTTTTTTATCCGTTGGCCTCATAATCACAGACCAATGAGGTCGACAAGCCGACAGTTTATGATCTAAACATAAACCTTGTGTCAGACGCGAGCGCTGTTTACTGCGAGTCACCACCGCGTCCTCGGCAACCTGTTTTTGTAACAATATTGCAGCTCCATGTTCTCTTCAAACAACGTGAAACTCAGGCCCAGACATTCTCAATATTCCATGTTCTTTTCTTGAAGAGTGAAGAGTGAAATGAGGGAGACAGTTGTGTTTCATAAAACACACAGGGCCAGATCTTGTGACTGGCGCAGTCCGTGCGCAACTCTAAACACAACGTGGTGCAGATGCGATCTTACATGTGGCGCAGGTTTGCGTTTAAGGCTGCGCCACTAGGGAGAGGGCGTTATTTAAGAAAAAGAGGCCGACTGAGGCGTGGTTCATTGCAAGCAGCACTCGTGCTACTATTCTAAGGACACCTTCACATTATGATCCTCTTTACATTTCGCTGCCTTGTCTTCCTTAGAATAGACATCAAATTGAAAACAAAAGTGAGATTGCCTTGAAAAGTCTGTTTGAGCTTAGGTTACGCACGGGTTTACTTTGATACAGTAGATCAACATGCACACCCCTAACACCAAAACAACAACAGTTTTCCATAAATAAACCACACATGCCTCAAGTGCCACAACACCACGTCTAATCTGTGTTTTAGGCAAGGCAAGGCAAGTTTATTTGTAGAGCACAATTCATACACAAGGCAATTCAAAGTGCTTCACAGTTGAAAACAAATAGAATCAATAAAAACATCAACATAAAATTAATCAATTACAGTAAAAGGCGAGAGTGCAGATAAATACTTTCAGTCATATGCATTGGTAAAAAGAACTGTTTTCAGCCTGGATTTGAACATTGTCAGAGTTGAGGCCTGTCTCACATCCTCGTGAAGACTGTTCCAGATTTTAGCTGCATGAAACTGAAACGCAGCCTCACCGTGTTTAGTCCTGACTCTGGGAACCACCAGGAGGCCCCTCCCTGAAGTTCTCAGGGCCCGAGATGGTTCATACGGCTCTAACATGTCAGAGATGTACTTTGGAGCTAAACCATGAAAAGACTTGTACACGAGCAGAGCTGTTTTAAAGTCTATTCTCTGAGTGACAGGAAGCCAGTGCAGAGACCGGAGCACTGGACTAATATGGTCATATTTCCTGGTTCTTGTCAGGACTCGAGCAGCAGCGTTCTGGATGTTCTGCAGCTCTGACAGCTCGTTTAGAGAGGCCAGTGAGTAGGCCGTTACAGTAGTCTAACCTGCTGGAGACAAACACTTGGATAAGTCTCTCTAAGTCTGGTTTTGACACTATTCCTCTGATCTTAGCAATGTTTTTCAGATGGTAAAAAGCTGCTGATGTTATTGCTTTGATGTGGCTGTTTAAGTTCAGGTCTGAGTCCATGATCACTCCTAGATTTCTAACCTGATTTTTTGGTTTTAGAGAGAGAGACTCAAGGTGACTGACAACACTTTGTCTTTGTGTCTGTGGGCCAAAAACAATGATCTCAGTTTTGTCTGAGTTTAGTTGGAGAAAGTTGTTTTGCATCCACAAACTGATCTGTTGGATGCAGTGACAGAGTGTATCTACAGGCCCATGTTCACCAGCCGTCAGTGACACGTAGATTTGAGTGTCATCTGCATAGTTGTGGTACGACACATTGTTGCTGTTTATTAGCTGACCCAATGGAAGCATGTACAAGTTGAATAAGAGGGGTCCCAAGATTGACCCCTGGGGGACTCCACAGGTCATGGCAATTTTGTCTGAGACACAGTTGCCAATTTCAACAAAGTACGTCCTGTCCTCGAGATAGGACTTAAACCAGTTTAGAGCAGTACCAGAGATTCCCACCCAGTTTTCTAGCCTGTGAAGTAAGATCCCGTGGTCCACAGTGTCAAAGGCAGCGCTCAGGTCCAGCAGAACTAAAACTGAGACCTTACCTGCGTTGGTGTTCATGCGGATATCATTTGTCACCTTGATCAGAGCTGTCTCAGTGCTGTGGTGTGGTTTTAAGGTGACATCGTTACCATTGTGTGTCAGTGTTTACCTCCTGATGATTCTCCTTGTGTAGCGCATCTTACAGGGCGCAGAGCAACTTTATTTTCCCAATTTAGCCGCTCCAAGAATCCTGCAGCTGTAGCGCAAATGTTCCAATACGCTACAGTTTTCTTGCAACTGCTGCATAACTCTGCAACTCCTCCGCAGCCAAGTTTCTGATCAATTTAATGCTGTACATTTCGTAACTTTACGCATTCGAACGGTGTCTAACGCTGAGGCTACTGCCTCTCTTTCCCCGCCCACTCGTCTTGGATCTGCAGCGAGTGGCTGCAGCAGCGGAGGGACACTTTTATTTCTTTATGTTCTTTATTAAACATTGCGCGCTGCATCGCGCATGTTACGCGTTTACAGGAGAACCCTCCTTCGCAACCCACCGCCTTCCGCAGGTCTGGGGAAAGCGTGGGGAGGGGGCGGCACCACAACATCGCAATGCGAGTCTGTCCCGCCTCCTGTTCTGCCCACTTTTTGCGCCAGGTATGACACTGAAGATTGCAAGGAGCGCCACCCGTCTGTGTACTCTTCTTCTTTACAGCCTGCGCTAAGAACCATAAGATCTGGCCCACAATATTTGATCAAACTAGCCTCTGTTTAGCTTCTCAGGAGCCTGTGTCCATAACTATAACACAGAATACACTGTGGTGCTACAAATATCATGAAAAAATGTCTGGATTGTTGGCATTCAATGTGTTAAATGTCATTTTAAAAATAATCACAAAATAAATGAAACATTTTCATCTATTCATGCTTTTTATACATCAAGATTTGTATATTGTTCAAACTATATTTTATTATAGTTAGACTTTAGACCAGGTGTGCCCAAAGTGGGGCCCGCGGGCCAAATTTGACCCGCCGAAACAATTCTGTTGGCCCGCCAGAGAATGGCCTACTATTGCGCTGCGTGTGGTTAATATTAACTCGCTTCCATTCATTTTCAAAGGTAAATATGGATGCAGTACACTTTTTGACCACGAGCGTCAAATTGGGGGCGCTGTTTCACTCCTTTCGCAAGGTTAAGGAAACACTGTTGTGGTGTTTTGGTATTTATCAATTACAGAGCGTTGTAGCATCAACTTTCACAGTTTTCCAACTTTTATTGCAAATGAGGTCGACATCAAAAAATATATGTTAAAATTGACTTATAAAAGAATTGATGCTGAACTGACACTTTCAAAATAATCTAATGTGGCATTTTCTTTGAGTTAACGAATGAGGTAAAGTCACTGTTGGTGATGTAGATACAGGTGTTTTTTTTTTTTTTTTTTTACATTTTGAACTCTATTGCTACAATTGCTGATTTTGTTTTACTAAAACTAGGCTTTTGCCATAGTTACCATTTGTTTCAATATAGCATGTTATTTGCATAGACAGAATCAAAAGCAAATGTAGGCTATCAAAAAAATACTATTATTATATGCAGTTATAAGTGTTTTGTGCTTGACAGTGCCGTGTTTGGCCCACAACTCACAGGCACTTTTTCATTTTGGCCCTCGGAGACAAAAAGTTTGGGCCCCCCTGGTTTAGACTAAGTTTGTTTTGAATTATTAACTCTTCAGTTTTAATTCCTGACTATTATTCAAGATGTGTCTTTGTGTTTGTTTTAACTGTTTTATCTTTGGACTTTAAGAACTTTATTTATTCATTTATTCTTTATTCAGATTGTGGGGCTGTGGTTTCTCAGAGATCAGCTGTTCCTCTCTGGCCTCAGCTCTGAAGTCCAACCCCTCACATCTCACTGAGCTGGAGCTGAGGAATAACAGACTGTCTGACTCAGGAGTGTCTCATCTGTGTGAATTTCTACAATTGTCAGACTGTCGCCTGCAGATTCTCAGGTCAGTTCACTGTCTCTGTGTCAGGGCTCCAGTTTTAACACAAACTATGAACAGTTTTAGATTTGTTTTTGTTTTGTTCATGACAAAAAATAAAAAATAAAATAAATCATAGTGAATGAATTTTCCCCATTACAGCTAGGAGCTAAAAATGGATCTTAAAGTGCCATGTTCCTTCCCGCCATGAGGGGACACAAACATTTAACCACTTCCTCATGTTCTTTCACAGGAAGTGACGGTATTCGACAGGAAGTACTTCAGTATAAAATAGTGTCCATTACACTCCCCCCAATCACGAGTTAAATGAGTGATTACCATTAATACATCATCAAAACATACAACAGTAAGGTAAATCTGTTTAGAGTGTACAAACAATTAGTTCAAGGCAGTGACTTAATTTATGTTCAGAGACTCATTGCTTCCAAAGTTTACATTATGGAGCACTCTGGGGTGTCTTTCATTACAAATGTTACATCGTAGCCTATGCTTACAATCCAAAACTCCATGTCCTGACTCCAAACACCCATAACACAAAGCCTGCTCCCTCACATAAGCACGGCGATCCAATATTGAGAGATCCATAAAATTTGAACACTCAGTCAATTGATGGTAGTTATTCTTACAGTAGATACAAGGTGGCCTATGCCATACAGATTTTCTGTTCTCAGCAGAAGAGTGAGTTGTTAAAGTACTAGCCCTGGGCCCTTTGATTTCAGAAGTGGTACCCTTAACTACAGGACGAAGAGCATGGAGAGATGTAACCGGATTACAAGCTATTTCTGATTCAAGCGTAATGAACAAAACAAAATCTTTGAAAGTGGGAAAAACATTAGATTGCATCAATTTCTGAGTTACATGTCTGTTCCAGCTAGTAATGACCCAGTCTGGCAGTTTTGAAATAATCTTTTGATTTTCTTCACAGTCATTCAATATTTCCAAACCCTGGACATGAGGCATTGCTTGTAGACAAGTATTCAAAAAATCAGAATAATTTCTTAATCCCTCTGCATCTTTACCGTTAATCTTTGGCCAGTTATTTTTCCTATTCTGAACGCTCTTTGAATGGCAAAAGATTGACCAAAACGTTTAATTTACACCAAGCATCCTGATAAGCATCATCGTCACTTCTGAAAAATGTACCTTCTAACATTTGCCTCACGGGACCCCCGACATAATTTTTAAGATAATACAATTTTTCCCTTGAAGTTAGATTTGCTTTATCAATTAGTGCAGTAAATGCCGTTCTCCAATCAATAAACTCAATGGGATTGCCAGTAAAAATAGAAGGTTCTGGCACAGGAAGTCTATTTAATATTAAATGATCTTGAATAACTTTAAACAAAGGAGAAAGTTCAGAATCGTTGTGTTTGACCATGGGGACTGATTCCAATGCACCTCGAATAGGCCCTTCAGGTAAGTCTTTAAAATGATTTTCTTAAGGCAGTACAGGTGTAGAAGTAGTTGTAGCAGAATTAATACAAGCAGTTCTGTTATCAAGTAGCGTTTTAGTTTGACCATTGGGTGACAGGGGCGTTGGGGAGGTTGTCATGACCTTAGGCTTCGATGGAGCATGATCCAGAGGCTGAGCACTATTGTCAATTTTGCGGCGTGCAGGGGGCACAACCGTCAAAATGTCTGACACTCCTCTATTCACCTGGTTCATCAATTCCTCATCAAAAATCTTAAGTCTTGCTTCTGCCACCCGTATTTCTCTTGCAGCTTGTAATCGGATGAGCTCCTGCTTCTTTTCTTCAATTTTCCTTTCATGCTGTTCCTCTAATTGACTTATTGATTTTTTAAGGATTTCTTCCTCCACTATTAGTGCATAACTTTCTCTTTTTGCAGCCAGTTCAGCAGCAGCTTCTACTCTTTTAGCTGCTATTGGCAGTTCTTCAGAAAGAAAGGACGCTTCTGAACCATAAACTGAGCGTGCATTCTCTTGAAAGAGGAATTCATGCATTCTGCTCCTTTCCTTCTCTTCATCAAAATCTTCCCTTTCTTCAACAGCTCTACTGTGAGAAATATTGATCAATTTTGATGTTACAGCGTGAAAGTGTCCACTCTTCTTCTTGTTTCTACTGTCGGTGCAGTCAAATGTCTCATTTCATCAAACACACTTATAACATCTTTTCTTTTCTCCTTTAAATTGTCAATTAATGCCCACAGCTCCTCCTCAGACATAAAGGACATTAGTCTCCTTCTGGCATCTCGGATATCCAATTTCCATTTCTCATAAGAAGAAAGCAGTCTCCTTTCAATCCTTGCGACTTCATCTTCCATAGTGGATACAGCAGTATTGGCTAGAAGTGACTGCTCAAAAACTTGCACCACTTGCTCCATTTTTTTCTTCTTCTTATTTTTACCAGTTTTTTTTGTTTTTGTTTTTTATAGATTTTTAGATCATGTGCCAGTAATCAGTGATCGAGTTAAAATATTTACAAAACTTAAGAGAAAACACTATGAAAACTTTAGCGCCTTTTAAAATGTCCATATCATCTCATTGTCTTTATCAGATTTTTCTTCTGGGCCAATGTCCTTTGTTGGCTAGTTCAGCCATATGTTTTGACCAAAAGACACAAACTCCGTGTAGGTATAAGTCGTGGCTCTCTTTACTCTAGAGAAAAGAAAGGAGTACTCACAATGTCCGAGAGCATTCTTTGACCATTTAGTATCCTGAATCCAGGAGTTTTTCCCGTTGCGAGCTTTCGGCGTCAATGGTTTACTTCTTTGCCGACTTGAGTGCGAAGGCCCATTCCATGACCACAACGGCGGTGCAAACAAAGATGCCGAATCGGCGACAGCCACCTTCGGGTGAAGCTCTTACTGTAGCATCCCAGCAGAACAGATAAAGCGTACAAGTGGATCTTGTGTATAAATCCGTCTTTTATTCCACCGTAACAATCTCCACCGTAAGAGCTGGACAAACCATATACAATATTA
This sequence comes from Gobius niger, assembly GCF_951799975.1. NCBI lineage: Eukaryota > Metazoa > Chordata > Actinopteri > Gobiiformes > Gobiidae > Gobius > Gobius niger. The sequence continues at coordinate 26,976,729 of NC_136872.1, read as the reverse complement.
CACAACAGCCATGAACATTCAAATGTATAATAAAATGAACAATGAATTACCCTTTTCCCCATTACAGCTAGGAGCTAAAAATGGATCTTAAAGTGCCATGTTCCTTCCCGCCATGAGGGGACACAAACATTTAACCACTTCCTCATGTTCTTTCACAGGAAGTGACGGTATTCGACAGGAAGTACTTCAGTATAAAATAGTGTCCATTACACATAGAAATGAAAGTCTTGTAAATATTGTGTTAAAAAGAGATGGAACAAAATAAATGAAATTCATCTACATTTAGATGTGTATATTGCTCAAACAATATTTTAAAAAAGTTTTACAAATAATTTGACTTTAAATGGTTTGTGAAAAAATATAAATATTTGAAACTATTCTGTTTTGCATTCATGACTTTTATTATTCAAGATGTCTGTCTTTGTGTTTGTTTTATATGTTTTATCTCTGGACTTAAATAAGTTCATTTATTCTTTATTCAGATTGAGTGGCGGTGGTTTGTCAAAGATCAGCTGTTCCTCTCTGGCCTCAGCTCTGAAGTCCAACCCCTCACATCTCACTGAGCTGGACCTGAGTGCTAACAAAGCCCTGTCTGACTCAGGAGTGTCTCATCTGTGTGGTTTTCTGCAAAATACAGACTGTCGCCTGCAGATTCTCAGGTCAGTTCACTGTGTCTGTGTCAGGGCTAAAAAAAAACAAAAAACCATTTCCAGAAGAAAAAAAATCTAGAGGTTTTATCCATAGACTTTTAGAATATATTAACACTTTGAGTGACAAAAAGGAAAAAAAAAGGTGTTTTGCATTTTTTGTTTGTTTTATTACAAAATGAGACAGTCTCAGCCTGGCCTGAGTCAGACTGATCCTCATGTTCACAGATTCATGGGGGAAACAGTCTGGAATTGTGCGATTTGAATCTCCCTGACTCCGGCAAAACCAAGACGAGTCAATCATAGCGCGGGAGCTCTGTGTGTCGTCTTATGTGCTAGGATTTACCATCAAACTCCTCCGGCCGTGACCAAATCAGTGAAGATGGCGAAACAACAGTTCATCGTGTTTCCAAAGCCCCGCTCAGCGGCCCCGCCCAGCGGTCCTGCCCAGCGCTCCTGGAGCAGCTCAGTGTCAGACAGAGGAGGGAGAGCAGAGGGATCTCCTGAACAGAACATCTCCTCACCTTGTGCTTCAGATGCTCTTTAGTTTTTTATCCGTCGGCCTCATAATCACAGACCAATGAGGTCGACAAACCGACAGTTTATGATCTAAACATAAACCTTGTATCAGACGCGAGCGCTGTTTACTGCGAGTCACCACCGCGTCCTCGGCAACGTATTTTTGTAACAATATTTCAATTCCATGTTCTCTTCAAACAACGTGAAACTCAGGCCCAGACATTCTCCATAGTCCATGTTCTTTTCTTGAAGAGTGAAATGAGGGAGACAGTTGTGTTTCATAAAACACACAGGGCCAGATCTTGTGACTGGCGCAGTCCGTGCGCAACTCTAAACGCAACGTGGTGCAGATGCGATCTTACATGTGGCGCAGGTTTGCGTTTAAGGCTGCGCCACTAGGGAGAGGGCGTTATTTAAGAAAAAGAGGCCGACTGAGGCGTGGTTCATTGCAAGCAGCACTCATGCTACTATTCTATGGACACCTTCACATTATGATCCTCTTTACATTGCGCTGCCTTGTCTTCCTTAGAATCAACATCAAATTGAAAACTAAAGTGAGATTGCCTTGAAAAGTCTGTTTGAGCGTAGGTTACACACAGGTTTACTTTGATACAGTAGATCAACGTGTACACCCCTAACACCAAACACCAACAGTTTTCCATAGATAAACCACACATGCTGTCAAGTTTATTCGCAGCGCCCAACTTGAGAGGCTTCCTTTCTAATGTGGGGTATAAACCAACTGGATTTCACTCCAAGACACAGACATCTTTTTCCTTTTCTTTCTCTTCATTTGAATCTGTGACTCTTGTCAGCAGGTGAAAAACCTCAGGAAAACAGATACAAACAAAATGTAAATATCATGAAATTTGTACTTCTTTTTTAACATTTTAACCACAATTTTAGTATTTCATAATCAAACAAGGTTCTTAGTATTTTAGCATTTCTAAACAGTTTTAACTTAAACTCCCGTTTTCACCATAACTGTTTTAAGACAAACAAATCAGCCAACGAGACGTACAAAACACAAAAGAAACCAAAACGGAGCATTTTGCCCTTACCGGCTGTCCTCCACAGTCTCTATAAAGGCCGGTTTACTGCGATTCGGTCCTTTTAGTGTAAGTATTTGAGCAGCTCCAACTGCTCTCTGTCTCTGCTCTTTTGTGTGTGTCAAAAGGCAACACCATGTCCTTGATTGGATCATGTGATCCACCTGGTTGCATTTCCTGCTATGGGCGGGAGGAGGGGAAAACACAGAGCTGGACAGCACACATGCCTCAAGTGCCACAACACCATGTCTAATCTGTGTTTTAAGGTGACATCGTTACCATTGTGTGTCAGTGTTTACTTCCTGATGATGCTCCTTGTGTAGCGCATCTTACAGGGCGCAGAGCAACTTTATTTTCCCAATTTAGCCGCTCCAAGAATCCTGCAGCTGTAGCGCAAATGTTCCAATACGCTACAGTTTTCTTGCAACTGCTGCATAACTCTGCAACTCCTCTGCAGCCAAGTTTCTGATCAATTTAATCCTGTACATTTCGTAACTTTACGCATTCGAATGGTGTCTAACGCTGAGGCTACTGCTTCTCTTTCCCCGCCCACTCGTCTTGGATCTGCAGCGAGTGGCTGCAGCAGCGGAGGGACACTTTTATTTATTTATTTTCTTTATTAAACATTGCGTGCTGCATCGCGCATGTTACGCGTTTACAGGAGAACCCTCCTTCGCAACCCACCGCCTTCCGCAAGTCTGGGGAAAGCGTGGGGAGGGGGCTGCACCACAACATCGCAATGCGAGTCTCTCCCGCCTCCTGTCCTGCCCACTTTTTGCGCCAGGTATGACACTGAAGATTGCAAGGAGCGCCACCCGTCTGTGTACTCGTTTTCTTTACAGCCTGCGCTAAAAACCACAAGATTCTGGCCCACAATATTTGATCAAACTAGCCTCTGTTTAGCTTAGGATTTCTCAGGAACCGAGACATGTAGAATGAAAGTGTTTCCACCTCCTGAGAGCTGAGAGTCTCAGCTTTCAAACGAGCCACAGCCTGTGTTCATAACTATAACAGAGAATACACTGTGGTGCTACACATATCATGAAAAATGGTCTGGATTGTTGGCACTCAATGTGTTAAATGTCATAATCACAAAATAAATTTGTATATTTTTCAAACTATATTTTATTATAGTGAGACTTTAGACTTTAAACAATTTGTGGAAAAGTTTGTTTTAAATTATTAACTCTTCAGTTTAAATTCATGACTTTCATTATTCAAGACAGTGCCCCGGGATTGGCAGACCGGGGTGGTGGTCCCTCTCTTTAAGAAGGGGGATCGGAGGGTGTGTTCCAATTACAGAGGAATCACCCTCCTTAGCCTCCCCGGTAAGGTCTATTCCGGGGTGCTGGAGAGGAGGATCCGGCCGATAGTTGAACCTCGGATCCAGGATTAACAATGCAGTTTTCGTCCTGGTCGTGGCACACTGGACCAGCTCTATACCCTTCATCGGGTACTCGAGGGTTCGTGGGAGTTCGCCCAACCAGTCCACATGTGTTTTGTGGATCTGGAGAAAGCGTTCGACCGCGTCCCTCGTGGTGCCCTGTGGGGGGTGCTCCGGGAGTATGGGGTCCGGGGCCCTCGTGGTGCCCTGTGGGGGGTGCTCCGGGAGTATGGGGTCCGGGGCCCTCGTGGTGCCCTGTGGGGGGTGCTCCGGGAGTATGGGGTCCGGGGCCCTCTGTTAAGGGCTGTCCGTTCCCTGTATGAGCAGCAGGAGCTTGGTTCGCATTGCCGGTAGTAAGTCAGACCTGTTCCCGGTGCGTGTTGGTCTCCGCCAGGGCTGCCCTTGGTCACCGGTTCTGTTCATTACTTTTATGGACAGAATTTCTAGGCGCAGCCAGGGGCCGGAGGGTGTCCGGTTTGGGAGCCTCAGAGTCTCATCTCTGCTGTTTGCGGACGATGTTGTTCTGATGGCTTCAACGAACCGGGACCTTCAGCACGCACTGGGGCGGTTTGCAGCCGAGTGTCTAGCGGCTGGGATGAGGATCAGCACCTCCAAATCTGAGGCCATGGTTCTCCTTCCCCTCTTCAGGTCGGTGGGGAGTCCTTACCTCAAGTGGAGGAGTTCAAGTATCTCGAGGTCTTGTTCTCAGTGAGGGGCGGATGGAGCGTGAGATGGACAGACGGATTGGTGCGGCGTCAGCAGTGATGCGGTCGCTGTATCGGTCTGTCGTGGTGAAGAGGGAGCTGAGTCGGGGCAAAGCTCTCGATTTACCGATCGATCTACGTTCCCACCCTCACCTATGGTCATGAGATTTGGGTCATGACCGAAAGGACAAGATCGCGAATACAAGCGGCCGAAATGAGTTTCCTTCGCAGGGTGTCTGGGCGCACCCTCTGAGATCGGGTGAGGAGCTCAGTTACCCGGGAGGAGCTCGGAGTAGAGTCGCTGCTCCTTCACGTCGAAAGGAGCCAGCTGAGGTGGCTCGGGCATCTGTTCCGGATGCCTCCTGGTCGCCTCCCGCGGGAGGTGTTCCAGGCATGTCCTAGTGGGACAAGGCCTCGTGGAAGGCCCAGGACACGGTGGTGGGACTATGTCTCCGAGCTGGCCTGGTGTCGCCTCGGGGTCAGAACAGCTGGAGGAGGTGTGTGTGGATCGGGAAGTTTGGGCATCTCTGCTGAGACTGCTGCCCCCGCGACCCGGCCCCGGATAAAGCGGAAGAAAATGGATGGATGGATGGATGGCATTATTCAAGATGTGTCTTTGTGTTTGTTTAATCTGTTTAATCTCTGGACTTTAAGAAATTTATTTATTCATGTATTATTTTATTCAGATTGTGGGACTGTGGTTTGTCAGAGATCAGCTGTTCCTCTCTGGCCTCAGCTCTGAAGTCCAACCCCTCACATCTCACTAAGCTGGACCTGAATAATAACAGACTGTCTGACTCAGGAGTGTCTCATCTGTGTGGTTTTCTGCAAATCACAGACTGTCGCCTGCAGATACTCAGGTCAGTTCAGTGTCTCTGTTTCAGGGCTCCACTTTTAACACAAACTATGAACAAAACAGTTTTAGATTTTTTTTTTCTTTTGTTCATGACAAAAAATAAAAAAATAAAATAAATCATTGAAATGAACGTCTTGTAAATATTGTGTTAAAAAGAGATGGAACAAAATAAATGAAATTCATCTACATTTAGATGTGTATATTGCTCAAACAACATTTTAAAAAGTTTTACAAATAATTTGACTTTAAATGGTTTGTTAAAAAATATAAATATTAGAAACTATTCAGTTTTGTATTCATGACTTTTGTCATTCAAGATGTCTGTCTTTGTGTTTGTTTTATATGTTTTATCTCAGGACTTTAATCACTTCATTTATTCTTTATTCAGATTGAGGAGATGTGGTTTGTCAGAGATCAGCTGTTCCTCTCTGGCCTCAGCTCTGAAGTCCAACCCCTCACATCTCACTGAGCTGGGGCTGAGTAATAACAGACTGTCTGACTCAGGAGTGTCTCATCTGTGTGGTTTTCTGCAAATGACGGACTGTCGCCTGCAGATTCTCAGGTCAGTTCACTGTCTCTGTGTCAGGGCTCAACTTTTTTTTTTTTGTGACAAAAACAATTTCCAGAAGAGAGCAATCTTAGAAGTTTTATCCATAGACTTTTAGAATATATTAACACTTTGAGTGACAAAAAGGAAAAAAAAAGGTGTTTTGCATTTTTTGTTTGTTTTATTACAAAACGAGACAGTCTCAGCCTGGCCTGAGTCAGACTGATCCTCATGTTCACAGATTCATGGGGGAAACAGTCTGGAATTGTGCGATTTGAATCTCGCTGACTCAGGCAAAACCAAGACGAGCCAATCATAGCGCGGGAGCTCTGTGTGTCGTCTTCTGTGCTCGGATTTACCATCAAACTCCTCCGGCCGTGACCAAAACAGTGAAGATGACGACACAACAGTTCATCATGTGTTTTCAAAGCCCTGCCCAGTGGCCCCGCCCAGCGGTCCTGCAGCAGCTCAGTGTCAGACAGAGGAGGGAGAGCAGAGGGATCTCCTGCACAGAACATCTCCTCACCTTGTGCTTCAGATGCTCTTTAGTTTTTTATCCGTCGGCCTCTTAATCACAGACCAATGAGGTCGACAAGCCGAAAGTTTATGATATAAACATAAACCTTGTGTCAGACGCGAGCGCTGTTTACTGCGAGTCACCACCGCGTCCTCGGCAACGTGTTTTTGTAACAATATTTCAGCTCCATGTTCTCTTCAAACAACGTGAAACTCAGGCCCAGACATTCTCAATAGTCCATGTTGTTTTCTTGAAGAGTGAAGAGTGAAATGAGGGAGACAGTTGTGTTTCATAAAACACACAGGGCCAGATCTTGTGACTGGCGCAGTCCGTGCGCAACTCTAAACACAACGTGGTGCAGATGCAATCTTACATGTGGCGCAGGTTTGCGTTTAAGGCTGCGCCACGAGGGAGAGGGAGTTATTTAAGAAAAAGAGGCCGACTGAGGCGTGATTCATTGCAAGCAGCACTCGTGCTACTATTCTATGGACACCTTCACATTATGATCCTCTTTACATTTCGCTGCCTTGTCTTCCTTTGAATCGACATCAAATTGAAAACAAAAGTGAGATTGCCTTGAAAAGTCTGTTGGAGCTTAGGTTACGCACGGGTTTACTTTGATACAGTAGATCAACGTGCACCTAACACCAAAACAACAACAGTTTTCCATAAATAAACCACACATGCCTCAAGTGCCACAACACCACGTCTAATCTGTATTTTAAGGTGACATCGTTACCATTGTGTGTCAGTGTTTACTTCCTGATGATGCTCCTTGTGTAGCGCATCTTACAGGGCGCAGAGCAACTTTTTTTTCCCAATTTAGCCGCTCCAAGAATCCTGCAGCTGTAGCGCAAATGTTCCAATACGCTACAGTTTTCTTGCAACTGCTGCATAACTCTGCAACTCCTCCGCAGCCAAGTTTCTGATCAATTTAATCCTGTACATTTCGTAACTTTACGCATTCGAACGGTGTCTAACGCTGAGGCTACTGCCTCTCTTTCCCCGCCCACTCGTCTTGGATCTGCAGCGAGTGGCTGCAGCAGCGGAGGGACACTTTTATTTATTTATTTTCTTTATTAAACATTGCGCGCTGCATCGCGCATGTTACGCGTTTTCAGGAGAACCCTCCCTCGCAACCCACCGCCTTCCGCAAGTCTGGGGAAAGCTTGGGGAGGGGGCGGCACCACAACATCACAATGCGAGTCTGTCCCGCCTCCTGTCCTGCCCACTTTTTGCGCCAGGTATGACACTGAAGATTGCAAGGAGCGCCACCCGTCTGTGTACTCGTTTTCTTTACAGCCTGCGCTAAGAACCACAAGATCTGGCCCACAATATTTGATCAAACTAGCCTCTGTTTAGCTTAGGATTTCTCAGGAACCGAGACATGTAGAATGAAAGTGTTTCCACCTCCTGAGAGCTGAGAGTCTCAGCTTTCAAACGAGCCACAGCCTGTGTCCATAACTATAACACAGAATACACTGTGGTGCTACAAATATCATGAAAAATGGTCTGGATTGTTGGCACTCAATGTGTTAAATGTCATTTTGAAAATAATCACAAAATAAATGAAATATTTTCATCTATTTATGCTTTTTATACATTAAGATTTGTATATTGTTCAAACTATGTTTTATTATAGTGAGACTTTAGACTTTAAACAATTTGTGGAAAAGTTTGTTTTAAATTAACTCTTCAGTTTAAATTCATGACTTTTATTATTCAAGATGTGTCTTTGTGTTTGTTTAATCTGTTGTATCTCTGGACTTTAAGAACTTTATTTATTTATGTATTTATTTTATTCAGATTGTGGGGCTGTGGTTTGTCAGAGATCAGCTGTTCCTCTCTGGCCTCAGCTCTGAAGTCCAACCCCTCACATCTCACTGAGCTGGAGCTGGATGATAACAGTCTGTCTGACTCAGGAGTGTCTCATCTGTGTGGTTTTCTGCAAAGGTCAGACTGTCGCCTGCAGATTCTCAGGTCAGTTCACTGTCTCTGTGTCAGGGCTCCAGTTTTAACACAAACTATGAACAAAACAGTTTTACATTTGTTTTTGTTTTGTTCATGACAAAAAATAAAAAATAAAATAACTCATAGAAATGAAAGTCATGTAAATATTGTGTTAAAAAGAGATGGAACAAAATAAATGAAATTCATCTACATTTAGATGTGTATATTATTCAAAATATATTGTAAAAGAGTTTTACAAATAATTTGACTTCAAATGGTTTGTGAAAAAATATAAATATTAGAAACTATTCAGGTTTTTATTCATGAATTTTATTATTCAAGATGTGTCTTTGTGTTTGTTTTATATGTTTTATCTCAGAACTTTAATCACTTCATTTATTCTTTATTCAGATTGAGTGGCTGTGGTTTGTCAAATATCAGCTGTTCCTCTCTGGCCTCAGCTCTGAAGTCCAACCCCTCACATCTCACTGAGCTGGACCTGAGTGCTAACAAAGCCCTGTCTGACTCAGGAGTGTCTCATCTGTGTGGTTTTCTGCAATATACAGACTGTCGCCTGCAGATTCTCAGGTCAGTTCACTGTGTCTGTGTCAGGGCTAAAAAAAAACAAAAAACAATTTCCAGAAGAAAAAAAATCTAGAAGTTTTATCCATAGACTTTTAGAACATATTAACACTTTGAGTGACAAAAAGAAAAAAAAAGGTGTTTTGCATTTTTTGTTTATTTTATTACAAAACGAGACAGTCTTAGCCTGGTCTGAATCAGACTGATCCTCATGTTCACAGATACATGGGGAAACAGTCCGGAATTGTGTGATTTGAATCTCGCTGACTCAGGCAAAACCAAGACGAGCCAATCATTGCGCGGGAGCTCTGTGTGTCGTCTTCTGTACTAGGATTTACCATCAAACTCCTCCGGCCGTGACCAAAACAGTGAAGATGGCGACACAACAGTTCATCATGTGTTTTCAAAGCCCTGCCCAGTGGCCCCGCCCAGCGGCCCCGCCCAGCGGCCCCGCCCAGCGGCCCCGCCCAGCGGCCCCGCCCAGTGGCCCCGCCCAGCGGTCCTGCAGCAGCTCAGTATCAGACAGAGGAGGGAGAGCAGAGGGATCTCCTGCACAGAACATCTCCTCACCTTGTGCTTCAGATCGCTCTTTAGTTTTTTATCCGTCGGCCTCATAATCACAGACCAATGAGGTTGACAAGCCGACAGTTTATGATCTAAACATAAACCTTGTGTCAGACGCGAGCGCTGTTTACTGCGAGTCACCACCGCGTCCTCGGCAATGTGTTTTTGTAACAATATTTCAGCTCCATGTTCTCTTCAAACAACGTGAAACTCAGGCCCAGACATTCTCAATAGTCCATGTTCTTTTCTTGAAGAGTGAAGAGTGAAATGAGGGAGACAGTTGTGTTTCATAAAACACACAGGGCCAGATCTTGTGACTGGCGCAGTCCGTGCGCAACTCTAAACGCAACGTGGTGCAGATGCGATCTTACAGGTTTGCGTTTAAGGCTGCGCCACGAGGGAGAGGGCGTTATTTAAGAAAAAGAGGCCGACTGAGGCGTGGTTCATTGCAAGCAGCACTCGTGCTACTATTCTATGGACACCTTCACATTATGATCTTCTTTACATTTCGCTGCCTTGTCTTCCTTAGAATCGACATCAAATTGAAAACAAAAGTGAGATTGCCTTGAAAAGTCTGTTGGAGCTTAGGTTACGCACGGGTTTACTTTGATATTGTAGATCAACTTGCACCTAACACCAAAACAACAACAGTTTTCCATAAATAAACCACACATGCCTCAAGTGCCACAACACCAGGTCTAATCTGTGTTTTAAGGTGACATGGTTACCATTGTGTGTCAGTGTTTACTTCCTGATGATGCTCCTTGTGTAGCGCATCTTACAGGGCGCAGAGCAACTTTTTTTTCCCAATTTAGCCGCTCCAAGAATCCTGCAGCTGTAGCGCAAATGTTCCAATACGCTACAGTTTTCTCGCAACTGCTGCATAACTCTGCAACTCCTCCGCAGCCAAGTTTCTGATCAATTTAATCCTGTACATTTCGTAACTTTACGCATTCAAACGGTGTCTAACGCTGAGGCTACTGTCGATCTTTCCCCGCCCACTCGTCTTGGATCTGCAGCGAGTGGCTGCAGCCGCGGAGGGACACTTTTATTTCTTTATTTTCTTTATTAAACATTGCACGCTGCATCGCGTATGTTACGCGTTTACAGGAGAACCCTCCCTCGCAACCCACCACCTTCCGCAGGTCTGGGGAAAGCTTGGGGAGGGGGCGGCACCACAACATCACAATGCGAGTCTGTCCCGCCTCCTGTCCTGCCCACTTTTTGCGCCAGGTATGAGACTGAAGATTGCAAGGAGCGCCACCCGTCTGTGTACTCGTTTTCTTTACAGCCTGCGCTAAGAACCACAAGATCTGGCCCACAATATTTGATCAAACTAGCCTCTGTTTAGCTTAGGATTTCTCAGGAACCGAGACACGTAGAATGAAAGTGTTTCCACCTCCTGAGTGCTGAGAGTCTCAGCTTTCAAACGAGCCACAGCCTGTGTCCATACCTATAACACAGAATACACTGTGGTGCTACAAATATCATGAAAAATGGTCTGGATTGTTGGCACTCAATGTGTTAAATGTCATTTTGAAAATAATCACAAAATAAATGAAATATTTTCATCTATTTATGCTTTTTATACATTAAGATTTGTATATTGTTCAAACTATGTTTTATTATAGTGAGACTTTAGACTTTAAACAATTTGTGGAAAAGTTTGTTTTAAATTAACTCTTCAGTTTAAATTCATGACTTTCATTATTCAAGATGTGTCTTTGTGTTTGTTTAATCTGTTTAATCTCAGGACTTTAATCAATTCATTTATTCTTTTTTCAGATTGAGGGACTGTGGTTTGTCAGAGATCAGCTGTTCCTCTCTGGCCTCAGCTCTGAAGTCCAACCCCTCACATCTTACTGAGCTGGAGCTGAGTAAGAACAGTCTGTCTGACCTAGGAGTGTCTCATCTGTGTGAATTTCTGCAATTGTTAGACTGTTTCCTGCAGATTCTCAGGTCAGTTCACTGTGTCTGTGTCAGGGCTCCAGTTTTAACACAAACTATAAACAAAACAGTGAGAGATTTGTTTTTGTTTTGTTTATGACAAAAAATAAAAAAACTCATAGAAAGGAAAGTCTTGGAAATATTGTGTTAAAAAGAGATGGAACAAAATAAATGAAATTCATCTACATTTAGATGTGTATATTATTCAAACTATATTGTAAAAGAGTTTTACAAATAATTTGACTTAAAATGGTTTGTGAAAAAATATAAATATTAGAAACTATTCAGTTTTATATTCATGACTTATTATTCAAGATGTGTCTTTGTGTTTGTTTCATATGTTTCATCTCTGGACTTAAATAATTTCATTTATTCTTTTTTTCAGATTGTGGGACTGTGGTTTGTCAAAGATCAGCTGTTCCTCTCTGGCCTCAGCTCTGAAGTCCAACCCCTCACATCTCACTGAGCTGGGGCTGAGTAATAACAGTCTGTCTGACTCAGGAGTTTCTCATCTGTGTGGTTTTCTGCAAATGACAGACTGTCGCCTGCAGATTCTCAGGTCAGTTCACTGTCTCTGTGTCAGGGCTCAAGTGTTGTTGTTTTTTTGTGACAAAAACAATTTCCAGAAGAAAAAAATCTTAGAAGTTTTATCCATTGACTTTTAGAATATATTAACACTATTAACACTTTGAGTGACAAAAAGAAAAAAAAAGTTTTTTTTGCATTTTTTGTTTTGTTTTATTACAAAACGAGACAGTCTCAGCCTGGCCTGAGTCCGACTGATCCTCATGTTCACAGATACATGGGGGAAACAGTCTGGAATTGTTTGATTTGAATCTCGCTGACTCCGGCAAAACCAAGACAAGCCAATCATAGCGCGGGAGCTCTGTGTGTCGTCTTCTGTGCTAGGATTTACCATCAAACTCCTCCGGCCATGACCAAAACAGTGAAGATGGCGACACAACAGTTCATTGTGTGTTTTCAAAGCCCCGCCCAGCGGCCCTGCCCAGCGGTCCTGCAGCAGCTCAGTGTCAGACAGAGGAGGGAGAGCAGAGGGATCTCCTGCACAGAACGTCTCCTCACCTTGTGCTTCAGATCGCTCTTTAGTTTTTTATCCGTCGGCCTCATAATCACAGACCAATGAGGTCGACAAGCCGACAGTTTATGATCTAAACATAAACCTTGTGTCAGACGCGAGCGCTGTTTACTGCGAGTCACCACCGCGTCCTCGGCAACGTGTTTTTGTAACAATATTTCAGCTCCATGTTCTCTTCAAACAACATGAAACTCAGGCTTCCTGAGTGCAGCGAGTGGCTGCAGCAGCGGAGGGACACTTTTATTTCTTTATTTTCTTTATTAAACATTACGCGCTGCATCGCGCATGTTACGCGTTTACAGGAGAACCCTCCCTCGCAACCCACCGCCTTCTTTAGGTCTGGGGAAAGCGTGGGGAGGCGGCGGCACCACAACATTGCAATGCGAGTCAGTCCCGCCTCCTGTCCTGCCCACTTTTTGCGCCAGGTATGAGACTGAAGATTGCAAGGAGCGCCACCCGTCTGTGTACTCGTTTTCTTTACAGCCTGCGCTAAGAACCACACGATCTGGCCCACAATATTTGATCAAACTAGCCTCTGTTTAGCTTCTCAGGAGCCTGTGTCCATAACTATAACACAGAATACACTGTGGCGCTACAAATATCATGAAAAATGGTCTGAATTGTTGGCACTCAATGTGTTAAATGTCATTTTAAAAATAATCACAAAATAAATGAAATATTTTCATCTATTCATGCTTTTTATACATTAAGATTTGTATATTGTTCAAACTATATTTTATTATAGTTAGACTTTAGACCAGGTGTGCCCAAAGTGGGGCCCGCGGGCCAAATTTGACCCGCCGAAACAATTCTGTTGGCCCGCCAGAGAATGGCCTACTATTGCGCTGCGTTTGGTTAATATTAACTCGCTTCCATTCATTCTCAAAGGTAAATATGGATGCAGTACACTTTTTGACCACGAGCGTCAAATTGGGGGCGCTATTTCACTCCTTTCACAAGGTTAAGGAAACACTGTTGTGGTGTCTTGGTATTTATCAATTACAGAGCGTTGTAGCATCAACTTTCACAGTTCTCCAACTTTTATTGCAAATGAGGTCGACATCAAAAAATATATGTTAAAATTGACTTATAAAAGAATTGATGCTGAACTGACACTTTCAAAATAATCTAATGTGGCATTTTCTTTGAGTTAATGAATGAGGTAAAGTCACTGTTGGTGATGTAGATACAGGTGTTTTTTTTTTTTTTTTTTGTGGTTTTCTCCAAAAGTTAGACTGTCGCCTGCAGATTCTAAGGTCAGTTCACTGTCTCTGTGTCAGGGCTCCAGTTTTAACACAAACTATGAACAGTTTTAGATTTGTTTTTGTTTTGTTCATGACAAAAAATAAAAAATAAAATAAATCATAGTGTAGCATCCCAGCAGAACAGATAAAGCGTACAAGTGGATCTTGTGTATAAATCCATCTTTTATTCCACCGTAACAATCTCCACCGTAAGAGCTGGACAAACCATATACAATATTACACAACAGCCATGAACATTCAAATGTATAATAAAATGAACAATGAATTACCCTTTTCCCCATTACAGCTAGGAGCTAAAAATGGATCTTAAAGTACCATGTTCCTTCCCGCCATGAGGGGACACAAACATTTAACCACTTCCTCATGTTCTTTCACAGGAAGTGACGGTAATCGACAGGAAGTACTTCAGTATAAAATAGTGTCCATTACACTCCCCCCAATCACGAGTTAAATGAGTGATTACCATTAATACATCATCAAATCATACAACAGTAAGGTAAATCTGTTTAGAGTGTACAAACAATTAGTTCAAGGCAGTGACTTAATTTATGTTCAGAGACTCATTGCTTCCAAAGTTTACATTATGGAGCACTGTGGGGTGTCTTTCATTACAAATGTTACATCGTAGCCTATGCTTACAATCCAAAACTCCATGTCCTGACTCCAAACACCCATAACACAAAGCCTGCTCCCTCACATAAGCACGGCGCTCCAATATTGAGAGATCCATGAAATTTGAACACTCAGTCAATTGATGGTAGTTATTCTTACAGTAGATACAAGGTGGCCTATGCCTTACAGATTTTCTGTTCTCAGCAGAAGAGTGAGTTGTTAAAGTACTAGCCCTGGGCACTTTGATTTCAGAAGTGGTACCCTTAACTACAGGACGAAGACCATGGAGAGATGTAACCGGATTACAAGCTATTTCTGCTTCAAGCGTAATGAACAAAACAAAATCTTTGAAAGTGGGAAAAACATTAGATTGCATCAATTTCTGAGTTACATGTCTGTAATAATAATAATTTCTTAATCCCTCTGCATCTTTACCGTTAATCTTTGGCCAGTTATTTATCCTTTTTCTGAACGCTCTTTGAATAGCAAAAGATTGACCAAAGCGTTCATTTAATTTACACCAAGCATCCTGATAAGCATCATCGTCACTTCTGAAAAATGTACATTCTAACATTTGCCTCACGGGACCCCCAACTTAATTTTTAAGATAATACAATTTTTCCCTTGAAGTTAGATTTGCTTTATCAATTAGTGCAGTAAATGCCGTTCTCCAATCAATAAACTCAATGGGATCGCCAGTAAAAATAGAAGGTTCTGGCACAGGAAGTCTATTTAATATTAAATGATCTTGAATAACTTTAAACAAAGGAGAAAGTTCAGAATCGTTGTGTTTGACCATGGGGACTGATTCCAATGCACCTCGAATAGGCCCTTCAGGTAAGTCTTTAAAATGATTTTCTAAAGGCAGGACAGGTGTAGAAGTAGTTGTAGCAGAATTAATACAAGCAGTTCTGTTATCAAGTAGCGTTTTAGTTTGACCATTGGGTGACAGGGGCGTTGGGGAGGTTGTCATGACCTTAGGCTTCGATGGAGCATGATCCAGAGGCTGAGCACTATTGTCAATTGTGCGGCGTGCAGGGGGCACAACCGTCAAAATGTCTGACACTCCTCTCTTCACCTGGTTCATCAATTCCTCATCAAAAATCTTAAGTCTTGCTTCTGCCACCCGTATTTCTCTTGCAGCTTGTAATCGGATGAGCTCCTGCTACTTTTCTTCAATTTTCCTTTTATGCTGTTCCTCTAATTCAGTGGTTCTCGACCTTTTGGAGCCGTGACCCCCATTATAACAGGTAACGGGGTTCGTGACCCCCCGTCCGGGTCACACCGTGAAAAATAGGAACATTAGCCTAGATAATTCTTAAAAAACAAAGAAAAAAACAAATGGCTGAAATAAAATTCATCAAACTACAATCAAATAATGGCACTCTGGTAAAATAGCAAACACATGCTACAATAAAACATTAGATTATATGCTAATGAAAATATGTATATTTTATCTAAATGAACTGGCGACCCCCCAAAATTGTCTCGCGACCCCCTTGGGGGTCCCGACCCCCAGGTTGAGAACCACTGCTCTAATTGACTTATTGATTTTTTAAGGATTTCTTCCTCCACTATTAGTGCATAACTTTCTCTTTTTGCAGCCAGTTCAGCAGCAGCTTCTGCTCTTTTAGCTGCTATTGGCAGTTCTTCAGAAAGAAAGGACGCTTCTGAACCATAAACTGAGCGTGCATTCTCTTGAAAGAGGAATTCATGCATTCTGCTCCTTTCCTTCTCTTCATCAAAATCTTCCCTTTCTTCAACAGCTCTACTGTGAGAAATATTGATCAATTTTGATGTTACAGCGTGAAAGTGTCCACTCTTCTTCTTGTTTCTACTGTCGGTGCAGTCAAATGTCTCATTTCATCAAACACACTTATAACATATTTTCTTTTCTCCTTTAAATTGTCAATTAATGCCCACAGCTCCTCCTCAGACATAAAGGACATTAGTCTCCTTCTGGCATCTCGGATATCCAATTTCCATGTCTCATAAGAAGAAAGCAGTCTCCTTTCAATCCTTGCGACTTCATCTTCCATAGTGGATACAGCAGTATTGGCTAGAAGTGACTGCTCAAAAACTTGCACCACTTGCTCCATTTTTTTCTTCTTCTTATTTTTACCAGTTTTTTTGTTTTTGTTTTTTATAGATTTTTAGATCGTGTGCCAGTAATCAGCGATCGAGTTAAAATATTTACAAAACTTAAGAGAAAACACTGTGAAAACTTTAGCGCCTTTTAAAATGTCCATATCATCTCATTGTCCTTATCAGATTTTTCTTCTGGGCCAACGTCCTTTGTTGGCTAGTTCAGCCATATGTTTTGCCCAAAAGACACAAACTCCGTGTAGGTATAAGTCGTGGCTCTCTTTACTCTAGAAAAAAGAAAGGAGTACTCACAATGTCCGAGAGCATTCTTTGACCATTTAGTATCCTGAATCAGGAGTTTTTCCCGTTGCGAGCTTTCGGCGTCAATGGTTTACTTCTTTACCGACTTGAGTGCAAAGGCCCATTCCATGACCACAACGGCGGTGCAAACAAAGATGCCGAATCGGCGACAGCCACCTTCGGGTGAAGCTCTTACTGTAGCATCCCAGCAGAACAGATAAAGCGTACAAGTGGATCTTGTGTATAAATCCGTCTTTTATTCCACCGTAACAATCTCCACCGTAAGAGCTGGACAAACCATATACAATATTACACAACAGCCATGAACATTCAAATGTATAATGAAATGAACAATGAATTACCCTTTTCCCCATTACAGCTAGGAGCTAAAAATGGATCTTAAAGTGCCATGTTCCTTCCCGCCATGAGGGGACACAAACATTTAACCACTTCCTCATGTTCTTTCACAGGAAGTGACGGTATTCGACAGGAAGTACTTCAGTATAAAATAGTGTCCATTACACATAGAAATGAAAGTCTTGTAAATATTGTGTTAAAAAGAGATGGAACAAAATAAATGAAATTCATCTACATTTAGATGTGTATATTGCTCAAACAATATTTTAAAAAGTTTTACAAATAATTTGACTTTAAATGGTTTGTGAAAAAATATAAATATTAGAAACTATTCAGTTTTGCATTCATGACTTTTATTATTCAAGATGTCTGTCTTTGTGTTTGTTTTATATGTTTTATCTCTGGACTTAAATAAGTTCATTTATTCTTTATTCAGATTGAGTGGCTGTGGTTTGTCAAAGATCAGCTGTTCCTCTCTGGCCTCAGCTCTGAAGTCCAACCCCTCACATCTCACTGAGCTGGACCTGAGTGATAACAAAGCCCTGTCTGACTCAGGAGTGTCTCATCTGTGTGAATTTCTGCAAATGTCAGACTGTCGCCTGCAGATTCTCAGGTCAGTTCAATGTCTCTGTGTCAGGGCTCAAGTTTTTTTTTTTTTTTTTTTTTGTGACAAAAACAATATCCAGAAGAAAAAAATCCAGAAGTTTTATCCATAGACTTTTAGAATATATTAACACTTTGAGTGACAAAAAGAAAAAAAAAGGTGTTTTGCATTTTTTGTTTGTTTTATTACAAAACGAGACAGTCTTAGGCTGGTCTGAGTAAGACTGATCGTCATGTTCACAGATACATGGGGGAAACTGGAATTGTGTGATTTGAATCTCGCTGACTCCGGCAAAACCAAGACGAGTCAATAATAGCGCGGGAGCTCTGTGTGTCGTCTTCTGTGCTAGGATTTACCATCAAACTCCTCCGGCCGTGACCAAAACAGTGAAGATGGCGACATAACAGTTCATCGTGTTTTCAAAGCCCTGCCCAGTGGCCCCGCCCAGCGGTCCTGCAGCAGCTCAGTGTCAGACAGAGGAGGGAGAGCAGAGGGATCTCCTGCACAGAACATCTCCTCACCTTGTGCTTCAGATGCTCTTTAGTTTTTTATCCGTCGGCCTCATAATCACAGACCAATGACGTCGACAAGTCGACAGTTTATGATCTAAACATAAACCTTGTGTCAGACACGAGCGCTGTTTACTGCGAGTCACCACCGCGTCCTCGGCAACGTGTTTTTGTAACAATATTTCAGCTCCATGTTCTCTTCAAACAACGTGAAACTCAGGCCCAGACATTCTCAATAGTCCATGTTCTTTTCTTGAAGAGTGAAGAGTGAAATGAGGGAGACAGTTGTGTTTCATAAAACACACAGGGCCAGATCTTGTGACTGGCGCAGTCCGTGCGCAACTCTAAACGCAACGTGGTGCAGATGCGATCTTACATGTGGCGCAGGTTTGCGTTTAAGGCTGCGTCACTAGGGAGAGGGCGTTATTTAAGAAAAAGAGGCCGACTGAGGCGTGGTTCATTGCAAGCAGCACTCATGCTACTATTCAATGGACACCTTCACATTATGATCCTCTTTACATTGCGCTGCCTTGTCTTCCTTAGAATCGACATCAAATTGAAAACAAAAGTGAGATTGCCTTGAAAAGTCTGTTTGAGCGTAGGTTACGCACGGGTTTACTTTGATACAGTAGATCAACGTGCACACCCCTAACACCAAAACACCAACAGTTTTCCATAAATAAACCACACATGCTGTCAAGTTTATTTGCAGCGCCCAACTTGAGAGGCTTCCTTTCTAATGTGGGGTATAAACCAACTGGATTCCACTCCAAGACACAGACATCTTTCTCTTTATTTGAAGCTGTGACTCTTGTCAGCAGGTGAAAAACCTCAGGAAAACAGATACAAACAAAATGTAAATATCATGAAATTTTTACTTCTTTTTTAACATTTTAACCACAATTTTAGTATTTCATAATCAAACAAGGTTCTTAGTATTTTAGCATTTCTAAACAGTTTTAACTTAAACTCCCGTTTTCACCATAACTGTTTTCAGACAAACAAATCAGCCAACGAGACGTACAAAACACAACAGCAACCAAAACGCCTTTAGCGTAAAGGTAAAACAGCTTCCGGTAGACAGCATGAGACCGGTGTAGCGTGAGCTAAAGCCGAAAACCCTTAATAAACCCCCTAAAGTTACCTGGAGATGAGTGTTTGAGTGAGGTATGCTTCAAGGGAATGAATTTACGTTCGGGAGTAACCGCGCGTCAATGTAATACAACAACGAAGAAACGTGGCAAGGACCGTAAGCCAAACAAGGAACGGGAAGACATGGCTACCGGCGCTGATAAAAACTTCGAGGAGAGCATGAAAGAGATGATAACGGCGCTACGAGAGGACATCTCTAAACAGTTTGGCGAACTCAAACAGGATGTCGAAAAACTCTCAAATGATACCAGAGATCTACACAAAGATATCAAGGAGATCCGCAATGACATGCTGGAGATCTCGAAGAAACAAGAGGAAGCGAGTGAATGAATAAATGGAATGGAAGAGAGAGAAACGCTCTCACAAGCGATCTTATCCTACATTGTATCCGAGCAACGAGACATGAGAGAGAAAATAGACTATTTAGAAAATAAATCGAGACAGAACAACATCCGGATCTATCAGGTGAAAGAGGGCGCGGAAGGCGCTGACATGGTGGGATTCGTCACCCGTCTTTTCGCTGAGAAACTGGGGATTCCTGCTAGCGAGATGATGATCGTAGCCGCGCACCGCTCCCTTGCCAAAAGGCCCACGGACGAAGCTCCACCACGCTCTATAGTGGTGCGCTTTTTGCAATGGGATACTCGTCAAAAAGTGTTGAAAGCAGCGTGGATACAGCGAGACATCAGATACGGAGAAAGACGTATATACTTTGACAGAGACTACTCAGCAAAGGTGCAACATGAGAGGGCGCGATACGGACCAATTCGAGGGCGACTACGAGAGAAAAACATCAAGTCTCACATCATTTACCCAGCGAAGATGAAGGTGTTCATAGATGACGACACAATCATATTTGAGACACCGGAGGAGGCAACGGAACAGCTGGTGACGCGAGGAATTCTTCCGGAGCCACCACCGCCCGCAGAAACAAGAGCATCGCTATCGAAGTCTTCCCCATTTGCAAGAGTGGGTATGCAAGTGAATGAAAAGGCGATAAACGACCTCATCACGGAGTTAAAGAGAAAGACTTCATCGAGAGCGGACACTCGATAATATCTAAGCAACGAATAACAAAGGTAAAGTGTGTCAGGCTGAATAATCTACTGGTTTCTTATAATCAAGTACAATGAGATGAATAAAGTAGACACAATATTATGTATTGAAATACCCCATTAAGCTATGATTTTGTGAAGTAATTTAAACTTTGAATGGGGTCAATTTTGGTTGTACTTCATAAATAATAAGCCTGAGAGTTTGTATTAAACATTCCCTGCTATTAACTAAAAATAAAAAGAAGATGATGATGGAAGTAAAATGGGGTTTGAAGGGTCATGCTGTCTATCACCTCATACTGGGCTCATGGCCCAAGATTCCAACGTCTGTATATGGAATCACCTCCTTTGGCAGAAACAGAAATAGTCTGCCACCACTGGAAGTCAAAAGAAAAAGTCACTCACTTTAATTTGTCACTACTCACTTTTGTGGTTCCTTTGGTTTTTGTTTGGTTTGTTGTCCTTGGGGGGGGGATATGGGGTGAGGGGAAAGACTACAGTTACCAATATCATAATACGTCTAACACAAGACTTGCTTCATTGAATAAGGTAAAGAATATAAATGAAAGTAAATATAATTACATATAACGTTAACGGTTTAAATAACCCAATAAAAATAAATAAAAAATTGAATATATGGAGGGGAACATTATTTTCCTGCAAGAAACAAGACTGTCTTCAGTCGAGCATAAAAAATTAGGAAAGCTCTGTAAAGCTCAAGTGTTTTACTCATCATTTAAATCATCTCGAAGCGGAGTCATTATAATGATTAAAAATAATATACCTTTCAAAGCGGAAAAAATAATTAGGGATAAGGAAGGTAGATTTGTACTAGTTAATGGTCACATTTTAACCTCTTGATGGATGAAAAAATGGACTAGCAAAGCCAAATTAAGCATAAAGCTCGGAATGATGCAGCTATGATGAGAAGATTCTGTAAGGAGATGGGATTATCAGATGTGTGGCGAACATACAATATAAATGAGAAAGATTACACTTTCTTCTCTCCAGTTACCGGGAATTATTCAAGATTAGATTAATTTTTCATGTTTTGTAAAGATATAACCATGGTGGGAAACATTAAGATGGGAACAATAACCTTATCGGACCATGCCCCTGTTCAAATAACACTTGATATAATGCAAAAGAAAACTGCGTGTATTTGGAGACTTAACAACTCATTACTTATAGACGATGATTTCAAGTTAAAAATGAAAGAAGTCATTAAAGAATATATACAGTTAAACGACACGGAAGAAACAAACCCAGTTATTCTTTGGGAAGGTCTAAAAGCTGTCTTAAGAGGGGAAATCATAGCCTTTGCCTCTTTCCGTAAAAAACTAATGAATCGAGAAAGGAAAAAACTTGAGATTGAGATTGAACAGAATGAAAAAGAATATAAAATGACTAAAAGTATGGATACTCTGAAAACGCTTGAAGAAGCGAAAAGAAAAATGAGTGACTATACGAATCTCGAAGTTCTAAGGGATCTTTCAATTTTAAGACAAACGACTTACGATGGAGGTCCGAGGGCCGCAAAGATGCTTGCATATAAAATAAGAAAGCAACAAAAGCAAGCTCTGGTGGAGAAAATTGACATGGATGATAAAATTTTAAGAAATGAAGTGGAAATTGCAAATCAATTTGCAGAATATTACGAACAATTAAACAATTACAAAGAAAGTGACAAAATAGTTCCCTCTAAAATCTCAAGTTTCTTCTAAAAGATTCACCTCCCACAAACTACAGAAGATCAAAATAAAAGTCTTGTGGAGAAAATCTCTGAACTGGAAATTCAAACTAGTATTAGTAAACTGAAAATGAATAAGTCACCTGGTTGTGATGGTTTTACAAATGAGTTTTATAAAGAATTCAAAGACGAAATTACCCCCCTCCTATATAAAGCCTTCAATTGGGCACTAAACAACAAGACCTGGGCAACAACATGGAACTCAGGCATTATAACGGTGATACATAAACAAGGAAAAAACCCAGCTGACTGCGCGTCTTACAGACCAATTAGTTTATTAAATACTGACCATAAAATTCTATCGGCAATATTGGCTAACAGATTATTAAAAGTAACACCATCACTTGTAAAGTCTGACCTAGCTGGATTTATTGGAACAAAGGCACCTTGTTGACAATATTAGAAGAACTTTGAACGTTTTGCATATCGCACAGAAACATAACATACCTATAGGAATTCTTACGTTAGATGCAGAGAAGGCCTTCGATAAGGTTGTATGGCCACACCTGTTCGAAACACTTACAAAATTTGGAATACATGAAATATTTATTGACTGGATGAAGGCTTTATATAAAAATCCAAATGCTGCAGTGAGAGTAAATGGTACTATATCAAGTAATTTTAAATTGTTTAAAGGAATAAGACAGGGCGATCCCTTATCTGGATTACTTTTTGCTCTATGTATAGAGCCATTAGCCGAGGGAATTAGACAAGAAAATACTATAAGCGGATTAAACATTGCGGAAGAAAATCATAAACTGTCATTATATGCTGACGATATAGCTGTTTACTTGGAAAATCCTGAGTCCTCACTAAATCCATTGATGGAAATTATACAAGAATTTGGAAGTATTTCTGGGTATACTCTAAATGTGAATAAATCTGAAATCATGCTCATTGGTTGCTCCATTAAGGAGGAAACAAAACGAAAATACCCTTTCCATTGGGATAAAGAAATTATAAAATATCTCGGAATCAACATTACAAAAGACTTGGATAATCTCTACAACAAAAACTTTGGAGAATTGAAAACTGTAATTAGGCAGGAATTTAATAGGTGGTCACTGATACCTTTTTCATTATGGGAGAGAATCAAAATTATACAAATGAACGTTCTCCCACGATTTTTCTTTTTCTTTACAGCTCTACCTATATATATACCTCAAACTACCTTTAAACAGTGGGACTCAATGTTCTCAACATTTATCTGGAATCATAAAAAAGCAAGAATATCATTTAACTACCTAAAACTTCCAAAGGAAATGGGAGGTTTGGGGTTTCCAAATTTCAAATCCTATTATCAAGCAGCACATATTAGAAATATCGTTGAGTGGATGACAGGAAAACTGAACACAAAATGGAGAGAAATGGAGGCATTTGAAGAACATATTCCACTCAATACTCTCCCCTTTGTTGAGTGTAAAAAGGTGAAGGAAAAAATAAAAAACATATGGGTAAAAGAAACACTTAAAGTGTGGAACCAAATGTGTCGGGAACAAAAAATCGTAAGGGACTCAGTTTTTTTAAGACAAATTAAAAATGACAATGATTTTATGCCAAATAAAATAGATGAGACATTCCAAAGATGGACGAACAAAGGATTATTTATATTTGGACAACTACTCGGTGATACAGAAATAAAGTCTTTTGAAAGAATTGCCCAACAGTATGAGATACCAAATGCCCATGTGTTCAGATTTTTTCAGATTCGTAGCTACATTCAGCAGGCTCTAAAAAATAGAAATGTTAAGGATATTCATCCATTTGCTAGATATATGATCAGAACACATGACGTGGGTGTGGAAAGAAAATTCCTAACCAAAATTGTCAAACTTATAAAGAAACCAAACCTGGATATTATCTATAAAGTTAAAAATAAATGGGAAAAGGAACTCTCTATAACTATTTTAGAATCAGATTGGGGACAAATTTGTAAAAACATTCATCTAACTACACATTCGAATTATTGGAGAGAATTTTCTTGGAAAATTGTTAATCGGTACTTTAAAACACCTAATATACAAAAGAAATATAAAAATGTAACATCCGACTGCTGGCGAAATTGTGGGGAACATCAGGCAGACCACACTCATGTCTTCTGGTCATGCAGGACTATAAAAGAATGTTGGGAAAAATCCACTGAGGAACTGTCATTGATGTTCAATACCAAAATTGAAAGTGACCCCTTAACTATACTACTTGGAAAGATTCCGGACAACATGATGGAGAAAGAGTCGCACCTGTTTCTAATTGCAAGAATAATAATGATTAAACAAATTACAAAAAACTGGCAAAAACCATGTATTTTTATGAATACATGGAAAGACTTAATGTATAAAATACACGAAATGGAAAAAATAACAATGAATCTCAGCACTAAAAATGAGGTATTCAAAAACAGATGGGAAATTTGGGAACAATATCTTTCCAAAATAAACTAGAATGTATTTAATAAAATAATGTAGAATGGGACTAAAAGGTATACAACGTAAATGACAAGGTCACAACTGACTTTTAAGGTAACCCCCCTCCTCCCCTTTTATTTTATAACAATTTATTTTGAGACGACAGTACTTTAAATAAGGACATTTGAGTAGAATGGATATGTAATGTATGTGTATATATGTGTATGTATGTGTACGTGCATGTACGCGCAGATGGGTATATGTATTTGTGTATCTATTTGTATGTGTATGTACATAAGTGTGTCTATGTGTTGTGAATGCATACATGTATATGTGTGTATATATACGTATATGTAGATGTATGAACTTCGTAACGTGTAACGTGCAAATGTAGATGTATGTATATGTATGTGGGTGTGTATGCACAGTATGTATGTACGTATATACATATGTTTGTTTGTGTTGGTTTTTATTTAATATCATTCTTTATTATTTTTTTTATTTTTTTATTATATTTATTATTATTTTTTTATTATCTTTATTCTTTATTATTTATTTACTGTGCACAAACCCATAAATTGCAAATAAAAAAAAAAGAAACCAAAACGGAGCATTTTGCCCTTACCGGCTGTCCTCCACAGTCTCTAGAAAGGCCGGTTTACTGCGATTCGGTCCTTTTAGTCTAAGTATTTGAGCAGCTCCAACTGCTCTCTGTCTCTGCTCTTTTGTGTGTGTCAAGAGGCAACACCATGTCCTTGATTGGATCATGTGATCCACCTGGTTGCATTTCCTGCTGAGGGCGGGAGGAGGGGAGAACACAGAGCTGGACAGCACACATGCCTCAAGTGCCACAACACCAGGTCTAATCTGTGTTTTAAGATGACATCGTTAACATTGTGTGTCAGTGTTTACTTCCTGATGATGCTCCTTGTGTAGCGCATCTTACAGGGCGCAGAGCAACTTTATTTTCCCAATTTAGCCGCTCCAAGAATCCTGCAGCTGTAGCGCCAATGTTCCAATACGCTACAGTTTTCTTGCAACTGCTGCATAACTCTGCAACTCCTCTGCAGCCAAGTTTCTGATCAATTTAATCCTGTACATTTCGTAGCTTTACGCATTCGCACGGTGTCTAACGCTGAGGCTACTGCCTCTCTTTCCCCGCCCACTCGTCTTGGATCTGCAGCGAGTGGCTGCAGCAGCGGAGGGACACTTTTATTTCTTTATTTTCTTTATTAAACATTGCGCGCTGCATCGCGCATGTTACGCGTTTACAGGAGAACCCTCCCTCGCAACCCACCGCCTTCTTTAGGTCTGGGGAAAGCTTGGGGAGGGGGCGGCACCACAACATCGCAATGCGAGTCGGTCCCGCCTCCTGTCCTGCCCACTTTTTGCGCCAGGTATGACACTGAAGATTGCAAGGAGCGCCACCCGTCTGTGTACTCGTTTTCTTTACAGCCTGCACTAAGAACCACAAGATCTGGCCCACAATATTTGATCAAACTAGCCTCTGTTTAGCTTAGGATTTCTCAGGAACCAAGACACATAGAATGAAAGTTTTTCCACCTCCTGAGAGCTGAGAGTCTCAGCTTTCAAACGAGCCACAGCCTGTGTTCATAACTATAACACAGAATACACTGTGGTGCTACAAATATCAGGAAAAATGGTCTGGATTGTTGGCACTCAATGTGTTAAATGTCATTTTGAAAATAATCACAAAATAAATGAAATATTTTCATCTATTTATACTTTTTATACATTAAGATTTGTATATTGTTCAAACTATGTTTTATTATAGTGAGACTTTAGACTTTAAACAATTTGTGGAAAAGTTTGTTTTAAATTATTAACTTGCGTGAAGAATACCCCGGCTATGGGTCCCTTTGCCCGAATAAATCTGAGTTCTTGGCCCACGCCCAACTCTGATTACACTCACTACAACCTCAGGCTGGAAGTCCCTGCCGAGCCTCTTATTGTTTCTGGGGTTACCTTATTTAACGTCTTGGCGGTCGAATGGGGGACTTCTAGAGTTGTAGCAAGGATCAATAACCTAATCTAGCACTCCTGGTACATCCACTAACCCACACTCAAACATCCACATCACAACCATTCGGCATTGAGATATCAGGATAATACATTTGTTGTCATAATAAAAGAACACTTACCCAAGTTGTAGTTTTGTAGTCAAATCAGAAGAAGTTTATTTTGCAGATTTCAATATTCCAAATTCCATACAATGTTACAGAAAGGCAAGGAGCTCAACCTGTAATCTCAGCACAAGATTGTGAACCCAAAGTTAGCGGAACCTTCCCGTGTGACACTGCCAGAAGTCTCGAGGCTGTTCGGATTCTTTTCTAGAAGCGTCGACCCCTCTCATCGGACTTATACAACCAAGGTCGTCGACATCTCGCGGGCCTACTAAAAAGGCTCGACCGCAAAATGCAACCAAGGTAACGTCCACTAAGCGAGAGTGGCACTTCAAGTGAAAAACCCGAACTTATATGGCCGACAACAGCAGTGGGTACCACAAAGGAAAGTCCCTCCAGCACACCTTTAAACAAATCAGGCAACAATCAAGTGCTCTGGAACTCTTTTCAGGCTGAGCCACCAAGCCAACATCCGATAAACAGAGTAGGAGAGTGATGGCCCCGAGGTCAGGAAAACACCCGTGAGTCGTCAACCGAAACTGGTTTGAGACCAAATTGCAGCGGACGGGACAGCTGTTTTTATACAGCTCCTACCGTCAGCTAAACTGCGTCAGAAGCGAGGGAAAGTAAGGGACTTTCCACCAAAAAATCCCCCCGCCCCATATTCCGAGAAAGCTGAGCGCTCAGGGTTTCCTGTTATTGTTCTCGCCTCAAACCCCAAGTTACAGGGCGGACTTTGTTTATCATCTCCAATCATAACATTTGAGGCCATTTCTCCCCCAGCAACAGGTTATTTTTAAACACACACATGTCATGCACTTCTGTACAGAATACTGATCAGAAAACTTGATCAGACAAATGAAAAGAAATGCAACATATGAAATTAAACAACATATGAAATTAAACCTTAAACATAACAAACTGTCTTTAATATAATCATTTTATTCCATCTGTTTTTTCTTGTTTTATCATTTTTATAGCAACCCGCTCCCTAGAGGGAGCCCCGGCTAGGTATACTGTTTTATCCTTTTTATAGTAGGGTTTTTCTCATTTTTCATATCAAAAGAAACATTATTCCATATACTTTTTATATCATAAGCAACCTTATTCCATATACCTGACCTTTTACATCTGGGAACCCCAATATTACCGCACCTTTGTAATACTAGAGTTCCAATCTTTATTCATTTTTTATTTACATTTGTACAGTTGGATTCATCACTTGATGGGAAACACATTTTTCTTGAGATCACTTGTCGGGATGTACATTTTCTTGAGAGAGACACCTTTACACAAATATAATTATAGGCATAAGTCAACCACTTAACGAGAGATTGTTATTTTCCGAACTTTTCCACGCAAGTAAGCAAGCAAGCATCACTACAATAAAGCAAGTTAACCTGTAATATCCATTGAGAATGAGGATTGAACTATTCTGATAAACCTTTGTAAAACTTAGTACGCTCTTGAAAGTAGCCCGTATGTTATTTCTTTGTGTTGGTAATAGAAACAAACCTACTGAACTCGTATCATATAAAACTCATCAATCGTTATAATGAAATAAAAAGCATTCACAAACTTTAAAATACTCAAAAATTGTAATAAAAGCATTCACAAACTTTAAAATACTCAAAGTCTTATAAAATAAAGAAATCCTATCTTATCTTGGCTTAAAAAAGTTAAAAAGTCAATACAACAACAACACTTCTTTTATTTTTGCATATATGCTCATTTTTGTAACTCCCTTTTCATTTGGAACTTTTGTCGGAGCAAGCGAGGTTAGGGAACTAAACTAATTTTTACACTCCTAGGTTTTCCGTGAGACCCTGACGGCATCTCCCCCACTTTTTACTTGGCCGTTCATCCCAAACAGGACTCTCTGCCTAATAGCCCGCAGCAGCGGCCTGAAGCGCCAAACCAAGAATTCCCTCGCCTAGAGCCCCTTCCCTCTGCCTAGTCTCTGCCCTCGAAGCAACAGGGAATGATCACTCCAACATTACCCCTTACTGGACAGATTCTAAACAGTGAAAGAGTGCGGCCAGAGGCCCTGGTCTGACTAAACGCAAACTCCTCCGCTCCAATCCTTCTACATAACTCTTCAGTTTAAATTCATGCTGGTTTGTGAAAAAATATAAATATTAGAAACTATTCAGTTTTGCATTCATGACTTTTATTATTCAAGATGTGTCTTTGTGTTTGTTTCATATGTTTAATCTCTGGACTTTAATCACTTCATTTATTCTTTATTCAGATTGAGGGACTGTGGTTTGTCAGAGATCAGCTGTTCCTCTCTGGCCTCAGCTCTGAAGTCCAACCCCTCACATCTCACTGAGCTGGAGCTGGATGATAACAGTCTGTCTGACTCAGGAGTGTCTCATCTGTGTGGTTTTCTGCAAATGTCAGACTGTTTCCTGCAGATTCTCAGGTCAGTTCACTGTCTCTGTGTCAGGGCTCAAGTTTAACGCAAACTATGAACAAAACAGTTTTAGATTTTTTTTTCTTTTGTTCATGACAAAAAATAAAAAATAAAATAAATCATAGAAATTAAAGTTTTGTAAATATTGTGTTAAAAGAGACGGAACAAAATAAATAAAATTCATCTACATTTAGATGTGTATATTGCTCAAACAATATTTTAAACAGTTTTACAAATAATATTACTTTAAATGGTTTGTGAAAAAATATAAATATTAGAAACTATTCAGTTTTGTATTCATGACTTTTATTATTCAAGATGTCTGTCTTTGTGTTTGTTTCATATGTTTAATCTCTGGACTTTAATCACTTCATTTATTCTTTATTCAGATTGAGGGACTGTGGTTTGTCAGAGATCAGCTGTTCCTCTCTGGCCTCAGCTCTGAAGTCCAACCCCTCACATCTCACTGAGCTGGAACTGAGTGATAACAAAGCCCTGTCTGACTCAGGAGTGTCTCATCTGTGTGGTTTTCTGCAAATTACGAACTGTCGCCTGCAGATTCTCAGGTCAGTTCACTGTCTCTTTGTCAGGGCTCAAGTTTTGTTTTTGTTTTTTTTGTAACAAAAACAATTAATTTCCAGGAGAAAAAAATCTTAGCAGTTTTATCCATAGACTTTTAGAATATATTAACACATTTAGTGCCAAAAAGAAAAAAAAGGGGTTTTGCATTTTTTGTTTGTTTTATTACAAAACGAGACAGTCTTAGCCTGGCCTGAGTCAGACTGATCCTCATGTTCACAGATTCATGGGGGAAACAGTCTGGAATTGTGTGATTTGAATCTCGCTGACTCCGGCAAAACCAAGACGAGCAAATCAGAGCGCAGGAGCTCTGTGTGTCGTCTTCTGTGCTAGGATTTACCATCAAACTCCTCTGGCCGTGACCAAAACAGTGAAGATGGCGACACAACAGTTCATCGTGTGTTTTCAAAGCCCCGCCCAGTGGTCCCGCCCAGTGGCCCCGCCCAGCGGTCCTGCAGCAGCTCAGTGTCAGACAGAGGAGGGAGAGCAGAGGGATCTCCTGCACAGAACATCTCCTCACCTTGTGCTTCAGATCGCTCTTTAGTTTTTTATCCGTCGGCCTCATAATCACAGACCAATGAGGTCGACAAGCCGACAGTTTATGATCTAAACATAAACCTTGTGTCAGACGCGAGCGTTTTGCAAGATTGCAAGGAGCGCCACCCGTCTGTGTACTCGTTTTCTTTACAGCCTGCGCTATGAATCGCAAGATCTGGCCCAAAATATTTGATCAAACTAGCCTCTGTTTAGCTTAGGATTTCTGAGGAACCGAGACACGTAGAATGAAAGTGTTTCCACCTCCTGAGAGCTGAGAGTCTCAGCTTTCAAACGAGCCACAGCCTGTGCCCATAACTATAACACAGAATACACTGTGGTGCTACAAATATCAGGAAAAATAGTCTGGATTGTTGGCACTCAATGTGTTAAATGTCATTTTGAAAATAATCACAAAATAAATGAAATATTTTCATCTATTTATGCTTTTTATACATTAAGATTTGTATATCGTTCAAAATATATTTTATTATAGTTATACTTTAGACTTTAAACAATTTGTGGAAAAGTTTGTTTTAAATGGAAGGAGTACTTCGAGGACCTCCTCAATCCCGCCGTCACGTCTTCCAATGAGGAAGCAGAGGCTGGGGACTCGGAGGTGGGCTCGCCCATCACCGGGGCTGAAGTCACCGAGGTGGTGAGAAAGCTCCTCGGTGGCTCCGGGGGTGGATGAGGTTCGCCCTGAGTACCTTAAGTCTCTGGATGTTGTAGGACTGTCTTGGCTGACACGTCTCTGCAACATCGCGTGGCGGTCGGGGACAGTGCCCCTGGATTGGCAGACCAGGGTGGTGGTCCCTCTCTTTAAAAAGGGGGACCGGAGGGTGTGTTCCAATTACAGAGGAATCACCCTCCTTAGCCTCCCCGGTAAGGTCTACTCCAGGGTGCTGGAGAGGAGGATCCGGCCGATAGTTGAACCTTGGATCCAGGAGGAACAATGCGGTTTTCGTCCTGGTCGTGGCACACTGGACCAGCTCTATACCCTCCGTCGGGTGCTCGAGGGTTCGTGGGAGTTCGCCCAACCAGTCCACATGTGTTTTGTGGATCTGGAGAAAGCGTTCGACCGCGTCCCTCTGGGGGGTGCTCCGGGAGTATGGGGTCCGGGGCCCTCGTGGTGCCCTGTGGGGAGTTCTCCGGGAGTATGGGGTCCGGGGCCCTCTGTTAAGGGCTGTCCGTTCCCTGTATGAGTAGCAGGAGCTTGGTTCGCATTGCCGGCAGTAAGTCAGACCTGTTCCCGGTGCGTGTTGGTCTCCGCCAGGGCTGCCCTTTGTCACCGGTTCTGTTCATTACTTTTATGGACAGAATTTCTAGGTGCAGCCAGGGGCCGGAGGGCGTCCGGTTTGGGAGCCTCAGGATCTCATCTCTGCTGTTTGCGGATGTTCTTGTTCTGATGGCTCCAACGAACCAGGACCTTCAGCTGCTCTGGGGCGGTTTGCAGCCGAGTGTGTAGCGGCCGGGATGAGAATCAGCACCTCCAAATCTGAGGCCATGGTTCTCCCCCGGAAAAAGGTGGCTTCCCCTCTTCAGGTCGGTGGGGAGTCCTTGCCTCAAGTGGAGGAGTTCAAGTATCTCGGGGTCTTGTTCTCAGTGAGGGACGGATGGAGCGTGAGATGGACAGACGGATCGGTGCGGCGTCAGCAGTGATGCGGTCGCTGTATCGGTCTGTCGTGGTGAAGAGGGAGCTGAGTCGGGGCAAAGCTCTCGATTTACCGATCGATCTACGTCCCCACCCTCACCTATTGTCATGAGATTTGGGTAATGACCGAAAGGACGAGATCGCAAATACAAGCGGCCGAAATGAGTTTCCTCCGCAGGGTGGCTGGGCGCACCCTCCGAGATCGGGTGAGGAGCTCAGCTACCCGGGAGGAGCTCGGAGTAGAGTCGCTGCTCCTTCACGTCGAAAGGAGCCAGCTGAGGTGGCTCAGGCATCTGTTCCGGATGCCTCCTGGTCGCCTCCCGCGGGAGGTGTTCCAGGCATGTCCTAGTGGGACAAGGCCTCGTGGAAGGACACGGTGGTGGGACTATGTCTCCGAGCTGGCCTGGTGTCGCCTCGGGGTCAGAACAGCTGGAGGAGGTGTGTGTGGATCGGGAAGTTTGGGCATCTCTGCTGAGACTGCTGCCCCCGCGACCCGGCCCCGGATAAAGCGGAAGAAAATGGATGGATGGATGGATGGATGTGTTTGTTTTAAATTATTAACTCTTCAGTTTAAATTCATGACTTTTATTCAAGATGTGTCTTTGTGTTTGTTTGATCTGTTTTATCTCTGGACTTTAAGAACTTTATTTATTTATGTATTTATTTTATTCAGATTGAGGGACTGTGGTTTGTCAGAGATCAGCTGTTCCTCTCTGGCCTCAGCTCTGAAGTCCAACCCCTCACATCTCACTGAGCTGGAGCTGGGTAATAACAGACTGTCTGACTCAGGAGTGTCTCATCTGTGTGAATTTCTACAATTGTTAGACTGTCGCCTGCAGATTCTCAGGTCAGTTCACTGTCTCTGTGTCAGGGCTCAAGTTTAATGCAAACTATGAACAAAACAGTTTTAATTTTGTTTTGTTTTGTTCATGACAAAATATAAAAAATAAAATAAATCATAGAAATGAAAGCCTTGTAAATATTGTGTTAAAAAGAGATGGAACAAAATAAATGAAATTCATCTACATTTAGATGTGTATATTGCTCAAACAATATTTTAAAAAGTTTTACAAATAATTTGACTTTAAATGGTTTGTTAAAAAATATAAATATTAGAAACTATTCAGTTTTGTATTCATGACTTTTGTTATTCAAGATGTCTGTCTTTGTGTTTGTTTTATATGTTTTATTTCTGGACTTTAATCACTTCATTTATTCTTTATTCAGATTGTGGGGCTGTGGTTTGTCAGAGATCAGCTGTTCCTCTCTGGCCTCAGCTCTGAAGTCCAACCCCTCACATCTCACTGAGCTGGAACTGGATAATAACAGTCTGTCTGACTCAGGAGTGTCTCATCTGTGTGAATTTCTGCAAATGTCAGACTGTCGCCTAAAGATTCTCAGGTCAGTTCACTGTCTCTGTGTCAGGGCTCAAGTTTGGTTTTGTTTGTGATAAAAACAATTAATTTCCAGAAGAGAAAATGTTTTATTCATAAACTTTTAGAATATATTAAACAAAAATGAGTGCTCCATAGTGGTAGAGGTTCAATATATCATATACATGCCTATACTTAACTTTGGAATGGCTAAACTAGCATGATATAGCTCTTTTAATGAATCCTCAACGCCAAACAGCAACTCATGATTTTCTAAATGAAATGTATAGTACAGGGGTGGCCAACCCGCGGCTCTCGAGCCGCATGCGGCTCTTTGCATGATTGGAGATGTTTAATACAGTGCGGCTCTTTGCAAAAATCCAAACATAGGCCTACAGACGCTGTTTCCATCTCTACACATGAATGAGAGTCTGTATCTTCCTCCTTTTCGAGGCGGCGTGTAAAAGGAGCCCGTGCAGCCTCACTCACAGCGGGATGTAGGTTAAACAACAGGCAGGCAGATTGTGGCTCTGGGATCAGCTTCTGTGCTTTTCAGATTTCTGATCAGCTACTCTTTATTTGATGTAATTTGGCCACATATTCACAGAAAAAGATCAAAATGAGGAAATGGAAAAAAGCGGAGCTTTTATGTAGCTTATGATGCGAAGCGCGACATCGTATCGCGGAAATACGCAAAGTCATGACTTTTCTTTCACAAATGCTATAACTGTAACAGATGCAACTTAAAACAGACTCTCAGATCCTCCAGAGGCTCCTGGTTAAAGTTCATGAACTTTATGCAGCCTAGAGTGCGTTCTCTGCACAGTCCAGTCAGGACGAAGCTGCAATGAGCGCACAGGCCAGGGGCGAATCAGAGAAGGGGGCTCCGTGGGCAGGGCCCCACATACAAACACACCCCAGCATTAAAAAAATAAAATAATAATAATAATAATAATAATAATAATAATAATAATAATAATAATAATCTAATTCTGTCTCAGTCAGAACAGGAAACACAAAATGTCATTTAATATACATTTATTTCAATCTTGTTGAGGAGTAAAACCATTAAATCTAACAAAATTATTAAAAAAAAGAAAAGAAAAAGGCATAAAGTTATAGTTTATTGTGATTAAATAAAACGGTCACATTCTATTTAAGCACAATAAATGACCGCCCCGGAATCTCACTAATGGTCGGTGCCTTTCTGGCTCTTCACAGGATCAAGGTTGAAAATTTCGGCTCTTGGTCTCTGACTGGTTGGCCACCCCTGGTATAGTAGATGTATGTTTCCAGTGATATCTCAACCCAGTAGAGTGACACAGACAACTTCAACATTGATTGATAACATTTTTATCAATAATACTGACATCACCTTCCATAGTGGTCTGCTATTATGTGATATCAGCGACCACTTACCACTTTTTATGGTCTGTGACCTAAAAACTGGCAAGAAAACTAAACATGTTGAGGAAATTAAATACACTCACATTCGGACAGAGAAGGAAATAGGCTCATTTAGGAAGGATCTGATCAACCAAGATTGGAGTAAATTTTTGTAGAGGACGTCAACAATGCCTATGAGGTTTTTCTGAATACATTTCTAACCCTCTACAATAAAAATTGTCCTTTAAAAACGGGTAAAGTGATTAAGTTTGATAAAAAACCATGGATAACCAGTGGGTTACAAAAGGCCTGTATAAAGAAAAACAAACTATACTGAGACTTTATTAAATACAAGTCCAAAAAACATTAAATTAAATACAAAAGATATAAGAATAAGTTAACAACTATAATGAGACAGGCCAAAAAAGACTACTATAAAAACAAATGTTACGACCCGGCTCTGCTAGGTGTAGGACGTAACAAAAACCAAGATGTAAAATGGTAAAGTAAAGTTGTAATTTAATAAAAGGAGTGTAAAAGGTAAAATGGACAACTGAGGGACATAACAACAAAAGGCTATTTACAAAAGGTTAACCAAAACAAGGTTACTAAAACAAGTGTACAAAACCAACTAGACAAAACTTACGAGTGTCTCCCACAACTTGTCACAAAAGGCCTAAATAACAAAACGAGTGAAAAATAAAATGAGACACAAACTAAAACGAGTGTTCCTGGAAAACACAAAGTCATGACAGACACGAAGGAACACAGACACAGACACAAATACAAAAGCAAATGCTATTGGCGTACTGGTCACAAGGACCAGCAGCCTACCTAAACACGAGTACAAATGGCGTACTGGTCACACAGAGACCAGCAGCCCCGAATGAGCCACGGTGGAGTCCTTTTATAGGAGTGGCTGCACAGGTGGCTTCAACGAGCTCTCCAGGTGTTGAGCTGCTCCCCCAATCAGGCGGCCAGGACCCCAATGCGCTCCACCAATCGCAACCCAGGACCACAGCAGTAAATTTACATTGAGGAAAAGCAGGTTTTGGCCACACAAACAAAAATATGCAACAAGGAGGGAACCTGGAGGCCTGGGGCCGTAACAACAAATTATATGAATATAAGACTAATATTAAAGAAACTTGGAAAATCCTAAACAAGGTTATGAAACCAAATTCTCAGAGCAAAAATCTACCTGAGTATTTTGAACACAAAGGAAAGGTTGTTAATAATGGAACAGATATCGCAAATGAGTTTAATTCCTACTTTCAATGTCGGACCCAATATTGCGAAAAGACTTGAAAAATCCAATCATGCGGCAGGTGTAATAGTGCAACAGGAGGCAGTAGAATCCTACAGTCAATGTTCATCAATGACATCACTGAAACAGAAATCTTAAATATTGTGAGAAAGTGCAAAACGAAGACTTCTTGTGATGGTGATGGAATAGACATGATCATTTAAAAACAAAACGATAGATTGTATCCTTCAACCTCTAACTTATATTTTCAATCTTTCTTTTAGTTCAGGGGTTTTCCCTCAAAAAATAAAGACTGCAAAAATAATGCCTATTTTTAGAAAAGGAGATAAACATGAGTTTAATAATTATCAACCTGTTTCAATTTTCTCACAGTTTTCTAAAATTGCTGAACAATGGTTTACGCATAAATTAGATTTATTTTTGGGAAAAAAAGATTTGATGAGAATCAGCACCTCCAAATCCGAGGCCATGGTTCTCCACCGGAAAAAGGTGGCTTCCCCTCTTCGGGTCGGTGGGGAGTCCTTGCCTCAAGTGGAGGAGTTCAAGTATCTCGGGGTCTTGTTCACGAGTGGGGGACGGATGGAGCGTGAGATGGACAGACGGATCGGTGCGGCGTCAGCAGTGATGCGGTCGCTGTATCGGTCTGTCGTGGTGAAGAGGGAGCTGAGTCGGAGGGCAAAGCTCTCGATTTACCGATCGATCTACGTTCCCACCCTCACCTATGGTCATGAGATTTGGGTCATGACCGAAAGGACAAGATCGCGAATACAAGCGGCCGAAATGACTTTCCTTCGCAGGGTGGCTGGGCGCACCCTCCGAGATCGGGTGAGGGGCTCAGTTACCCGGGAGGAGCTCGGAGTAGAGTCGCTGCTCCTTCACGTCGAAAGGAGCAGCTGAGGTGGCTCGGGCATCTGTTTCGGATGCCTCCTGGTCGCCTCCCGCGGGAGGTGTTCCAGGCATGTCCTAGTGGGACAAGGCCTCGTGGAAGGCCCAGGACACGGTGGTGGGACTATGTCTCCGAGCTGGCCTGGTGTCGCCTCGGGGTCCCCCCAGAACAGCTGGAGGAGGTGTGTGTGGATCGGGAAGTTTGGGCATCTCTGCTGAGACTGCTGCCCCCGCGACCCGGCCCCGGATAAAGCGGAAGAAAATGGATGGATGGAAATGGATGGAAAAAAAGATTTACTTTTTGATTACCAATATGGATTCTGATCCAATAGATCAACCTCTGTTGCGCTAATTCACTTGACTGAAGAAATTCTTGCTGCAATAGACAAGAAGCAGTACCTGGTCAGCATATTTCTGGACTTACAGAAAGCGTTTGACACTGTCAACCATAACCTATTGTTGAAAAAACTACAACACTACGGACTAAGGGGTCAGATATACAAATGGCTTGAAAGCTACTTAAGTAACAGAAACCAATATGTTCAATTTAAACACTATAACTCAGACTGTAGAACTGTTGTATGTGGAATCCGCCAGGGTTTAGTAATTGGCCCTAAACTTTTCATATTATTTATTAATGATATCTTTGAGGCTTCCAAGGACATTATTTTTTTGTTGTTTGCTGATGACACAACTGTGTTTAAGTCTGGAACAGATTTAAATGAATTAATGGCCAATATCGATTATAATAAACTGTTCTTAAACTGGGATAAGACAAATTATATGGTGTTAGAAATAAGAAAAATGCATGTAAAAAAATAGTTATTGAAGATGTAAATATTGAATCTGTCTCCGAAATCACATTTTTGGGGGTTTTCCTAGACAGCAAACTTAGCTGGAAGCCTCATATCGACCACATCAAAGGTAAAGTTAGTAAAAATATTGGTTTCCTATATAAGGTTAAACACAAGTTGGATGAGGCTTCATTACAGCTTTTATACTCAGCCTTAATAGTTCCTTATATAACAGACTGTACTGAAGTGTGGGGAAATGCAGGCACCAGTTATACAGAAAGGCTGTTCTTACTCCAGAAGAAAACTATAAGAACTGTGACTCTCAAAGGTCCACGAGACACAAACAAACTGTTTATAAAACTGCAGACCTTCAAATTTAATGAATTGGTCAAATTTAAAATACTACAAATTATGTGGAGAGTGAAAAATAAATTGGTGCCAATACATATTCAAAACAAATTTGTGTTAATCACAGATGGTAACAACAGAAGAAAGGGCAATTTCTGTGTTCCATTTTCACATTTCACAGAAACAAAAGGGGGTTCTTGTAAAAGGGATCAGTTTATGGAATTCCTTGGACACTGTTCAAAAATCATGTAACACAATCACTCAATTCAATAAAATGTATAAAAAAAATGTACTTGGATAATACAAAGGCAACGAAACATAAGAACCAATGTTTTGACAAATTTGAAACAGTCATTGATTTTGATGTAAAGTATTATTGTACCTTGATATGGGATGAAACAAATCAAAAACCGTCTGTTCAGAGCCAGCTCAGATTTTGGGGAAAAAAAAAAGGGGGCATGAAATTTATAAGACAATGTCTTCCTCATGCTCCTATTCAGCATTGAATACTTTGCTGTTGCTGTTGTTGTTATTATTGTGTCTGTAATAACGCCATGGCCCAAAATATTTGATCAAACTAGCCTCTGTTTAGCTTAGGATTTCTGAGGAACCGAGACACGTAGAATGAAAGTTTTTCCACCTCCTGAGAGCTGAGAGTCTCAGCTTTCAAACGAGCCACAGCCTGTGTCCATAACTATAAGAACTTTATTTATTCATGTATTATTATTATTTATTCATGTATTATTTTATTCAGATTGTACAGCTGTGGTTTGTCAGAGATCATCTGTTCCTCTCTGGCCTCAGCTCTGAAGTCCAACCCCTCACATCTCACTGAGCTGGGGCTGAGTGATAACAGTCTGTCTGACTCAGGAGTGTCTCATCTGTGTGGTTTTCTGCAAATGTTAGACTGTCGCCTGCAGATTCTCAGGTCAGTTCACTGTCTCTGTGTCAGGGCTCAAGATTGGTTTTGTTTGTGACAAAAACATTTAATTTCCTGAAGAAAAAATGTTTTATTCATAGACTTTTAGAATATATTAACACATTGAGTGCCAAAAAGAAAAAACTGTGTTTTTGCATTTTTTCTTTATTTTTTTTATTACAAAGCGAGACAGTCTTAGCCTGGCCTGAGTCAGACTGATCCTCATGTTCACAGATTCATGGGGGAAACAGTCTGGAATTGTTTTTGAATCTCGCTGACTCCGGTAAAACGAAGACGGGCCAATCATAGCGCGGGAGCTCTGTGTGTCGTCTTCTGTGCTCGGATTTACCATCAAACTCCAGCAGCTCAGTGTCAGACAGAGGAGGGAGAGCAGAGGGATCTCCTGCACAGAACATCTCCTCACCTTGTGCTTCAGATGCTCTTTAGTTTTTTATCCGTCGGCCTCATA
The DNA here is from genome assembly GCF_951799975.1 of Gobius niger. Classification (NCBI taxonomy): domain Eukaryota; kingdom Metazoa; phylum Chordata; class Actinopteri; order Gobiiformes; family Gobiidae; genus Gobius; species Gobius niger. Next base: position 26,937,505 of record NC_136872.1, on the reverse strand, counting down.
ATCACAGACCAATGAGGTCGACAAGCCGACAGTTTATGATCTAAACATAAACCTTGTGTCAGACGCGAGCGCTGTTTACTTCGAGTCACCACCGCGTCCTCGGCAACGTGTTTTTGTAACAATATTTCAGCTCCATGTTCTCTTCAAACAACATGAAACTCAGGCCCAGACATTCTCAATAGTCCATGTTCTTTTCTTGAAGAGTGAAGAATGAAATGAGGGAGACAGTTGTGTTTCATAAAACACACAGGGCCAGATCTTGTGACTGGCGCAGTCCGTGCGCAACTCTAAACGCAACGTGGTGCAGATGCGATCTTACATGTGGCGCAGGTTTGCGTTTAAGGCTGCGCCACTAGGGAGAGGGCGTTATTTAAGAAAAAGAGGCCGACTGAGGCGTGGTTCATTGCAAGCAGCACTCGTGCTACTATTCTATGGCAACCTTCACATTATGATCCTCTTTACATTTCGCTGCCTTGTCTTCCTTAGAATCGACATCAAATTGAAAACAAAAGTGAGATTGCCTTGAAAAGTCTGTTTGAGCGTAGGTTACGCACGGGTTTACTTTGATACAGATGATCAACGTGCACCTAACACCAAAACACCAACAGTTTTCCATAAATAAACCACACGTGCCTCAAGTGCCACAACACCACGTCTAATCTGTGTTTTAAGGTGACATCGTTACCATTGTGTGTCAGTGTTTACTTCCTGATGATGCTCCTTGTGTAGCGCATCTTACAGGGCGCAGAGCAACTTTTTTTTCCCAATTTAGCCACTCCAAGAGTCCTGCAGCTGTAGCGCAAATGTTCCAATACGCTACAGTTTTCTTGCAACTGCTGCATAACTCTGCAACTCCTCCGCAGCCAAGTTTCTGATCAATTTAATCCTGTACATTTCGTAGCTTTACGCATTCGAACAGTGTCTAACGCTGAGGCTACTGCCTCTCTTTCCCCGCCCACTAGTCTTGGATCTGCAGCGAGTGGCTGCAGCAGCGGAGGGACACTTTTATTTCTTTATTTTCTTTATTAAACATTACGCGCTGCATCGCGCATGTTACGCGTTTACAGGAGAACCCTCTCTCGCAACCCACCGCCTTCCCCAGGTCTGGGGAAAGCTTGGGGAGGGGGCGGCACCACAACATCGCAATGCGAGTGTGTCCCTCCTCCTGTCCTGCCCACTTTTTGCGCCAGGTATGACACTGAAGATTGCAAGGAGCGCCACCCGTCTGTGTACTCGTTTTCTTTACAGCCTGCGCTAAGAACCACAAGATCTGGCCCACAATATTTGATCAAACTAGCCTTTGTTTAGCTTAGGATTTCTCAGGAACCGAGACACGTAGAATGAAAGTGTTTCCACCTCCTGAGACTTGAGAGTCTCAGCTTTCAAACGAGCCACAGCCTGTGTCCATACCTATAACACAGAATACACTGTGGTGCTACAAATATCATGAAAAATGGTCTGGATTGTTGGCACTCAATGTGTTAAATGTCATTTTAAAAATAATCACAAAATAAATGAAATATTTTCATCTATTTATGCTTTTTATAAATTAAGATTTGTATATTGTTCGAGCTATATTTTATTATAGTTAGACTTTAGACTTTAAACAATTTGTGGAAAAGTTTGTTTTAAATTATTAACTCTTCAGTTTAAATTCATGACTTTCAGTATTCAAGATGTGTCTTTGTGTTTGTTTAATCTGTTGTATCTCTGGACTTTAAGAACTTTATTTATTCATGTATTATTTTATTCAGATTGTGGAGCTGTGGTTTGTCAGAGATCAGCTGTTCCTCTCTGGCCTCAGCTCTGAAGTTCAACCCCTCACATCTCACTGAGCTGGACCTGAGTGATAACAGTCTGTCTGACTCAGGAGTGTCTCATCTGTGTGAATTTCTGCAATTGTTAGACTGTCGCCTGCAGATTCTCAGGTCAGTTCACTGTCTCTGTGTCAGGGCTCAAGTTTAACGCAAACTATGAACAAAACAGTTTTAGATTTTTTTTTCTTTTGTTCATGACAAAAAATAAAAAATAAAATAAATCATAGAAATTAAAGTTTTGTAAATATTGTGTTAAAAGAGACGGAACAAAATAAATGAAATTCATCTACATTTAGATGTGTATATTGCTCAAACAATATTTTAAAAAGTTTTACAAATAATTTGACTTTAAATGGTTTGTGAAAAAATATAAATATTAGAAACTATTCAGTTTTGTATTCATGACTTTTATTATTCAAGATGTCTGTCTTTGTGTTTGTTTTATATGTTTTATCTCTGGACTTAAATAAGTTCATTTATTCTTCATTCAGATTGAGTGGCTGTGGTTTGTCAGAGATCAGCTGTTCCTCTCTGGCCTCAGCTCTGAAGTCCAACCCCTCACATCTCACTGAGCTGGGGCTGAGTGATAACAGTCTGTCTGACTCAGGAGTGTCTCATCTGTGTGGTTTTCTGCAAATGACAGACTGTCGCCTGCAGATTCTCAGGTCAGTTCACTGTCTCTTTGTCAGGGCTCAAGTTTTGTTTTTGTTTTTTTTGTAACAAAAACAATTAATTTCTATAAGAAAAAAATCTTAGCAGTTTTATCCATAAACTTTTAGAATATATTAACACATTGAGTGCCAAAAAGAAAAAAAAAACGGGTTTTGCATTTTTTGTTTGTTTTATTACAAAACGAGACAGTCTTAGCCTGGCCTGAGTCAGACTGATCCTCATGTTCACAGATTCATGGGGAAACAGTCTCGAATTGTGTGATTTGAATCTCGCTGACTCCTGCAAAACCAAGACGAGCCAATCAGAGCACGGGAGCTCTGTGTGTCGTCTTCTGTGCTAGGATTTACCATCAGACTCCTCCGGCCGTGACCAAAACAGTGAATATGGCGACACAACAGTTCATCGTGTGTTTTCAAAGCCCCGCCCAGTGGCCCCGCCCAGCGGTCCTGCAGCAGCTCAGTGTCAGACAGAGGAGGGAGAGCAGAGGGATCTCCTGCACAGAACATCTCCTCACCTTGTGCTTCAGATCGCTCTTTAGTTTTTTATCCGTCGGCCTCATAATCACAGACCAATGACGTCGACAAGTCGACAGTTTATGATCTAAACATAAACCTTGTGTCAGACGCGAGCGTTTTGCAAGATTGCAAGGAGCGCCACCCGTCTGTGTACTCGTTTTCTTTACAGCCTGCGCTATGAACCGCAAGATCTGGCCCAAAATATTTGATCAAACTAGCCTCTGTTTAGCTTAGGATTTCTGAGGAACCGAGACACGTAGAATGAAAGAGTTTCCACCTCCTGAGAGCTGAGAGTCTCAGCTTTCAAACGAGCCACAGCCTGTGTCCATAACTATAACACAGAATACACTGTGGTGCTACAAATATCAGGAAAAATGGTCTGGATTGTTGGCACTCAATGTGTCATTTTGAAAATAATCACAAAATAAATGAAATATTTTCATCTCTTTATGCTTTTTATACATTAAGATTTGTATATTGTTCAAACTATATGTTATTATAGTTATACTTTAGACTTTAAACAATTTGTGGAAAAGTTTGTTTTAAATGGAAGGAGTAATTCGAGGACCTCCTCAATCCCGCCGTCACGTCTTCCAATGAGGAAGCAGAGGCTGGGGACTCGGAGGTGGGCTCGTCCATCACCCGGGCTGAAGTCACCGAGGTGGTGAGAAAGCTCCTCGGTGGCTCCGGGGGTGGATGAGATTCGCCCTGAGTACCTTAAGTCTCTGGATGTTGTAGGACTGTCTTGGCTGACACGTCTCTGCAACATCGCGTGGCGGTCGGGGACAGTGCCCCTGGATTGGCAGACCGGGGTGGTGGTCCCTCTCTTTAAAAAGGGGGATCGGAGGGTGTGTTCCAATTACAGAAGAATCACCCTCCTTAGCCTCCCCGGTAAGGTCTACTCCAGGGTGCTGGAGAGGAGGATCCGGCCGATAGTTGAACCTCGGATCCAGGAGGAACAATGCGGTTTTCGTCCTGGTCGTGGCACACTGGACCAGCTCTACACCCTTCATCGGGTGCTCGAGGGTTCGTGGGAGTTCGCCCAACCAGTCCACATGTGTTTTGTGGATCTGGAGAAAGCGTTCGACCGCGTCCCTCGTGGTGCCCTGTGGGGGGTGCTCCGGGAGTATGGGGTCCGGGGCCCTCTGCTAAGGGCTGTCCGTTCCCTGTATGAGCAGCAGGAGCTTGGTTCGCATTGCCGGCAGTAAGTCAGACCTGTTCCCGGTGCGTGTTGGTCTCCGCCAGGGCTGCGCTTTGTCACCGGTTCTGTTCATTACTTTTATGGACAGAATTTCTAGGCGCAGCCAGGGGCCGGAGGGTGTCCGGTTTGTGAGCCTCAGGATCTCATCTCTGCTGTTTGCGGATGATGTTGTTCTGATGGCTCCAACGAACCATGACCTCCAGCTGCTCTGGGGCCGTTTGCAGCCGAGTGTGTAGCGGCCGGGATGAGAATCAGCACCTCCAAATCCGAGGCCATGGTTCTCCACCGGAAAAAGGTGGCTTCCCCTCTACAGGTCGGTGGGGAGTCCTTACCTCAAATGGAGGAGTTCAAGTATCTCGGGGTCTTGTTCACGAGTGGGGGACGGATGGAGCGTGAGATGGACAGACGGATCGGTACAGCGTCAGCAGTGATGCGGTCGCTGTATCGGTCTGTCGTGGTGAAGAGGGAGCTGAGTCGGAGGGCGAAGCTCTCGATTTACCGATCGATCTACGTTCTCACCCTCACCTATGGTCATGAGATTTGGGTATTGACCGAAAGGACGAGATCGCAAATACAAGCGGCCGAAATGAGTTTCCTTCGCAGGGTGGCTGGGCGCACCCTCCGAGATCGGGTGAGGAGCTCAGTTACCCGGGAGGAGCTCGGAGTAGAGTCGCTGCTCCTTCACGTCGAAAGGAGCCAGCTGAGGTGGCTCGGGCATCTGTTCCGGATGCCTCCTGGTCGCCTCCCGCGGGAGGTGTTCCAGGCATGTCCTAGTGGGACAAGGCCTCGTGGAAGACCCAGGACACGGTGGTGGGACTATGTCTCCGAGCTGGCCTGGTGTCGCCTCGGGGTCAGAACAGCTGGAGGAGGTGTGTGTGGATCGGGAAGTTTGGGCATCTCTGCTGAGACTGCTGCCCCCGCAACCCGGCCCCGGATAAAGCGGAAGAAAATGGATGGATGGATGGATGGATGTGTTTGTTTTAAATTATTAACTCTTCAGTTTAAATTCATGACTTTTATTCAAGATGTGTCTTCGTGTTTGTTTAATCTGTTTTATCTCTGGACTTTAAGAACTTTATTTATTTATGTATTTATTTTATTCAGATTGAGGAGCTCTGGTTTGTCAGAGATCAGCTGTTCCTCTCTGGCCTCAGCTCTGAAGTCCAACCCCTCACATCTCACTGAGCTGGACCTGAGTAATAACAGACTGTCTGACTCAGGAGTGTCTCATCTGTGTGAATTTCTACAATTGTTAGACTGTCGCCTGCAGATTCTCAGGTCAGTTCACTGTCTCTGTGTCAGTTTAATGCAAACTATGAACAAAACAGTTTTGCATTTTTTTTGTTTTGTTCATGACAAAAAATAAAAAATAAAATAAATCATAGAAATTAAAGTCTTGTAAATATTGTGTTAAAAAGAGATGGAACAAAATAAATGAAATTCATCTACATTTAGATGTGTATATTGCTCAAACAATATTTTAAAAAGTTTTACAAATAATTTGACTTTAAATGGTTTGTTTAAAATATAAATATTAGAAACTATTCAGTTTTGTATTCATGACTTTTGTTATTCAAGATGTCTGTCTTAGTGTTTGTTTCATATGTTTTATCTCAGAACTTTAATCACTTCATTTATTCTTTATTCAGATTGAGGGGCTGTGGTTTGTCAAAGATCAGCTGTTCCTCTCTGGCTTCAGCTCTGAAGTCCAACCCCTCACATCTCACTGAGCTGGATCTGGGTAATAACAGTCTGTCTGACTCAGGAGTGTCTCATCTGTGTGGTTTTCTGCAAATGACGGACTGTCGCCTGCAGATTCTCAGGTCAGTTCACTGTCTCTTTGTCAGGGCTCAAGTTTTGTTTTTGTTTTTTTTGTAACAAAAACAATTAATTTCTATAAGAAAAAAATCTTAGCAGTTTTATCCATAAACTTTTAGAATATATTAACACATTGAGTGCCAAAAAGAAAAAAAAAACGGGTTTTGCATTTTTTGTTTGTTTTATTACAAAACGAGACAGTCTTAGCCTGGCCTGAGTCAGACTGATCCTCATGTTCACAGATTCATGGGGAAACAGTCTCGAATTGTGTGATTTGAATCTCGCTGACTCCTGCAAAACCAAGACGAGCCAATCAGAGCACGGGAGCTCTGTGTGTCGTCTTCTGTGCTAGGATTTACCATCAGACTCCTCCGGCCGTGACCAAAACAGTGAATATGGCGACACAACAGTTCATCGTGTGTTTTCAAAGCCCCGCCCAGTGGCCCCGCCCAGCGGTCCTGCAGCAGCTCAGTGTCAGACAGAGGAGGGAGAGCAGAGGGATCTCCTGCACAGAACATCTCCTCACCTTGTGCTTCAGATCGCTCTTTAGTTTTTTATCCGTCGGCCTCATAATCACAGACCAATGACGTCGACAAGTCGACAGTTTATGATCTAAACATAAACCTTGTGTCAGACGCGAGCGTTTTGCAAGATTGCAAGGAGCGCCACCCGTCTGTGTACTCGTTTTCTTTACAGCCTGCGCTATGAACCGCAAGATCTGGCCCAAAATATTTGATCAAACTAGCCTCTGTTTAGCTTAGGATTTCTGAGGAACCGAGACACGTAGAATGAAAGAGTTTCCACCTCCTGAGAGCTGAGAGTCTCAGCTTTCAAACGAGCCACAGCCTGTGTCCATAACTATAACACAGAATACACTGTGGTGCTACAAATATCAGGAAAAATGGTCTGGATTGTTGGCACTCAATGTGTCATTTTGAAAATAATCACAAAATAAATGAAATATTTTCATCTCTTTATGCTTTTTATACATTAAGATTTGTATATTGTTCAAACTATATGTTATTATAGTTATACTTTAGACTTTAAACAATTTGTGGAAAAGTTTGTTTTAAATGGAAGGAGTAATTCGAGGACCTCCTCAATCCCGCCGTCACGTCTTCCAATGAGGAAGCAGAGGCTGGGGACTCGGAGGTGGGCTCGTCCATCACCCGGGCTGAAGTCACCGAGGTGGTGAGAAAGCTCCTCGGTGGCTCCGGGGGTGGATGAGATTCGCCCTGAGTACCTTAAGTCTCTGGATGTTGTAGGACTGTCTTGGCTGACACGTCTCTGCAACATCGCGTGGCGGTCGGGGACAGTGCCCCTGGATTGGCAGACCGGGGTGGTGGTCCCTCTCTTTAAAAAGGGGGATCGGAGGGTGTGTTCCAATTACAGAAGAATCACCCTCCTTAGCCTCCCCGGTAAGGTCTACTCCAGGGTGCTGGAGAGGAGGATCCGGCCGATAGTTGAACCTCGGATCCAGGAGGAACAATGCGGTTTTCGTCCTGGTCGTGGCACACTGGACCAGCTCTACACCCTTCATCGGGTGCTCGAGGGTTCGTGGGAGTTCGCCCAACCAGTCCACATGTGTTTTGTGGATCTGGAGAAAGCGTTCGACCGCGTCCCTCGTGGTGCCCTGTGGGGGGTGCTCCGGGAGTATGGGGTCCGGGGCCCTCTGCTAAGGGCTGTCCGTTCCCTGTATGAGCAGCAGGAGCTTGGTTCGCATTGCCGGCAGTAAGTCAGACCTGTTCCCGGTGCGTGTTGGTCTCCGCCAGGGCTGCCCTTTGTCACCGGTTCTGTTCATTACTTTTATGGACAGAATTTCTAGGCGCAGCCAGGGGCCGGAGGGTGTCCGGTTTGGGAGCCTCAGGATCTCATATCTGCTGTTTGCGGATGATGTTGTTCTGATGGCTCCAACGAACCATGACCTCCAGCTGCTCTGGGGCCGTTTGCAGCCGAGTGTGTAGCGGCCGGGATGAGAATCAGCACCTCCAAATCCGAGGCCATGGTTCTCCACCGGAAAAAGGTGGCTTCCCCTCTACAGGTCGGTGGGGAGTCCTTACCTCAAGTGGAGGAGTTCAAGTATCTCGGGGTCTTGTTCTCAGTGAGGGACGGATGGAGCGTGAGATGGACAGACGGATCGGTGCGGCGTCAGCAGTGATGCGGTCGCTGTATCGGTCTGTCGTGGTGAAGAGGGAGCTGAGTCGGGGCGAAGCTCTCGATTTACCGATCGATCTACGTTCTCACCCTCACCTATGGTCATGAGATTTGGGTATTGACCGAAAGGACGAGATCGCAAATACAAGCGGCCGAAATGAGTTTCCTTCGCAGGGTGGCTGGGCGCACCCTCCGAGATCGGGTGAGGAGCTCAGTTACCCGGGAGGAGCTCGGAGTAGAGTCGCTGCTCCTTCACGTCGAAAGGAGCCAGCTGAGGTGGCTCGGGCATCTGTTCCGGATGCCTCCTGGTCGCCTCCCGCGGGAGGTGTTCCAGGCATGTCCTAGTGGGACAAGGCCTCGTGGAAGACCCAGGACACGGTGGTGGGACTATGTCTCCGAGCTGGCCTGGTGTCGCCTCGGGGTCAGAACAGCTGGAGGAGGTGTGTGTGGATCGGGAAGTTTGGGCATCTCTGCTGAGACTGCTGCCCCCGCGACCCGGCCCCGGATAAAGCGGAAGAAAATGGATGGATGGATGGATGGATGTGTTTGTTTTAAATTATTAACTCTTCAGTTTAAATTCATGACTTTTATTCAAGATGTGTCTTCGTGTTTGTTTAATCTGTTTTATCTCTGGACTTTAAGAACTTTATTTATTTATGTATTTATTTTATTCAGATTGAGGAGCTCTGGTTTGTCAGAGATCAGCTGTTCCTCTCTGGCCTCAGCTCTGAAGTCCAACCCCTCACATCTCACTGAGCTGGACCTGAGTAATAACAGACTGTCTGACTCAGGAGTGTCTCATCTGTGTGAATTTCTACAATTGTTAGACTGTCGCCTGCAGATTCTCAGGTCAGTTCACTGTCTCTGTGTCAGTTTAATGCAAACTATGAACAAAACAGTTTTGCATTTTTTTTGTTTTGTTCATGACAAAAAATAAAAAATAAAATAAATCATAGAAATTAAAGTCTTGTAAATATTGTGTTAAAAAGAGATGGAACAAAATAAATGAAATTCATCTACATTTAGATGTGTATATTGCTCAAACAATATTTTAAAAAGTTTTACAAATAATTTGACTTTAAATGGTTTGTTTAAAATATAAATATTAGAAACTATTCAGTTTTGTATTCATGACTTTTGTTATTCAAGATGTCTGTCTTAGTGTTTGTTTCATATGTTTTATCCCAGAACTTTAATCACTTCATTTATTCTTTATTCAGATTGAGGGGCTGTGGTTTGTCAAAGATCAGCTGTTCCTCTCTGGCTTCAGCTCTGAAGTCCAACCCCTCACATCTCACTGAGCTGGACCTGGGTAATAACAGTTTGTCTGACTCAGGAGTGTCTCATCTGTGTGGTTTTCTGCAAATGACAGACTGTCGCCTGCAGATTCTCAGGTCAGTTCACTGTCTCTGGGTCAGGGCTCAAGTTTGGTTTTGTTTGTGACAAAAACAATTAATTTCCAGAAGAAAAAATGTTTTATTCATAGACTTTTAGAATATATTAACACATTGAGTGCCAAAAAGAAAAAAATGTGTTTTTGCATTTTTTCTTTATTTTTTTTATTACAAAGCGAGAGTCTTAGCCTGGCCTGAGTCAGACTGATCCTCATGTTCACAGATTCATGGGGAAACAGTCTGGAATTGTTTGATTTGAATCTTATTGACTCCGGCAAAACCAAGACGAGCCAATCATAGCGCGGGAGCTCTGTGTGTCGTCTTCTGTGCTCGGATTTACCATCAAACTCCTCCGGCCGTGACCAAAACAGTGAAGATGGCGACACAACACTTCATCATGTGTTTTCAAAGCCCCGCCCAGTGGCCCCGCCCAGTGGTCCTGCAGCAGCTCAGTGTCAGACAGAGGAGGGAGAGCAGAGACCAATGACGTCGACAAGTCGACAGTTTATGATCTAAACATAAACCTTGTGTCAGACGCGAGCGCTGTTTACTGCGAGTCACCACCGCGTCCTCGGCAACGTGTTTTTGTAACAATATTTCAGCTCCATGTTCTCTTCAAACAACGTGAAACTCAGGCCCAGACATTCTTAATAGTCCATGTTCTTTTCTTGAAGAGTGAAGAGTGAAATGAGGGAGACAGTTGTGTTTCATAAAACACACAGGGCCAGATCTTGTGACTGGCGCAGTCCGTGCGCAACTCTAAACGCAACGTGGTGCAGATGCGATCTTACATGTGGCGCAGGTTTGCGTTTAAGGCTGCGCCACTAGGGAGAGGGAGTTATTTAAGAAAAAGAGGCCGACTGAGGCGTGGTTCATTGCAAGCAGCACTCGTGCTACTATTCTATGGCAACCTTCACATTATGTTCCTCTTTACATTTCGCTGCCTTGTCTTCCTTAGAATAGACATCAAATTGAAAACAAAAGTGAGATTGCCTTGAAAAGTCTGTTTGAGCTGAGGTTACGCACGGGTTTACTTTGATACAGTAGATCAACGTGCACCTCACACCAAAACAACAACAGTTTTCCATAAATAAACCACACGTGCCTCAAGTGCCACAACACCACGTCTAATCTGTGTTTTAAGGTGACATCGTTACCATTGTGTGTCAGTGTTTACTTCCTGATGATGCTCCTTGTGTAGCGCATCTTACAGGGCGCAGAGAAACTTTTTTTTCCCAATTTAGCCGCTCCAAGAATCCTGCAGCTGTAGCGCAAATGTTCCAATACGCTACAGTTTTCTTGCAACTGCTGCATAACTCTGCAACTCCTCTGCAGCCAAGTTTCTGATCAATTTAATCCTGTACATTTCGTAACTTTACGCATTCGAATGGTGTCTAACGCTGAGGCTACTGCCTCTCTTTCCCCGCCCACTCGTCCTGGATCTGCAGCGAGTGGCTGCAGCAGCGGAGGGACACTTTTATTTCTTTATTTTCTTTATTAAACATTGCGCGCTGCATCGCGCATGTTACGCGTTTACAGGAGAACCCTCTCTCACAACCCACCGCCTTCCGCAGGTCTGGGGAAAGCTTGGGGAGGGGGCGGCACCACAACATCGCAATGCGAGTCTGTCCCGCCTCCTGTCCTGCCCACTTTTTTTCACTTCATTTCATTAATGACTAATGGCTCAAGAAATGAACCCATGGGTGATGAGTGAAAATGGGGAATATAAAATATATTATTTGGATGTAGATCTGGACTCAGATAGGCATGTGCGTCACCATAATTTAATTCCGTGCAAATACTACAGTGAGGACGAATTCAACTCAACTGTTAAACTGGATAATAATTTTTCACTTGTTCACTTAAATTGCAGAAGTCTTTATACAAACCTCAATAAAATTATAGATTATTTAAATACATTAAAAAGTCAGTTTGATATTATTGCTTTCTCTGAGACATGGTTAAACGCTGTTAAAGGTCATGATTTGGGGATTGATGGATATAATCTGTATCATGTTGACAGACCGGGAAAACGCGGAGGAGGTGTGGCATTGTGTGTCAAAGAAACATACTCATGTAAGATTGTTGAAAGGATGTCTGTGGCTATTGAAGGTCTTATAGAATGTGTGGCAGTGGAGATTGAGTTGGAAACAAAGCAACAAATTACTATAGCCTGTGTTTACAGAGCGCAGGGCTCAAACGTAGAAGTATTTAAAGATAAACTCACTGAACTTGTGGATTGTACAATGTTTAACAAGACCATGTGGTTATGTGGTGATATTAATGTTGACTTAAAGGTCCTATATCATGCAAAATCGACTTTATGGAGCTTTTAGCCATGTTGTTATGCTATTTCCTTATCAAAAATAGCCCCAGAGTGGTTTGTGGCTTCATTCACGCAGCTCTCAGTAATCCTCCTGAATCCTGCTCTCTGAGGCTCCGCCCTCCTGCTCTCTGAGGCTCCGCCCTCCTGCTCTCTGAGGCTCCGCCCTCCTGCTCTCTGAGGCTCCGCCCTCTCCTGGTGAACGACTGAGTGTTCAGTTGTGTCGTAACAGCGGAACGGAAGTGCTCGACGTCTGTAATGTAATGTCTTAATTCTATGCTTAAGGCCTGATTTTAAATTGTAAAACAGCGTTTTCATTATTTTTGTCATAAGAGAGAAACAAAGAGAGAGAAAAAAAAAAAAAAAAAAAAAAAAGAAAGGATGTGCCCGAGGTTCTTCCAGGTCAGCTGTGGCCAAAACAAACACCCCTGAGCGTCTGAACAGATCAGTCATGTTTACGCTGCAGCTGAAGATGGAGCTCGTTAAAACTGGACACACCTGTTCTTTATTCTTACCTAACGATAATGTCACGGACGGAGAAAAAGAAGCGCGTTTGGCTACGAGGACGAGGAGTTTATTCAACCTTTTTCAGGAAGAGGCCACTCAGCTGTTTTTTTTTCCGGGATTCAGCGACTTTCACCAAAATATAGTTTTTCTGTGACTGTCACTGATGGATGTTTGGTGAACCTTCGCCAGAACCAAAGTGGATTAACTTTTATAACCAACGCGAGTCCCATAATGTAAACAGCGATGGACCAGAGGGTGAGTCAGTCCAAACACGGGTTAGCTTGTGTGTTAGCATATTAGCATGTGTGTTAGCATATTAGCTTGTGTGTGTTAGCCATTTATGAAGCTGTGTTGCAGATGTCAACTCCGTATAACTGCATCGTGAAGTAACTTCACTTATTGCTGTTTATTTATATTACGGTGAAGTTATATGTGCGGAGAGAGGGGGCGGAGTTAACTGAATCGAAGCGTTGTGTCTTCCGGGTTTGAAAAATACCTCCAGAAAACACTTATATTTATCACAAAAATGAGTGCTCCATAGTGGTAGAGGTTCAATATATCATATACATGCCTATACTTAACTTTGGAATGGCTAAACTAGCATGATATAGCTCCTTTAATGAATCCTCAACGCCAAACAGCAACTCATGATTTTCTAAATGAAATGTATAGTAGATGTATGTTTCCAGTGATATCTCAACCCAGTAGAGTGACACAGACAACTTCAACATTGATTGATAGCATTTTTATCAATAATAAAGACATCACCTTCCATAGTGGTCTGCTATTATGTGATATCAGCGACCACTTACCAGTTTTTATGGTCTGTGACCTAAAAACTGGCAAGAAAACTAAACATGTTGAGGAAATTAAATACACTCACATTCGGACAGAGAAGGAAATAGGCTCATTTAGGAAGGATCTGATCAACCAAGGTTGGAGTACATTGTTGTAGAGGACGTCAACAATGCCTATGAGGTTTTTCTGAATACATTTCTAACCCTCTAAGAATAAAAATTGTCCTTTAAAAACGGGTAAAGTGATTAAGTTTGATAAAAAACCATGGATAACCAGTGGGTTACAAAAGGCCTGTAAAAAGAAAAACAAACTATACCGAGACTTTATTAAATACAAGTCCAAAAAACATTAAATTAAATACAAAAGATATAAGAATAAGTTAACAACTATAATGAGACAGGCCAAAAAAGACTACTATAAAAACAAATTATATGAATATAAGACTAATATTAAAGAAACTTGGAAAATCCTAAACAAGGTTATGAAACCAAATTCTCAGAGCAAAAATCTACCTGAGTATTTTGAACACAAAGGAAAGGTTATTAATAATGGAACAGATATCGCAAATGAGTTTAATTCCTACTTTGTCAATGTCGGACCCAATATTGCAAAAAGACTTGAAAAATCCAATCATGCGGCAGGTGTAATAGTGCAACAGGAGGCAGTAGAATCCTACAGTCAATGTTCATCAATGACATCACTGAAACAGAAATCTTAAATATTGTGAGAAAGTGCAAAACGAAGACTTCTTGTGATGGTGATGGAATAGACATGATCATTTAAAAACAAAACGATAGATTGTATCCTTCAACCTCTAACTTATATTTTCAATCTTGCTTTTAGTTCAGGGGTTTTCCCTCAAAAAATAAAGACTGCAAAAATAATGCCTATTTTTAGAAAAGGAGATAAACATGAGTTTAATAATTATCAACCTGTTTCAATTTTCTCACAGTTTTCTAAAATTGCTGAACAATGGTTTACGCATATATTAGATTTATTTTTGGGAAAAAAATATTTACTTTTTGATTACCAATATGGATTCTCATCCAATAGATCAACCTCTGTTGCACTAATTCACTTGACTGAAGAAATTCTTGCTGCAATAGACAAGAAGCTGTATCTGGTCAGCATATTTCTGGACTTACAGAAAGCGTTTGACACTGTCAACCATAACCTATTGTTGGAAAAACTACAACACTACGGACTAAGGGGTCAGATATACAAATGGCTTGAAAGCTACTTAATTAACAGAAACCATGTTCAATTTAAACACTATAACTCAGACTGTAGAACTGTTGTATGTGGAATCCCCCAGGGTTCAGTAATTGGCCCTAAACTTTTCAAGGACATTAATTTTTTGTTGTTTGCTGATGACACAACTGTGTTTAAGTCTGGAACAGATTTAAATGAATTAATGGCCAATATCGAAAGGGAAATGACAGTATTAAAGACGTGGTTTGATTATAATAAACTGTTCTTAAACTGGGATAAGACAAATTATATGGTGTTAGAAATAAGAAAAATGCATGTACAAAACTAGTTATTGAAGATGTAAATATTGAATCTGTCTCCGAAATCAAATTTTTGGGGATTATCCTAGACAGCAAACTTAGCTGGAAGCCTCATATTGACCACATCAAAGGTAAAGTTAGTAAAAATATTGGTTTCCTATATAAGGTTAAACACACGTTGGATGAGGCTTCATTACAGCTTTTATACTCAGCCTTAATAGTTCCTTATATAACAGACTGTACTGAAGTGTGGGGAAATGCAGGCACCAGTTATACAGAAAGGCTGTTCTTACTCCAGAAGAAAACTATAAGAACTGTGACTCTCAAAGGTCCACGAGACACAAACAAACTGTTTATAAAACTGCAGACCTTCAAATTTAATGAATTGGTCAAATTTAAAATACTACAAATTATGTGGAGAGTGAAAAATAAGTTGGTGCCAATACATATTCAAAACAAATTTGTGTTAATCACAGATAGTAACAACAGAAGAAAGGGCAATTTCTGTGTTCCATTTTCACATTTCACAGAAACAAAAGGGGGTTCTTGTAAAAGGGATCAGTTTATGGAATTCCTTGGACACTGTTCAAAAATCATGTAACACAATCACTCAATTCAATAAAATGTATAAAAAAAATGTACTTGGAAAATACAAAGGCAACGAAACATAAGAACCAATGTTTTGACAAATTTGAAACAGTCATTGATTTTGATGTAAAGTATTATTGTACCTTAATATGGGATGAAACAAATCAAAAACGGGTGAACCATCTGTTCAGAGCCAGCTCAGATTTTGGGAAAAAAAAGAAAAGGGGGCATGAAATTTATAAGACAATGTCTTCCTCGTGCTCCTATTCAGCATTGAATACTTTGCTGTTGCTGTTGTTGTTATTATTGTGTCTGTAATAACGCCATGGCCCAAAATATTTGATCAAACTAGCCTCTGTTTAGCTTAGGATTTCTCAGGAACCGAGACACGTAGAATGAAAGTGTTTCCACCTCCTGAGAGCTGAGAGTCTCAGCTTTCAAACGAGCCACAGCCTGTGTCCATAACTATAACACAGAATACACTGTGGTGCTACAAATATCAGGAAAAATGGTCTGGATTGTTGGCACTCAATGTGTTAAATGTCATTTTAAAAATGATCACAAAATAAATGTAATATTTTCATCTATTTATGCTTTTTATACATTAAGATTTGTATATTGTTCAAACTATATTTTATTATAGTTAGACTTTAGACTTTAGACTAAACAATTTGTGGAAAAGTTTTTTTTAAATTAACTCTTCAGTTTAAATTCATGACTTTCATTCAAGATGTGTCTTCGTGTTTGTTTAATCTGTTTTATCTCTGGACTTTAAGAACTTTATTTATTCATGTATTATTTTATTCAGATTGTGGAGCTGTGGTTTGTCAGAGATCAGCTGTTCCTCTCTGGCCTCAGCTCTGAAGTCCAACCCCTCACATCTCACTGAGCTGGGGCTGAGTAATAACAGACTGTCTGACTCAGGAGTGTCTCATCTGTGTGGTTTTCTGCAAATGACGGACTGTCGCCTGCAGATTCTCAGGTCAGTTCACTGTCTCTGGGTCAGGGCTCCAGTTTTAACACAAACTATGAACAAAACAGTTTTAGATTTTTTTTCTTTTGTTCATGACAAAAAATAAAAATAAAAAAATTAATCATAGAAATGAAAGTCTTGTAAATATCGTGTTAAAAAGAGATGGAACAAAATAAATGAAATTCATCTACATGTAGATGTGTATATTGCTCAAACAATATTTTATGAAGTTTTACAAATAATTTGACTTTAAATGGTTTGTTAAAAAATATAAATATTAGAAAATATTCAGTTTTGCATTCATGACTTTTATTATTCAAGATGTCTGTCTTTGTGTTTGTTTTATATGTTTTATCTCTGGACTTTAATCTCTTCATTTATTCTTTATTCAGATTGAGTGGCTGTGGTTTGTCAGAGATCAGCTGTTCCTCTCTGGCCTCAGCTCTGAAGTCCAACCCCTCACATCTCACTGAGCTGGACCTGGGTAATAACACAGACCTGTCTGACTCAGGAGTGTCTCAGCTGTGTGAATTTCTGCAAATGTCAGACTGTCGCCTGCAGATTCTTAGGTCAGTTCACTGTCTCTGGGTCAGGGCTCAAGTTTGGTTTGTTTGTAACAAAAACAATTAATTTCCAGAAGAAAAAATGTTTTATTCATAGACTTTTAGAATATATTAACACATTGAGTGCCAAAAAGAAAAAAATGTGTTTTTGCATTTTTTCTTTATTTTTTTTATTACAAAACGAGACAGTCTTGGCCTGGCCTGAGTCAGACTGATCCTCATGTTCACAGATTCATGGGGGAAACAGTCTGGAATTGTTTGATTTGAATCTCGCTGACTCCGGCAAAACCAAGACGAGCCAATCATAGCGCGGGAGCTCTGTGTGTCGTCTTCTGAGCTAGGATTTACCATCAAACTCCTCCGGCCGAAACCAAAACAGTGAACATGGCGACACAACAGTTCATCATGTGTTTTCAAAGCCCCGCCCAGTGGCCCCGCCCAGCGGTCCTGCAGCAGCTCAGTGTCAGACAGAGGAGGGAGAGCAGAGGGATCTCCTGCACAGAACATCTCCTCACCTTGTGCTTCAGATCGCTCTTTAGTTTTTTATCCGTCGGCCTCATAATCACAGACCAATGAGGTCGACAAGCCGACAGTTTATGATCTAAACATAAACCTTGTGTCAGACGCGAGCGCTGTTTACTGCGAGTCACCACCGCGTCCTCGGCAATGTGTTTTTGTAACAATATTTCAGCTCCATGTTCTCTTCAAACAACGTGAAACTCAGGCCCAGACATTCTCAATAGTCCATGTTCTTTTCTTGAAGAGTGAAGAGTGAAATGAGGGAGACAGTTGTGTTTCATAAAACACACAGGGCCAGATCTTGTGACTGGCGCAGTCCGTGCGCAACTCTAAACGCAACGTGGTGCAGATGCGATCTTACATGTGGCGCAGGTTTGCGTTTAAGGCTGCGCCACTAGGGAGAGGGCGTTATTTAAGAAAAAGAGGCCGACTGAGGCATGGTTCATTGCAAGCAGCACTCATGCTACTATTCTATGGCAACCTTCACATTATGATCCTCTTTACATTTCGCTGCCTTGTCTTCCTTAGAATCGACATCAAATTGAAAACTAAAGTGAGATTGCCTTGAAAAGTCTGTTTGAGCTTAGGTTACGCACGGGTTTACTTTGATACAGTAGATCAACGTGTACACCCCTAACACCAAAACACCAACAGTTTTCCATAAATAAACCACACGTGCCTCAAGTGCCACAACACCAGGTCTAATCTGTGTTTTAAGGTGACATCGTTACCATTGTGTGTCAGTGTTTACTTCCTGATGATGCTCCTTGTGTAGCGCATCTTACAGGGCGCAGAGCAACTTTTTTTTCCCAATTTAGCCGCTCCAAGAATCCTGCAGCTGTAGCGCAAATGTTCCAATACGCTACAGTTTTCGTGCAACTGCTGCATAACTCTGCAACTCCTCTGCAGCCAAGTTTCTGATCAATTTAATCCTGTACATTTTGTAGCTTTACGCATTCGAACGGTGTCTAACGCTGAGGCTACTGCCTCTCTTTCCCCGCCCACTCGTCTTGGATCTGCAGCGAGTGGCTGCAGCAGCGGAGGAACACTTTTATTTCTTTATTTTCTTTATTAAACATTACGCGCTGCTTCGCATATGTTACGCGTTTACAGGAGAACCGTCTCTCGCAACCCACCGCCTTCCGCAGGTCTGGGGAAAGCGTGGGGAGGGGGCGGCACCACAACATCGCAATGCGAGTCTGTCCCGCTTCCTGTCCTGCCCACTTTTTGCGCCAGGTATGACACTGAAGATTGCAAGGAGCGCCACCCGTCTGTGAACTCGTTTTCTTTACAGCCTGCGCTAAGAACCACAAGATCTGGCCCACAATATTTGATCAAACTAGCCTCTGTTTAGCTTAGGATTTCTCAGGAACCGAGACACGTAGAATGAAAGTGTTTGCACCTCCTGAGAGCTGAGAGTGTCAGCTTTCAAACGAGCCACAGCCTGTGTCCATAACTATAACACAGAATACACTGTGGTGCTACAAATATCAGGAAAAATGGTCTGGATTGTTGGCACTCAATGTGTTAAATGTCATTTTGAAAATAATCACAAAATAAATGAAATATTTTCATCTATTTATACTTTGTATACATTAAGATTTGTATATTGTTCAAACTATATTTTATTATAGTGAGACTTTAGACTTTAAACAATTTGTGGAAAAGTTTGTTTTGAATTATTAACTCTTCAGTTTAAATTCATGACTTTTATTCAAGATTTGTCTTTGTGTTTGTTTAATCTGTTTAATCTCAGGACTTTAAGAACTTTATTTATTCATGTATTATTTTATTCAGATTGTGGGGCTGTGGTTTGTCAGAGATCAGCTGTTCCTCTCTGGCCTCAGCTCTGAAGTCCAACCCCTCACATCTCACTGAGCTGGACCTGAGTGATAACAGTCTGTCTGACTCAGGAGTGTCTCATCTGTGTGAATTTCTGCAATTGTTAGACTGTCGCCTGCAGATTCTCAGGTCAGTTCACTGTCTCTGTGTTAGGGTTCAAGTTTAACGCAAACTATGAACAAAACAGTTTTAGATTTTTTTTTCTTTTGTTCATGACAAAAAATAAAAAATAAAATAAATCATAGAAATTAAAGTTTTGTAAATATTGTGTTAAAAGAGACGGAACAAAATAAATGAAATTCATCTACATTTAGATGTGTATATTGCTCAAACAATATTTTAAAAAGTTTTACAAATAATTTGACTTTAAATGGTTTGTGAAAAAATATAAATATTAGAAACTATTCAGTTTTGTATTCATGACTTTTATTATTCAAGATGTCTGTCTTTGTGTTTGTTTTATATGTTTTATCTCTGGACTTAAATAAGTTCATTTATTCTTCATTCAGATTGAGTGGCTGTGGTTTGTCAGAGATCAGCTGTTCCTCTCTCGCCTCAGCTCTGAAGTCCAACCCCTCACATCTCACTGAGCTGGGGCTGAGTGATAACAGTCTGTCTGACTCAGGAGTGTCTCATCTGTGTGGTTTTCTGCAAATGACGGACTGTCGCCTGCAGATTCTCAGGTCAGTTCACTGTCTCTTTGTCAGGGCTCAAGTTTTGTTTTTGTTTTTTTTGTAACAAAAACAATTAATTTCTATAAGAAAAAAATCTTAGCAGTTTTATCCATAAACTTTTAGAATATATTAACACATTGAGTGCCAAAAAGAAAAAAAAAACGGGTTTTGCATTTTTTGTTTGTTTTATTACAAAACGAGACAGTCTTAGCCTGGCCTGAGTCAGACTGATCCTCATGTTCACAGATTCATGGGGAAACAGTCTCGAATTGTGTGATTTGAATCTCGCTGACTCCTGCAAAACCAAGACGAGCCAATCAGAGCACGGGAGCTCTGTGTGTCGTCTTCTGTGCTAGGATTTACCATCAGACTCCTCCGGCCGTGACCAAAACAGTGAATATGGCGACACAACAGTTCATCGTGTGTTTTCAAAGCCCCGCCCAGTGGCCCCGCCCAGCGGCCCCGCCCAGCGGTCCTGCAGCAGCTCAGTGTCAGACAGAGGAGGGAGAGCAGAGGGATCTCCTGCACAGAACATCTCCTCACCTTGTGCTTCAGATCGCTCTTTAGTTTTTTATCCGTCGGCCTCATAATCACAGACCAATGACGTCGACAAGTCGACAGTTTATGATCTAAACATAAACCTTGTGTCAGACGCGAGCGTTTTGCAAGATTGCAAGGAGCGCCACCCGTCTGTGTACTCGTTTTCTTTACAGCCTGCGCTATGAACCGCAAGATCTGGCCCAAAATATTTGATCAAACTAGCCTCTGTTTAGCTTAGGATTTCTGAGGAACCGAGACACGTAGAATGAAAGAGTTTCCACCTCCTGAGAGCTGAGAGTCTCAGCTTTCAAACGAGCCACAGCCTGTGTCCATAACTATAACACAGAATACACTGTGGTGCTACAAATATCAGGAAAAATGGTCTGGATTGTTGGCACTCAATGTGTCATTTTGAAAATAATCACAAAATAAATGAAATATTTTCATCTCTTTATGCTTTTTATACATTAAGATTTGTATATTGTTCAAACTATATGTTATTATAGTTATACTTAAGACTTTAAACAATTTGTGGAAAAGTTTGTTTTAAATGGAAGGAGTAATTCGAGGACCTCCTCAATCCCGCCGTCACGTCTTCCAATGAGGAAGCAGAGGCTGGGGACTCGGAGGTGGGCTCGTCCATCACCCGGGCTGAAGTCACCGAGGTGGTGAGAAAGCTCCTCGGTGGCTCCGGGGGTGGATGAGATTCGCCCTGAGTACCTTAAGTCTCTGGATGTTGTAGGACTGTCTTGGCTGACACGTCTCTGCAACATCGCGTGGCGGTCGGGGACAGTGCCCCTGGATTGGCAGACCGGGGTGGTGGTCCCTCTCTTTAAAAAGGGGGATCGGAGGGTGTGTTCCAATTACAGAAGAATCACCCTCCTTAGCCTCCCCGGTAAGGTCTACTCCAGGGTGCTGGAGAGGAGGATCCGGCCGATAGTTGAACCTCGGATCCAGGAGGAACAATGCGGTTTTCGTCCTGGTCGTGGCACACTGGACCAGCTCTACACCCTTCATCGGGTGCTCGAGGGTTCGTGGGAGTTCGCCCAACCAGTCCACATGTGTTTTGTGGATCTGGAGAAAGCGTTCGACCGCGTCCCTCGTGGTGCCCTGTGGGGGGTGCTCCGGGAGTATGGGGTCCGGGGCCCTCTGCTAAGGGCTGTCCGTTCCCTGTATGAGCAGCAGGAGCTTGGTTCGCATTGCCGGTAGTAAGTCAGACCTGTTCCCGGTGCGTGTTGGTCTCCGCCAGGGCTGCCCTTTGTCACCGGTTCTGTTCATTACTTTTATGGACAGAATTTCTAGGCACAGCCAGGGGCCGGAGGGTGTCCGGTTTGGGAGCCTCAGAGTCTCATATCTGCTGTTTGCAGATGATGTTGTTCTGATGGCTCCAACGAACCAGGACCTTCAGCTGCTCTGGGGGGTTTGCAGCCGAGTGTGTAGCGGCCGGGATGAGGATCAGCACCTCCAAATCCGAGGCCATGGTTCTCCACCGGAAAAAGGTGGTTTCCCCTCTACAGGTCGGTGGGGAGTCCTTGCCTCAAGTGGAGGAGTTCAAGTATCTCGGGGTCTTGTTCACGAGTGAAGGACAGATGGAGCGTGAGATGGACAGACGGATCGGTGCGGCATCAGCAGTGATGCGGTCGCTGTATCGGTCTGTCGTGGTGAAGAGGGAGCTGAGTCGGGGCAAAGCTCTCGATTTACCGATCGATCTACGTTCCAGCCCTCACCTATGGTCATGAGATTTGGGTCATGACCGAAAGGACAAGATCGCGAATACAGGCGGCCGAAATGAGTTTCCTCCGCAGGGTGGCTGGGCGCACCCTCCGAGATCGGGTGAGGAGCTCAGTTACCCGGGAGGAGCTCGGAGTAGAGTCGCTGCTCCTTCACGTCGAAAGGAGCCAGCTGAGGTGGCTCGGGCATCTGTTCCGGATGCCTCCTGGTCGCCTCCTGCGGGAGGTGTTCCAGGCATGTCCTAGTGGGACAAGGCCTCGTGGAAGACCCAGGACACGGTGGTGGGACTATGTCTCCGAGCTGGCCTGGTGTCGCCTCGGGGTCAGAACAGCTGGAGGAGGTGTGTGTGGATCGGGAAGTTTGGGCATCTCTGCTGAGACTGCTGCCCCCGCGACCCGGCCCCGGATAAAGCGGAAGAAAATGGATGGATGGATGGATGGATGTGTTTGTTTTAAATTATTAACTCTTCAGTTTAAATTCATGACTTTTATTCAAGATGTGTCTTCGTGTTTGTTTAATCTGTTTTATCTCTGGACTTTAAGAACTTTATTTATTTATGTATTTATTTTATTCAGATTGAGGGACTGTGGTTTGTCAGAGATCAGCTGTTCCTCTCTGGCCTCAGCTCTGAAGTCCAACCCCTCACATCTCACTAAGCTGGACCTGGGTAATAACAGACTGTCTGACTCAGGAGTGTCTCATCTGTGTGAATTTCTACAATTGTTAGACTGTCGCCTGCAGATTCTCAGGTCAGTTCACTGTCTCTGTGTCAGGGCTCAAGTTTAATGCAAACTATGAACAAAACAGTTTTAGATTTGTTTTGTTTTGTTCATGACAAAAAATAAAAAATAAAATTAATCATAGAAATGAAAGTCTTATAAATATTGTGTTAAAAAGAGATGGAACAAAATAAATGAAATTCATCTACATTTAGATGTGTATATTGCTCAAACAATATTTTAAAAAGTTTTACAAATAATTTGACTTTAAATGGTTTGTTAAAAAATATAAATATTGGAAACTATTCAGTTTTGTTTTCATGACTTTTATTATTCAAGATGTGTCTTTGTGTTTGTTTCATATGTTTAATCTCTGGACTTTAATCACTTCATTTATTCTTTATTCAGATTGAGTGGCTGTGGTTTGTCAGAGATCAGCTGTTCCTCTCTGGCCTCAGCTCTGAAGTCCAACCCCTCACATCTCACTGAGCTGGACCTGAGTGAGAACAGACTGTCTGACTCAGGAGTGTCTCATCTGTGTGGTTTTCTGCAAATGTCAGACTGTTTCCTGCAGATTCTCAGGTCAGTTCACTGTCTCTGTGTCAGGGCTCAAGTTTGGTTTTGTTTGTGACAAAAACAATTAATTTCCAGAAGAAAAAATGTTTTATTCATAGACTTTTAGAATATATTAACGCATTGAGTGCCAAAAAGAAAAAAATGTGTTTTTGCATTTTTTCTTTATTTTTTTTATTACAAAGCGAGAGTCTTAGCCTGGCCTGAGTCAGACTGATCCTCATGTTCACAGATTCATGGGGGAAACAGTCTGGAATTGTTTGATTTGAATCTTATTGACTCTGGCAAAACCAAGACGAGCCAATCATAGCGCGGGAGCTCTGTGTGTCGTCTTCTGTGCCAGGATTTACCATCAAACTCCTCTGGCTGTGACCAAAACAGTGAAGATGGCGACACAACAGTTCATTGTGTGTTTTCAAAACCCCGCCCAGTGGCCCCGCCCAGCGGCCCCGCCCAGCGGTCCTGCAGCAGCTCAGTGTCAGACAGAGGAGGGAGAGCAGAGGGATCTCCTGCACAGAACATCTCCTCACCTTGTGCTTCAGATGCTCTTTAGTTTTTTATCCGTCGGCCTCATAATCACAGACCACTGAGGTCGACAAGCCGACAGTTTATGATCTAAACATAAACCTTGTGTCAGACGCGAGCGCTGTTTACTGCGAGTCACCACCGCGTCCTCGGCAACGTGTTTTTGTAACAATATTTCAGCTCCATGTTCTCTTCAAACAACGTGTAACTCAGGCCCAGACATTCTCAATAGTCCATGTTCTTTTCTTGAAGAGTGAAGAGTGAAATGAGGGAGACAGTTGTGTTTCATAAAACACACAGGGCCAGATCTTGTGACTGGCGCAGTCCATGCGCAACTCTAAACGCAACGTGGTGCAGATGCGATCTTACATGTGGCGCAGGTTTGCGTTTAAGGCTGCGCCACAAGGGAGAGGGCGTTATTTAAGAAAAAGAGGCCGACTGAGGCATGGTTCATTGCAAGCAGCACTCGTGCTTCTATTCTATGGCAACCTTCACATTATGATCCTCTTTACATTTCGCTGCCTTTTCTTCCTTAGAATCGACGTCAAATTGAAAACAAAAGTGAGATTGCCTTGAAAAGTCTGTTGGAGCTTAGGTTACGCACGGGTTTACTTTGATACAGATGATCAACGTGCACCTAACACCAAAACAACAACAGTTTTCCATAAATAAACCACACATGCCTCAAGTGCCACAACACCAGGTCTAATCTGTGTTTTAAGGTGACATCGTTACCATTGTGTGTCAGTGTTTACTTCCTGATGATGCTCCTTGTGTAGCGCATCTTACAGGGCGCAGAGCAACTTTTTTTTCTCCCAATTTAGCCGCTCCAAGAATCCTGCAGCTGTAGCGCAATGTTCCAATACGCTACAGTTTTCTTGCAACTGCTGCATAACTCTGCAACTCCTCCGCAGCCAAGTTTCTGATCAATTTAATCCTGTACATTTCGTAACTTTACGCATTAGAACGGTGTCTAACGCTGAGGCTACTGCCTCTCTTTCCCCGCCCACTCGTCTTGGATCTGCAGCGAGTGGCTGCAGCAGCGGAGGGACACTTTTATTTATTTATTTTCTTTATTAAACATTACGCGCTGCATCGCATATGTTACGCGTTTACAGGAGAACCCTCTCTCACAACCCATCGCCTTCCGCAGGTCTGGGGAAAGCGTGGGGAGGGGGCGGCACCACAACATCGCAATGCGAGTCTGTCCCGCCTCCTGTCCTGCCCACTTTTTTTCACTTCATTTCATTAATGACTAATGGCTCAAGAAATGAACCCATGGGTGATGAGTGAAAATGGGGAATATAAAATATATGATTTGGATGTAGATCTGGACTCAGATAGGCATGTGCGCCACCATAATTTAATTCCGTGCAAATACTACAGTGAGGACGAATTCAACTCAACTGTTAAACTGGATAATAATTTTTCACTTGTTCACTTTAATTGCAGAAGTCTTTATACAAACCTCAATAAAATTATAGATTATTTAAATACATTGAAAAGTCAGTTTGATATTATTGCTTTCTCTGAGACATGGTTAAACGCTGTTAAAGGTCATGATTTGGGGATTGATGGTGTTAGAGCCAGATCGGGTCTCAATGTATGTACCTTTTTTGTTTTGCTTGGTGCTTTCTACCACCAGGGGGTGGTGTGGGCGTCATCACCTGTAGGCGGGTTAAATAGGCCTTGGTACTTCCTTTCGGCACGCTACCGGAAGGAAGCATACGTCTTTAGACCGTTGTGCGGGAAGGTTTATGTGCATTTTTAATTAACTTTTAACGTTGGATTCACTGGATTTTATTGGTTAAATGAATTGTATTAATAAAGCTTCGGATATACTTTCACACGGATCTATGGCTGGAAGATTATTTTCTTATGTATCGACATATGCCAACAAACAACAACGCGTCGAAGATTTCTTTTGGTAGCTAGTAGCTGCTCATGTTCACGTTGAAGAGCATGACACTACACTAAAGTCAAAAGACTCGCTTCATCATGAGGACCTGGAAGTTAAACACGACTTCACTAAAGAAGAAGGTACAAGAACGGTGCGCCTGCGAGTGAAGATTAGAAGCTAGGCTTCTGTTCTATGAAATTGTCCATGAAATCGGCTTAGTTTATTAGCCTTGAAGCTACGAGGGGCTCAGAGGACCACTCGGAGGATCACGCGGAGGGACCACTCTGGGGGACCACTCGGAGGGACCACTCGGAAGGACCACGCGGAGGGACCACTCGGAGGACCGCGCGGAGGGAGCGCCCGGAGGCTCACGCGGAGGACCACTTTTTGTCTGGTTCTACCTGTCGTGCATCGGATGTTACACCAAAGGCGCCCAACGGCTCTGTACAGAGGTATGTGTAGCGCTACAAGCTTGTCAATGGCCATTTAATGTGTGCACACGGTACTTTTGCGTAAATCCAATGCATTGGTTGAACAACATTTAACTTTTCACGTCTTCCGGATTCGCTATTTGGGGTTTTTGTGTGTTAGTACTATTGCGTTTAAGCGTCTAAACTACAAATATGGAATCGGATGCGCCGGCAATCAGCGGGGCAGGAGCTCTTACCGTTGTGGATGACTGTAAAACACCAGCTAACGTTAATGGCGAGGTGCTATCGGTTATAACCAAAAGAAAAATAAAATTAACCCCTAAAGCTTTTACCGAAAGGTTGGAAAGGCTGCATGGTGTTAGAAAGGATTTACTGAACAAATTAAAACGCCTAAGAGATGGCATTAAAGTGCAAATGGAGAATAATGATTCATTTAAAGTAAAAGGTGATCTTGAGAAAATGTTCTTTCTGCGTGACGAACCAAATTACGCTCATGAATCTTATGTATCTTTGTTACCTGTGGAAGAAGTTGATAAACATAAGGTGTGGTTTAAAGCTAAAATGCTGGTCGAAGATGCTTTCATGTCTGACGTAAAAATATGGTTAAAAGAAGGGTCTGATGTACAAGATGGGCCCGTTGGGTTTACGGTTGATGACGTGAAGCCAGAGGATAGCATGTCAAATGTCAGTGCACGATCTAAACGCAGTACAGCCAGTAATAAAAGTAACAAATCTACTGTCTCAGAATGCATTCAAGTTGAAGCTGATAGGGCTGCACTCCTGGCACGTATGACTGTTTTGAAGAAAAGACACGAGTTGGAGATGCAAGAGGAACAGCTAAAAAGAAAAAAGGAAATGCTTAACTTGGAATCTGAAATCGAAGCTTCGAATGCCAAAATTGCCGTTCTTCGTGCTGCTTCAGAATGTGGCAGTCAATCAGTCATTTCGAATTCTAACAATAGAAGAAAGACATTGGTCAATCAATCAACGCTCAACCCTAAAGTTCCACCATTTGTGCCAGCACTCTGCCATGGGAACATCAATGAACCAGCAAACATGGATCACCAAATGAACTCTCATAAAAAAATGAAAGTACAAATGGACTCAAGTACGGGATCGGGACCAAATCCCCTTATCAATGCAATGCAGGATTTGCATCTTACAAACGTTTCACAAGTTGGAAATAACAAACACTCTAAGCCCCCCTCGCAGGCACCCGATTTGTACGCCATTATGCATCGTCAAAATGAAATAACAGCTGCTCTGGTGGAACAACAGCGCTCCATGTCACTACCAAACAGAGAAATTCCAGTGTTTGATGGAGACCCGTTGCAGTATTTGCATTTTATTCGAGCATTTGAGCATGGTGTGGAGTCTAAGGCAAATAAAGCAGACTGCTTGTATTTTCTAGAGCAGTTTACCACCGGCCAACCAAGAGAGTTGATACGCAGCTGCCAGCATATGATTCCAGAAAGAGGATACAGTCTTGCAAAGGAGCTCCTGCGTGACAATTTCGGCAATGAGTACAAAATTGCAGCATCGTATGTTGAAAGGGCAAAAGCTTGGCCAAATGTTCGTGCTGAAGATGTTAAGTCATTACAGGCATTTTCATTGTTCCTAAGAAGTTGCTGTAATGTAATGGAAGAACTACAGTATATGCAAGAGTTGGACATTCCTACTAATATGAAAAGTATCATTGCCAAACTACCATTTAAAATGAGAGAACAATGGAGAACAAAGGCTCACGACATTTTGGAAAAACAACATTTTCGGGCTAGATTCAAGGATTTGGTCGTATTTGTAGAACGACAAGTTAAAATACTGTCAGACCCCATATTCGGAGACATACATGATCCCTCACCAACAACTATTGTAAGGGGGCATGTGAAGGGGATTTCTAAGCCGTCATATAGTAGAAGCAACAGTTTTGCCACCAATGCCACAACCATGACCTTACCCAATGAACCAAATTACTCACGGCATGGTCTATCTGTAGAACAGTGTGTATGTTGCAATAACGATCACAGGCTGGAACACTGCTCAAGTTTTAAGATGATGACACATGAAGAGAAGATTAACCTTTTAAAAAACAAAGGACTTTGCTTTGGTTGCCTGAGCAGTGGGCATATGAATAAAGACTTCAAAGAGCGAATGAGATGTCAAGTTTGTGAGAGAAAACATCCCACTGTGCTTCATGTAAGTCGAAGGAGGAGGCCCAGCACTGACAATCAGCCTCGCGAAGATAACTCTATTGCCCCTTCTTCTACTGAAACATGTGGCCACACAGGGGCCGGAAAGAGCGACTGTTGTCTGTCGGTCCTACCTGTACAAGTAAAATCCATCAAAGGAGACAAGGTCATACAGACATACGCCTTCCTAGACCCTGGCAGTACCGCTACCTTTTGCTCAGAGCGTCTTATGCAACAACTGAATGTTACTGGAAGGAAAACAAGCTTCCTACTGACTACCATGGGGCATCAGAAGGTTGTTTCTACTTATGCCCTTCATGATCTAGAAGTGTCAGGACTGAATGCAAACCGCTTCTATGAACTCCCCGAGGTCCTTATGCAAAGCAAAATGCCTGCTAACAGAGAGAACATTATCACCCAAAGGGAGCTAAAACAATGGCCACATCTTTCTCGACTACAAATTCCTCATCTAAATGCCAATATTGATTTGTTAATTGGAACAAATGCACCCCAGTTGCTTGAACCCTGGGAGGTCATAAATAGCCATGGAAATGGCCCGTACGCAATAAGGACTGTTTTAGGATGGGTTGTGAATGGACCTCTCAAGGAAAATAAGAACGTCCTTTGCAAGACGGGACTTCCTGTGGCCACAGTGAACAACATCTCAGTTAACAAACTTGAAGAAATGATTAACCTTCAGTTCAATTATGATTTCAGTGAACAAATTGTGGATCAGAAGGCAATGTCAAGGGAAGATCTAACGTTTTTAGACATCATGGAAGATTCCGTCACGTTCCGAGATGGCCACTACAGCATGAAATTGCCATGGAAGTGTGGACAGCCTTCTCTCCCAAACAACATCAGCGTTGTCAAGCAAAGACTCCATGGACTTAAGCGACAATTTCAGAAGGATAAACAGTTTCATGAAGAATATGTCAAGTTCTTTACGGGTGTAATCGAAAAAGGCTATGCCGAGAAAGTACCTCAGAGTCAACTACACAAAGAAAATGGAACAGTATGGTACGTGCCACATCATGGAGTACGCCATTCAAAAAAGGACAAGCTACGTGTAGTGTTTGATGGCGGAGCAGAATATAAAGGAACGTCATTGAATCATAATTTGCTGCAAGGCCCCAATCTTACAAGTTCTTTGCTGGGAGTCCTTATTAGATTTCGCCAGGAACCCATTGCCTTCATGGGAGATATCGAAGCAATGTTTTATCAAGTAAGAGTGGCTGACGAGGACAGGGACTATCTCCGTTTTCTATGGTGGCCAAAGGGGGACTTCAGTCTTGATTTTGAGGAGTACAGGATGAACGTACATCTGTTTGGAGCAGTGTCGTCACCCAGTTGTGCTAGTTTTGCTCTTTTGAAAATGGCTGAAGACGGAGCTTCTCAGTTTGCCACACCGGTGATTGACACCATCAAGTACTATTTTTACGTGGACGATTGTCTGAAGAGTGTTTCTTCTGAACAGGAGGCAGTGGACATGGTCAAGGCTCTGACAGATATTTGCAAGAAAGGAGGATTCACTTTGACAAAATGGGTCAGTAACAGCAGGAAGGTATTGCATTCCGTGACGAGGGAGCACAGAGCCAAAGAATGGGAAACGCTGGATTTAGATCGAGATCAACTCCCTATGGAGAGAGCACTAGGGCTTGAGTGGTGTGTGGAGACGGACTCTTTTAAGTTTCGACTTGCATTGAAGCAGCGTCCATGTACAAGGAGAGGAGTATTGTCAGTCATCAGCTCCATATATGACCCCATAGGAATCCTGGCACCCGTAACTTTACCTGCTAAGATGTTGCTGCAAGAGTTCTCTCGGAGAAGATGTGGTTGGGATGATGAGGTCCCAGAGGACATTAAAGGCCTTTGGACAAAATGGCTGGCCGATTTGGAGAAGCTGTCCTCCTTCAAGGTTTTAAGATGCATCAAACCTAAAGATTTCGACCAACCCACATTTGTACAAATACATCATTTCTCAGATGCAAGTAGAGACGGCTACGGTGTTGCCAGTTACATCAGAATGGAAAATCGCAAGGGTCTCGTTCATGTCTCCTTCCTTCTCGGAAAGGCACGGGTCACCCCCCTAAAAAGTGTCACAATTCCACGATTGGAGCTAACTGCCGCCGTGCTTGCTACCAGAGTGGACCAGATGCTGAAATCTGAGTTACAACTACAGCTAAGCCCATCAATGTTTTGGACAGATAGCACGTCTGTCTTGAAGTATATACGCAATGAGGACAAACGTTTTCATACCTTTGTGGCCAATCGTATTTCAGCTATCAGAGAAACCACAGAGATATCCCAGTGGCACTACGTAAACACAAAGGAGAATCCGGCTGATCTGGCATCCAGGGGTTTGAAGGTTGATGGCCTACTGCATGGTGGAAAATGGATTGAAGGGCCAAAATTTCTCTCCAAGAACAAGGAAGAATGGCCAGCAAATGTTTGGGACAGCGTTCTTAGTCTGGACGACCCGGAAGTCAGGAGAGAAGTTGCTGTGAACGCAGTTACGAAAGAGCTCGTTTCTCCTACAGACAAACTAATCACCCATTTCTCCAATTGGCACAAGCTTAAAGTATCCGTGGCCTGGGTTTTGCGAGTCACTTCTTAAAAAAGCAAAATTGCCGGGCAGAGACCAAGTCCACCTTCATGGGACCACAAGATACAGGAAAGTCCAGCAGTTCGGAGAAATCGACCAACAAGGACATGGTATCTCATTTGGCGCTGCACGAATTGGCTCATGCTGAAGTTGCCATCGTAAGGTATTGCCAGAATCAACGGTTTCAAGAAGAAATAACAGCACTCTCCACTGGAAGGCCTGTTCCGAAGAGTAGTGAAATCTACAAACTAGACCCTCTTTTGGATGAAGGACTGTTGAGAGTTGGTGGACGGTTAAGTAAGGCAAATATGCCGGAGGAGTCAAAGCATCCCTTCATATTGTCCAAAGATATGCCCATTTCAGCACTCATACTGCAGCATATTCACACAAATTTGGCCCACGGCAGCAGAAATCACACGCTATCTATGTTGAGAAAAAGATTCTGGATTACAAATGCAAACTCGGCAGTAAGAAAGATGATTTCCAAATGCTGTTTGTGTAGGCGTTTCAACGGAAGACTTTGTGATCAAAAAATGTCAGATTTACCTCTGGAGAGAGTTTTACCTGATCAGCCTCCCTTCACAAATGTTGGCGTGGACTATTTCGGCCCTATTGAAGTTAAAAGAGGTCGAACCAGTTGCAAGCGCTATGGTGTTATTTTTACTTGCCTCGCAAGCAGGGCTGTTCATTTGGAGGTTTCACCATCTCTGGACACGGATGCCTGCATCAACGCAGTTTGCAGGTTTATCAGTAGACGAGGCCAAGTGTCCCGCATTTTCTCTGATAATGGGACTAATTTTGTTGGAGCCGCCAGAGAGCTGAAGGAAGCGATTTCAGCACTGGACAGCAACCGACTGCAACAGACTTTACAAAAGAGGGGAATACATTGGAGCTTCAATACCCCTGCAGCCTCGCATCATGGTGGCGTATGGGAGCGCATCATTCGTATGATCAGAAAGGTCCTTGGGTCAGTTTTAAAACTACAGACTTTGGACGATGATGCACTACATACAGTGCTTTGTGAGGCGGAGGCGACTTTGAATAGCCGACCTATAACAAAACTCTCAGAGGATCCAAAGGACCTTGAGCCTTTGACACCAAATCATATATTATTGATGAAGGGAAAGCCAATTTTTTCTCCTGGAGTGTTTGATGAACAAGATCTGTACGTTAAACGACGATGGAAACAGGTGCAATATATTGCAGACTTATTTTGGAAACGCTGGATAAAGGAATATCTGCCTCTGCTCCAAGAGCGACACAAGTGGAATCAAAAAAGGAGGAACTTGTTGATTGGAGACATCGTACTCATAGCCGATCCTGGAGCTCCTCGTGGAGCATGGCCAATTGGTAGAGTGCTGGAAACATTCTCAGATAAGAAAGGACTTGTGCGCTCAGTGAAAGTGAAAACTAAAACAAGCATAATAGAAAGACCAGTGACTAAACTTTGTCTCTTACAAGAGGCTCGGCCTGAAATATGATGTATAAAGCAAGATATCTGGCTCCATTGAGGGTTAATTGTTAAGTACGTTCCGCCCTTATACAATTAGGGGCCGGAGTGTTAGAGCCAGATCGGGTCTCAATGTATGTACCTTTTTTGTTTTGCTTGGTGCTTTCTACCACCAGGGGGTGGTGTGGGCGTCATCACCTGTAGGCGGGTTAAATAGGCCTTGGTACTTCCTTTCGGCACGCTACCGGAAGGAAGCATACGTCTTTAGACCGTTGTGCGGGAAGGTTTGTGTGCATTTTTAATGAACTTTTAACGTTGGATTCACTGGATTTTATTGGTTAAATGGATTGTATTAATAAAGCTTCGGATATACTTTCACACGGATCTATGGCTGGAAGATTATTTTCTTATGTATCGACATATGCCAACAAACAACAACGCGTCGAAGATTTCTTTTGGTAGCTAGTAGCTGCTCATGTTCACGTTGAAGAGCATGACACTACAGATGGATATAATCAGTATCATGTTGACAGACCGGGAAAACGCGGAGGAGGTGTGGCATTGTGTGTCAAAGAAACATACTCATGTAAGATTGTTGAAAGGATGTCTGTGGCTATTGAAGGTCTTATAGAATGTGTGGCAGTGGAGATTGAGTTGGAAACAAAGCAACAAATTACTATAGCCTGTGTTTACAGAGCGCAGGGCTCAAACGTAGAAGTATTTAAAGATAAACTCACTGAACTTGTGGATTGTACAATGTTTAACAAGACCATGTGGTTATGTGGTGATATTAATGTTGACTTAAAGGTCCTATATCATGCAAAATCGACTTTATGGAGCTTTTAGCCATGTTGTTATGCTATTTCCTTATCAAAAACACCCCCAGAGTGGTTTGTGGCTTCATTCACGCAGCTCTCAGTAATCCTCCTGAATCCTGCTCTCTGAGGCTCCGCCCTCCTGCTCTCTGAGGCTCCGCCCTCTCCTGGTGAACGACTGAGCGTTCAGTTGTGTCGTCACAGCGGAACGGAAGTGCTCGACGTCTGTAATGTAATGTCTTAATTCTATGCTTAAGGCCTGATTTTAATTTGTAAAACAGCGTTTTCATTATTTTTGTCGTAAGAGAGAGAGAAAAAAAAAAGAAATAAATAAAAAAAAAAAAAAGAAAGGATGTGCCCGAGGTTCTTCCAGGTCAGCTGTGGCCAAAACAAACACATCCCTGAGCGTCTGAACAGATCAGTCATGTTTGCGCTGCAGCTGAAGATGGAGCTCATTATAACTGGACACACCTGTTCTTTATTCTTACCTAACGATAATGTCACGGACGGAGAAAAAGAAGCGTGTTTGGCTACGAGGACGAGGAGTTTATTCAACCTTTTTCAGGAAGAGGCCACGCTGAGACCCGAAGGTCGGGTCTCAGCTAGTATTAAAGAAACTTGGAAAATCCTAAACAAGGTTATGAAACCAAATTCTCAGAGCAAAAATCTACCTGAGTATTTTGAACACAAAGGAAAGGTTATTAATAATGGAACAGATATCGCAAATGAGTTTAATTCCTACTTTGTCAATGTCGGACCCAATATTGCAAAAAGACTTGAAAAATCCAATCATGCGGCAGGTGTAATAGTGCAACAGGAGGCAGTAGAATCCTACAGTCAATGTTCATCAATGACATCACTGAAACAGAAATCTTAGATATTGTGAGAAAGTGCAAAACGAAGACTTCTTGTGATGGTGATGGAATAGACATGATCATTTAAAAACAAAACGATAGATTGTATCCTTCAACTTATATTTTCAATCTTTCTTTTAGTTCAGGGGTTTTCCCTCAAAAAATAAAGACTGCAAAAATAATGCCTATTTTTAGAAAAGGAGATAAACATGAGTTTAATAATTATCAACCTGTTTCAATTTTCTCACAGTTTTCTAAAATTGCTGAACAATGGTTTACGCATAAATTAGATTTATTTTTGGGAAAAAAAGATTTACTTTTTGATTACCAATATGGATTCTCATCCAATAGATCAACCTCTGTTGCACTAATTCACTTGACTGAAGAAATTCTTGCTGCAATAGACAAGAAGCAGTATCTGGTCAGCATATTTCTGGACTTACAGAAAGCGTTTGACACTGTCAACCATAACCTATTGTTGAAAAAACTACAACACTACGGACTAAGGGGTCAGATATACAAATGGCTTGAAAGCTACTTAAGTAACAGAAACCAATATGTTCAATTTAAACACTATAACTCAGACTGTAGAACTGTTGTATGTGGAATCCCCCAGGGTTCAGTAATTGGCCCTAAACTTTTTATATTATTTATTAATGATATCTTTGAGGCTTCCAAGGACATTATTTGTTTGTTGTTTGCTGACGACACAACTGTGTTTAAGTCTGGAACAGATTTAAATGAATTAATGGCCAATATCAAAAGGGAAATGACAGTATTAAAGACATGGTTTGATTATAATAAACTGTTCTTAAACTGGGATAAGACAAATTATATGGTGTTAGAAATAAGAAAAATGCATGTACAAAACTAGTTATTGAAGATGTAAATATTGAATGTGTCTCAGAAATCAAATTTTTGGGGGTTATCCTAGACAGCAAACTTAGCTGGAAGCCTCATATCGACCACATCAAAGGGAAAGTTAGTAAAAATATTGGTATCCTATATAAGGTTAAACACACGTTGGATGAGGCTTCATTATAGCTTTTATACTCAGCCTTAATAGTTCCTTATATAACATATACTGTACTGAAGTGTGGGGAAATGCAGGCACCAGTTATACAGAAAGGCTGTTCTTACTCCAGAAGAAAACTATAAGAACTGTGACTCTTAAAGGTCCACGAGACACAAACAAACTGTTTATAAAACTGCAGACCTTCAAATTGCAGTTTAATGAATTGGTCAAATTTAAAATACTACAAATTATGTGGAGAGTGAAAAATAAGTTGGTGCCAATACATATTCAAAACAAATTTGTGTTAATCACAGATAGTAACAACAGAAGAAAGGGCGATTTCTGGGTTCCATTTTCACACTTCACAGAAACAAAAGGGGTTTCTTGTAAAAGGGATCAGTTTATGGAATTCTTTGGACACTGTTCAAAAATCATGTAACACTATCACTCAATTCAATAAAATGTATAAAAAAAATGTACTTGGAAAATACAAAGGCAACGAAACATAAGAACCAATGTTTTGACAAATTTGAAACAGTCATTGATTTAGATGTAAAGTATTATTGTACCTTAATATGGGATGAAACAAATCAAAAACGGGTGAACCGTCTGTTCAGAGCCAGCTCAGATTTTGGGGAAAAAAAGAAAAGGGGGCATGAAATTTATAAGACAATGTCTTCCTCGTGCTCCTATTCAGCATTGAATACTTTGCTGTTGCTGTTGTTGTTATTATTGTGTCTGTAATAACGCCATGGCCCAAAATATTTGATCAAACTAGCCTCTGTTTAGCTTAGGATTTCTCAGGAACCGAGACACGTAGAATTAAAGTGTTTCCACCTCCTGAGAGCTGAGAGTCTCAGCTTTCAAACGAGCCACAGCCTGTGTCCATAACTATAACACAGACTACACTGTGGTGCTACAAATATCATGAAAAATGGTCTGGATTGTTGGCACTCAATGTGTTAAATGTCATTTTAAAAATGATCACAAAATAAATGTAATATTTTCATCTATTTATGCTTTTTATACATTAAGATTTGTATATTGTTCAAACTATATTTTATTATAGTTAGACTTTAGACTTTAGACTAAACAATTTGTGGAAAAGTTTTTTTTAAATTAACTCTTCAGTTTAAATTCATGACTTTCATTCAAGATGTGTCTTCGTGTTTGTTTAATCTGTTTTATCTCTGGACTTTAAGAACTTTATTTATTCATGTATTATTTTATTCAGATTGTGGAGCTGTGGTTTGTCAGAGATCAGCTGTTCCTCTCTGGCCTCAGCTCTGAAGTCCAACCCCTCACATCTCACTGAGCTGGAGCTGAGTAATAACAGACTGTCTGACTCAGGAGTGTCTCATCTGTGTGAATTTCTGCAAATGACGGACTGTCGCCTGCAGATTCTCAGGTCAGTTCACTGTCTCTGTGTCAGGGCTCAAGTTTATCGCAAACTATGAACAAAACAGTTTTAGATTTTTTTTTCTTTTGTTCATGACAAAAAATAAAAAATAAAATAAATCATAGAAATTAAAGTTTTGTAAATATTGTGTTAAAAGAGACGGAACAAAATAAATGAAATTCATCTACATTTAGATGTGTATATTGCTCAAACAATATTTTAAAAAGTTTTACAAATAATTTGACTTTAAATGGTTTGTGAAAAAATATAAATATTAGAAACTATTCAGTTTTGTATTCATGACTTTTATTATTCAAGATGTGTCTTTGTGTTTGTTTTATATGTTTTATCTCTGGACTTTAATCACTTCATTTATTCTTTATTCAGATTGAGTCTCTGTGGTTTGTCAGAGATCAGCTGTTCCTCTCTGGCCTCAGCTCTGAAGTCCAACCCCTCACATCTCACTGAGCTGGAGCTGAGTAATAACAAAGCCCTGTCTGACTCAGGAGTGTCTCATCTGTGTGAATTTCTGCAAATGTCAGACTGTCGCCTAAAGATTCTCAGGTCAGTTCACTGTCTCTGTGTCAGGGCTCAAGTTTTTTTTTTTTGTGACAAAAACAATTAATTTGAGCTACCACCTTAACGTGGTGGGGTTGTTTGAGCCCGAATGATCCGAGGAGCTATGTTGTCTGGGGCTTTATGCCCCTGGTAGGGTCTCCCATGGCAAACAGGTCCGAGGTGACGAGTCAGACGAAGAGCAGCTCAGAAGACTCTTATGGATGCACAACAATCAAGGACCGTGACGTCGCCCGGCATGGCGCAGTCGGGGCCCCACCCTGGAGCCAGACCTGGGGTTGGGGCCTGAACGCGAGCGTCTGGTGGCCGGGTCTCTGCCCACGGGGCCCGGCCGGGCACAGCCCGAAGGGACGATGTGGGCCCGCCCTCCTGTGGACCCACCACCCGCAGAGGGATCCCTAGGGGTCGGGTGCGGAGAGGACTGGGTGGCAGTCAGAGGCAGGTGCCTCGACGACCTGGTCCACATGCACAGCTTCTGGCGTTCGGGACATGGAACGTCAATTCACTGGGGGGGAGGAGCCTGAGCTTGTGCGGGAGGTTGAGAGATACCGACTAGATGTAGTCGGGCTCACCTCCACGCACAGCTTGGGTTCCGGATCCCGACTCCTGGAGAGAGGCTGGACTCTCCACTTTTTCTGGAGTTGCCCGCGGGGAGAGGCGGCGGGCTGGGGTGGGTTTGCTCATATCCCCCCAGCTCAGCCGTCACGTGTTGGAGTTCACCCCGGTGGACGAGAGGGTCGCGTCCCTACGCCTTCGGGTCGGGGACAGGTCTCTCACCGTTGTTTCGGCCTACGGGCCCAACATCGGTGCAGAGTACCCGGCCTTCTTGGAGTCCCTGGGAGGGGTACTAGATAGTGCTCCGACTGGGGACTCCATTGTTCTGCTGGGGGACTTCAACGCCCACATGGGTAACGACAGTGAGACCTGGGAGGGAGTGATTGGGAGGAACGGCCTCCCCGATCTGAAGCCGAGTGGTGTTCTGTCATTGGACTTCTGTGCTAGTCGCAGTTTGTCCATAACAAACACCATGTTCGAGCACAAGGGTGTCCATAAGTGCACGTGGCACCAGGACACCCTAGGCAGGAGGTCGATGATCGACTTTGTAGTTGTGTCGTCTGACCTCCGGCCGCGTGTCTCGGACACTCGGGTAAAGAGAGGGGCTGAGCTGTCAACCGATCACCACCTGGTGGTGAGCTGGATCCGCTGGCAGGGGAGGAAGCCGGTCAGACCTGGCAGGCCCAAGCGTGTTGTGAGGGTCCGTTGGGAACGTCAGGCGGATCCCTCTGTCAGTGGGGTCTTCAACTCCCACCTCCGGAAGAGCTTCACCCAGATTCCGGGGGAGGCTGGGGACATGGAGTCCGAGTGGACCATGTTCTCCTCCTCCATTGTCGATGCGGCTGCTCGTAGTTTTGGCCGTAAGGTGCCTGTCGCGGCGGCAATCCCCGAACCCGGTGGTGGCGCCCGGAAGTAAGGGATGCCGTCAAGCTGAAGAAGGAGTCCTACCTGGCCTTGTTGGCTTGTGGGACTCATGAAGCAGCTGAGAGGTACCGGCAGGCCAAGCGTGCTGCGGCTCGTGCGGTCGCGGAGACAAAAACTCGTGTCTGGGAGGAGTTCGGGGAGGCCATGGAGGAAGACTATCGGTCGGCCTCGAGGAGATTCTGGCAAACCGTCCGGCGCCTCAGGAGGGGGAAGCAGTGCTTCACCAACACTGTTTACAGTGCGGGTGGGGGGCTGCTGACCTCGACTGGGGATGTCGTCGGACGGTGGAAGGAGTACTTCGAGGACCTCCTCAATCCCGTCGTCACGTCTTCCGATGGGGAAGCAGAGGCTGGGGACTCGGAGGTGGGCTCGCCCATCACCGGGGCTGAAGTCACCGAGGTGGTGAGAAAGCTCCTCGGTGGCTCCGGGGGTGGATGAGATTCGCCCTGAGTACCTTAAGTCTCTGGATGTTGTAGGACTGTCTTGGCTGACACGTCTCTGCAACATCGCGTGGCGGTCGGGGACAGTGCCCCTGGATTGGCAGACCGGGGTGGTGGTCCCTCTCTTTAAGAAGGGGGATCGGAGGGTGTGTTCCAATTACAGAGGAATCACCCTCCTTAGCCTCCCCGGTAAGGTCTACTCCAGGGTGCTGGAGAGGAGGATCCGGCCGATAGTTGAACCTCGGATACAGGAGGAACAATGCGGTTTTCGTCCTGGTCGTGGCACACTGGACCAGCTCTATACCCTCCGTCGAGTGCTCGAGGGTTCGTGGGAGTTCGCCCAACCAGTCCACATGTGTTGTGTGGATCTGGAGAAAGCGTTCGACCGCGTCCCTCGTGGTGCCCTGTGGGGGGTGCTCCGGGAGTATGGGGTCCGGGGCCCTCGTGGTGCCCTGTGGGGGGTGCTCCGGGAGTATGGGGTCCGGGGCCCTCTGTTAAAGAACAACTAAACACCAAATCAACTTTTTTTTGCTGATAAACTATCTATATGGGTCATTAACACAGTTATCTACATGTTCTTAAAATTATTTTGACATTTTAGTGCAAACTTGTTCAAAATCCAATTTTTGTGTACAAAACTGCCTGTCCAGCGCCACTCACGTTAGAACAGCACTTACTACATTTGAATTTAGGGGTTGGCTGATGACGTACCATCCTTCGTCACCGTACCATCGTTCGTCATCAAGTCTGCCGCTGTGGTATAAAAGCTGACCCCTCCCCTAAAGGCTCTGTAGCGAGTTGGAGTTGGAACAGAGCGAGCGAGTTTTTTCACAGCGATTATCAGGTTTGCGTTATTAGTATAATACTTAGTCAGTTAGCTTATCTAAATTTAATATAGTTTATCCCTAGTAGTAGGCCTAGTTGTTTTATAGTATTAGTTAGTCTTTAGCTTTATTGTCAGTGTTAGAATAGCTTCCGTTTAGCATAGCCATTAGCATTTAGCTTTAGTTGTATTGTTTAGTGAGCATTAGTGTAGTGTAGTGTTTTGTATAGTTAAATTGTAAGTATGGGGAGGAGGT
The DNA here is from genome assembly GCF_951799975.1 of Gobius niger. Taxonomy (NCBI): domain Eukaryota; kingdom Metazoa; phylum Chordata; class Actinopteri; order Gobiiformes; family Gobiidae; genus Gobius; species Gobius niger. The sequence continues at coordinate 26,897,316 of NC_136872.1, read as the reverse complement.
GTATTGTAGTGGGCTGCTGTAGTTCTACAGGTTTACATGGTGTCCCTGTAGACTTAGAGATTAGGCGCCAGTGGTTGCGCGCAATTGGCTTGGGCGAAGGTGAACTCCCTTTCCGTGCCGGAGTTTGTGATATACATTTTTCGCGGGATTCCTACTCCAACGCAATGGCGTTTGAAATGGGCTTCTCCAAGCAGCTGTTCTTGAAGAGTGAGGCAGTCCCCACCCTGGCTCTCCCCACCCTGGCTCTCCAAACACTGCAGCCACGCCATGCCGGACACTCCTCGGGCCATTTGGAGGTAAAAGTCCAAAAAAAGGATCGATATGTTGTCTGTATATATGTATTTACAGCTTTGATTTGATTTTGGGGTTGAACTTGATAGTTAAAGTTTCTATGTATGTGTTGTTATAATATAGTTACTGCATAGAGCAGTGTAGTAGCCTACATCCGCTAATTTTATCACTGTACCGAGTCCCAGTACACTGACGTGTGCTGTGTACTGGGACTCGGTAGCCTGTTGCTGCGCAAAAGGCTTGTTGTTGGAGCAGCGTGCTGAGCTAATCCTCTTTGGTTATTGTGGTTTGTTGCATACGGTGCAGTGTGTAATGGGGCGTTTTACATCACCACTGATGATCCGCATGTTACACCGCTGTAACGACATGATAACTTTTCTGCCGCTCAGATTCATAATTTAGCTAGTGGCAGCGCGCTAATGCATCAGTCTGCACAACAACAACAACATTACGCTGACATAGTGCGCAACTGTGCATGAGACCGGGTACAAGTTTTACGATGACTATAGCTTTCATATTTCACAATATCAAGCTAACCTAAAAGCTAATGTATAAAGCTAGCGTATGACTAGAAATAACTATGAGGCCAGACTGACCGTGCTCTGCGCGCTCTGCGCTCGTTTTACGCGCCATCGTGGTCAGTGAGGAGAGGGCTGACCACTCCGGGTGGACCGTGCGGCTTTTGGGCGCTCACAGATATCAGCGGTTCAGTCGTGGTGTCTGTTGATCATGCTAATGTCGCCAAGTTTACTGAAACTTATCTGAAGTTCAAAGTCCTATTTGGACTTGCAGCTATTCAAATCTAAGAACCTATTTGGAAGCTTTTAGTCGTCCACTGTAGCCAGACTGAACATGATATCAATTTTGGGTTTGTATGCTATTGGGTAGCTCCAAGAACTATCACCTTATTCAGCATGTATGTGTTTGCGTGTCTTTCATAAGAGTTACACAATATGCATGATCAAATGTTACTGTGTTTTTAGCCAAAACCCACCCGAGAAATTGGCTGTCAGACTGATGCACCCCTTAGCATGCATGAATCTGTCCAGGCCAATTTGAAACCTGCTAGGAGAAGCAAAGGTGATTATTGTCGGGAGCTTTTGCTGATTATTTTGTGTTGTAACTCTTGCGTAGTGCATTATTAACCTTTTTTTTTTTTTTTTTACACAGCCATCCAGGTACAACCTCATTGCAGGAGCATGTCTTCCAATACGGAGACCTTGCTGGAGGTTCAGTTTCCTGAAGCTCCCATGGCAACCTCTACACCGGTCAAAAGACCAAGGTGCGAGGTGTCAGCCTCTGACCCCACCTACCATCTGGATGGAAGTGCGAGCTCCCTGAACTGTACTGGGTAAAATATAAATGAACTTATGGATGTAGCCTATCTTTAAAATATGTCACCTAAGGTTTTCAAGTTTTCTGTCTAAGTTATAATATACATTTTTCAGATATGAAGGTCTACATTTATTTTTGTTGTTGTTATTTTGCCATACAGAACCCCCATACAAGTCCCTCCACATAAACAAAAAAAGTACATCGTTTATGAGGACCAACTGTTGGGGCTATTCCGGAGCTGTCCTGTTTGCACCCGACATTGTGTTATCGACACAGTGACAGTTGGCACACTGCTCCGGGTGAAGCAGCAATGTCCTCATTGCGAGTACTTTAACCAGTGGTCCAGCCAGCCACTGGTGAACAACATTCCTGCTGGAAACCTTCAGCTTTGTGCAGCAGTATTGTTTACTGGCTCATCTATTCGTCAGGTTTCAAAGGTAGAGCAATAATATTTTTTATTTTTTTATCATAGTTCCATATCTTTTCAGTTGATGACATGTGTTCACGTTTTATAGTTCCTCAGGGCCTTCAATGTTCAGGGACTGTCTGAGCAGTGCTTTTATAAGCATCAAGCCAAGCTCCTCATCCCAACAGTCAATTGGCAGTGGAAGCTTGAGCAGGATGAACGTGTCATGGAGGCTGTTGCTGGTGGGGCTATGACACTGGGTGGCGATATGCGAGCCGATTCACCTGGTAATTCTTTATCTAAAAGCTTTTGACAGATTTGAATGAAAGTTGGGTTAAGTGTATATTTTGTTATTGTAGGACACTCTGCAAAATACGGGAGCTATACAATGATGAATCTTAAAGCTAACCGGGTAATTGACATTCAGCTTGTTCAGGTAAGTCGCATAACATGTTTCGTTCACAGGACATCACAACATTATTAACAATATTGTGGCTAAAAGTTGTGGCACTATTCAAAATGATGTGCTTTATGGCAGGTTTATTAATACTAATTTACAAATCAATCTGTCAATATATTTGTTGATTTTCAGTTTGGAGATTCCTTTAATTAAAAAAAATGACATCACAACATACTTTGTGACTTGTTACCTATAAAAACTATTATTTGCCCAACAATTACACTGAAGACTGTTTACAATGTAGTGACGTCATTTGAACACAACTAGTTACCTGCTAACATGTAGATTGGAATAAATCTTTTTGCTTTGGCAGAGTAATGAAGTGGGGAACAGTGTCCGTATGGAGAAGGAGGGATTTGTCCGTAGTCTGACAATGCTTGAAGAGAGGGGTGTTGAGGTGCAAGCGATTGTTACGGACCGACACTCAGGCGTCCAGAAGTTTTTACGGGAACAAAGACCGGATATCAATCACTACTTTGATCCTTGGCACATGGGGAAGGGTATGTATTTCAGTAATTGTAAATTGTAATGTGTAGTTTTATGTGTGTTTCTATTTGTGTACCTCGTTTAAAAAATACATTTAATTTTCTTTGGTGGGGCGTCCCAGGAATTGGAAAAAAAATGGATGAGCTGGGGAAGAAAAGGGGAACAGAGGATGTAACGATGTGGAAAAAAAGCATCGTTAATCATCTGTACTGGTCGGCAACAACGTCCTCCTCAGGTGACGAGGCTGTGGCCAAGTGGACATCTGTGGCCAACCATGTTCAGAATGTCCACATTCACCAAAACCCCCTGTTCCCTCGCTGTATTCACGAGCCTTTGGTTGGGGATCATGCAAGAGTGTGGCTAAAACCAAGTATGTGTAATTACAACTGCTCCTCCCTTAGTCAATATCACATTTATATTAATCGTTTACTCTTGGCATATCAATATGTCCTTTTCTTTGTAGGCACAGCAGCATGTGAGAGGCTAAGTGGTATTGTGTTGGCACCACGTTTTGTAAAAGATGTAGCGAAAATAAGCCCACAATACCACACATCGCACATCGAGGCATTCCATAGCCTGATCATCCGATTCTCTCCCAAAAGTGTGGGCTTCTCATTCAGAGGAATGCTGGCCAGGTAATGAATCCTAAAGGTTCAACAAATGTTCACTTTCAAAGTTATTTTATCTCTTTGAAATGTTTAGAAAAAAATACAGATATTAATGTTCATATGTGATATTTTAGGCTACAGGTCGCTGCTTTGCACTATAATGAAAATGCAAATAGGGCACATGCTGCGACGTCTGTTGGGGAGCTGAGGTATGCCATAGTGTACCCAAAATACAAGAAGGGAGACTACACAGTGAGAGCCATGAAAACCAACCCTACTTCATGTAAGTCATATTTATTTAAACTAACATGAGTGTTGAGGATAAACGTTGATCTTTTTTTTTTTTCTAGACTACGTTGACAAGCTTATGGAGCTGCTTTTTGAAAGGGTGGTGGAGGATGCCCGTCCTTATCAGGACTACTCTGACAGAGTACCTGTGCCTGAACCACTCTGTGCCAAGTTTGAAAAACCTGAAAAACAGGAGGCTGTAAGCAGGCACAGGTCCAGGTTTGTCCACAGCACGTAAGGTGAGCAACACAACACAAACTTTTACTCTCTGTATTTAAAATACAAATGCCAATATTCCACTTTTACATTAACATTTTTAGTGATGCGCTAGTCCAAAAATGTATGTTGACCTTTTTTGCATTCTGACCTAAATACAGTTGTAATTAATCTGCAACGTTAGTGTTGGTATGTTGGTTAAATGGGCACTAATCACTTTTTTATTCTGTGGCTCCAAATGGAAAAAAGAACAACAAGAACAAGAACCACAAGTTTTTTAGGTAAGAATAAAATGACCTCACTCACTACTTTTACCCTTGGCACATTGGAGGGGGTATGCATTTTTTTTGTAAATGCTGCCATAGTATGGTTATTGTACAGTTGTCTTATATTACTTAATGTATTGCTCATGTTCCAGTTGGTAAAAGAAGAGACTCTGCTATTATGTTGGCTCCGTGGTTCTGAAGGATGTTGAGAAAAAGCCATAACATTCAAAATATCCCCCAAAACTGGGCTCCTCGTCGGAAAGAATGTTGGCCAGGTAGTGAGTAAAAGATTTTGTGTAATTTGTAAATTTTACTTTAATATTTAAAAATGATGTTACAACATTTTGTGTTTGTCATTTTTAGGTCAAAATTGTGATACTGCAACAGAAATCCATGGTCACACACTGCACATGCTTGGGAGCTGAGGTACTCCATCGATTTCCCAAAGTTCAAACATGGCCAGTGCACACTGTGAACCGGGAAGACCAAGTCTATCATACTGTAAATGGCACATTTTGGGGGGGGGGGTATGTTGCTTGAGTGACAAAACAATCTTGCTTTGCTTACAGTCAAGCTGATGGCACTGCACAAACGAGGATGTGAGCAACGTAGGTCATGATTCTTCAAGAGCTCATAAGGTGGGAAATGTTAGAAGTTTGACAAAAAATGTACTGTACAGCAAGACCTTCCAGAATGAAATTATGTGTTGTCTTACATATGTTGCATGACAATATTACTTACTACATAATTTAGATGACTGTATTATTAAAATTAATACATTTGGGATTTTTTTTCTTTTATTTTCTCTCTCTCCCAGATTTATCTGGCATAGTCTATGGCAATGAGGACCAACAGTGTTTCAGAAGCAAAAGATGTCAGCCAAGTGCTGCCGCTAACCATGAACTAAAATCTCATGTGTGGTCACAGGTATCTCCAGTGTAGATTTGCTGCATCCCACATAACAATAGGTGGCGTTCACAATTCAGAATTCTATTTCAGTTGGAGGGCAGGTGCTAATACAACTCTATGGGAGAGAAACAGTTTTTGAAAGAAATTCCCAAAATTGTAGTATCCAAATGTTTTCCCTGATAATTTTTTAATAGCCATTGGATTCACAAACCTGCCACATTATTTTCATGGCTGCAAGTCCTTTCTACTGACCAACATCACACTCATGTTTTTGAATTTTGTCACCACTTTTGGATGCCTTTATGAGGAAATAATTAGACCATAGTTCATATGTGCTGGAAGAGACGACTTAGAACTTTGTGGCAGTTTTTGTTTCATGTGACTTTGTGTGGGAATTACTGAAAAATTAGCAATAAAATAGTTGCCCTTCCGTCTCAATTTTAAACTATGGGCTCTTTAGAATGTTGTGATGTCACGTGAACGCAGCCTATTGTAACAAAACTGGTAGTCTAGGAGTATAATTTTAATTTATTGTCTCCCACTCTCAAACACTCCATTCATCCTGGCCTATTGTACATGTTTTTAGTGGTGAAGTATAAGTGCTAACCAATGCGCCGCTCAGTGCAATCTATTAGCCTGTCTTGTAGTTCCGAGTTTACACCACCAGATGGGGAAATATTTTTCAGTATTGATTGGCAAACTAACTATATATAATATGTGTAATATTTATTTCTAGACAATGCTTCAAACTCACAACAACTGTCTTGAAAAATTGTGCAGACACAAACATCGCATTGCATCTTTTAGATATGTAATTTTATTTTATTTGTTGTCCATGTAGAGTCCGGGTGGAACTCACCTCTGGCTACATTTTTATTTGGCTCTGCCTTTCACCTTTCTTGAAATGGACTCATAGACCGGTAACCAACCACATATATAACAATGTAGTGTGGTCATTCAATCCATCATGAACATGTAATTCAGATGTATCAAGTTTTGATTCATAGTGTGCAGGCCTTTGCTGAGGATGACTGATTACTCTGATTGCCTCCGCTGTTTATGCTGTGGACTGTTGGAATAGGAGACCAGGGCAACACAAAGCTCCTTCATGGATCCATCAGAGGATCTTCATCGACACTGCTGTCAGACTTACAGGAACTACGTGCAGTACATTCTGTATTTACACATACATGCCATCAGTGTCACTGTATCAGCTACAGTCACCTTCACTATGACTGTCATTTGTAAGTTGTTTTATTTTTTCTTTTTTTTTGTGCCTATTCAAGTTATATAAACTATTTTTTTGCTTTGTTTGTTAATGTTTTATTCATTGTACATAAAGGACTTTTATTCTAAGTACCTGTTTTAAAATTTACTTTCACTGACTGCTCAAAAAAGTGTGAATATTTGTAGAGGTGCAGCCTGTCTTACAAAAGCTGTCTGCATAGATATTGAGAGTAAAAGTGAATCATAAAAGCATGATTTCAAATTTAAATTGGAATTTAATAAAACAAAAATATAATGTTGAACAAATGAACAAAACATAAAATAAACTAAAACTCCAGTGGAGGGAGAAACCCAATGTACTCCCCATCTTCAGGGAACTCCTGGCGGATCCTGCTCACGGCGCAGGAGGGGATGACCACGCGTATGTGCTCACCCAAATACCCCCAGCACCACCGGACTAAATTTCTGTAGGCCAGGTGCCTATAAGAGCTGAAAGAAAGGTGGTGCATGCGTTTTAAACAAAGTCACAAATTACTGAATAGATACTATAATCTACCTATAAACTAACCTGTTCACCATTGACTCCGGCATGTCTCCAAACAGTTGTACGTATGTGGCGTACACTGCCTGGAGAACATACGGGTTGAGAGCCACTGGCTCAAATCCGGGGTGCTGGGTAATGCAGGTGTCCACACCCACCTGCTGACATCTGCGCATTACCTATGACAGCCATCATGTCAGTCATAATTTGAATAATGAAGTAGTGCAGTCAAAAGGTTTGAGTGTGTTAATTGCGTGTTTTGTGCACATTACTTAACATATTTGTATAATTATGTTGGGGTATAATTTCTATCAAAAATACCTTCGGGGTCTCCCTACAGCACACATTTTCTCGTGGAGACAAGAAGGTGCAGTGGCCGCAGGTGCACCTATTGAGGCAGAGTCAACAATATTATAACTATATTATAACACAATATATAGTCTTAGGTCTGACTGGGGTCATTAATTACATTTACAGTGGTTAAATTTGACAAAAAGGCCAAGCAAAGGGCCGCAACATAAGGAGTTTGTTTATGATTATATGAGAATGTGTTATATAATTGCTCCCCCTGTGTCAAAGATTCGATTCAGCAGGTTAGCATTTGGAATACGGATCCCTACAGGATTGCTCTTCAAGACCTGTGACCTACATGCAGAATGTACTTTTTATGCAACTATACCATTGGGAAACCGGCCCCATTCGGTGGCACTCTGCTGCCACTGCCGCCTCCGCTAGCTCCGCAGCCTCGGCTCCCCCGGTGGCGCCGGCTAGCTCGCGAGCTAGCGGCTCAAACTGATAGGGCTGAGGGCCTGTGTCGGCCTCCGCCGCTCCCTCGTCTCTCTCAGCCTCCGGAGAGGAAGGTGGAGAAAAGTCCTCCACCTCCCAAGACCGATCGGTCGCAAACGAGCTAGCGTCGCTGTGGTCACTCATTTTTATTTATTTTTCCAGTGAATGCCAAGGCCACTGTCAATCACAGCCTAGACCCGCCCAACATTCACCCCCCCGCCTGTCCCCTTTAGTCCTCCAGGCTACGCCCCTTTTGGAGGGAGATTTGAACAGAGAATGTGAGTGACGTAAGCCTCAAGTAGCGGGGGTGAGAATCTCTTTAAGGGCTGTCCGTTCCCTGTATGAGCAGCAGGAGCTTGGTTTATGGCCGGCAGTAAGTCAGACCTGTTCCCGGTGCGTGTTGGTCTCCGCCAGGGCTGCCCTTTGTCACCGGTTCTGTTCATCACCTTTATGGACAGAATTTCTAGGCGCAGCCAGGGGCCGGAGGGTGTCCGGTTTGGGAGCCTCAGGATCTCGTCTCTGCTGTTTGCGGATGATGTTTTTCTGTTGGCTTCAACGAACAAGGACCTTCAGCTGCTCTGGGGGGTTTGCAGCCGAGTGTGTAGCGGCCGGGATGAGGATCAGCACCTCCAAATCCGAGGCCATGGTTCTCCACCGGAAAAAGGTGGCTTCCCCTCTACAGGTCGATGGGGAGTCCTTGCCTCAAGTGGAGGAGTTCAAGTATCTCGGGGTCTTGTTCTCAGTGAGGGACGGATGGAGCGTGAGATGGACAGACGGATCGGTGCGGCGTCAGCAGTGATGCGGTCGCTGTATCGGTCTGTCGTGGTGAAGAGGGAGCTGAGTCGGGGCGAAGCTCTCGATTTACCGATCGATCTACGTTCCCGCCCTCACCTATGGTCATGAGATTTGGGTCATGACCGAAAGGACAAGATCGCGAATACAAGCGGCCGAAATGAGTTTCCTCCGCAGGGTGGCTGGGCGCACCCTCCGAGATCGGGTGAGGAGCTCAGTTACCCGGGAGGAGCTCGGAGTAGAGTCGCTGCTCCTTCACGTCGAAAGGAGCAGCTGAGGTGGCTCTGGCATCTGTTCCGGATGCCTCCTGGTCGCCTCCCACGGGAGGTGTTCCAGGCATGTCCCAGTGGGACAAGGCCTCGTGGAAGACCCAGGACACGGTGGTGGGACTATGTCTCCGAGCTGGCCTGGTGTGGCCTCAGGGTCAGAACAGCTGGAGGAGGTGTGTGTGGATCGGGAAGTTTGGGCATCTCTGCTGAGACTGCTGCCCCCGCAACCCGGCCCCGGATAAAGCGGAAGAAAATGGATGGATGGACAATTAATTTCCAGAAGAAAAAAAACAGAAGTTTTATCCATATACTTTTAGAATATATTAACACATTGAGTGCAAAAAGGACAAAAAAAGGGGTTTTGCATTTTTGTTTTTCATTTGTTTTATTACAAAACGAGACAGTCTTAGCCTGGCGTGAGTCAGACTGATCCTCATGTTCACAGATTCATGGGGGAAACAGTCTGGAATTGTGTGATTTGAATCTCGCTGACTCCGGCAAAACCAAGACGAGCCAATCATAGCGCGGGAGCTCTGTGTGTCGTCTTCTGTGCTAGGATTTACCATCAAACTCCTCCGGCCGCGACCAAAACAGTGAAGATGGCGACACAACAGTTCATCGTGTTTTCAAAGCCCCGCCCAGCGGCCCTGCAGCAGCTCAGTGTCAGACAGAGGAGGGAGAGCAGAGGGATATCCTGCACAGAACATGTCCTCACCTTGTGCTTCAGATGCTCTTTAGTTTTTTATCCGTCGGCCTCATAATCACAGACCAATGAGGTCGACAAGCCGACAGTTTATGATCTAAACATAAACCTTGTGTCAGACGCGAGCGCTGTTTACTGCGAGTCACCACCGCGTCCTCGGCAACGTGTTTTTGTAACAATATTTCAGCTCCATGTTCTCTTCAAACAACGTGAAACTCAGGCCCAGACATTCTCAATAGTCCATGTTCTTTTCTTGAAGAGTGAAGAGTGAAATGAGGGAGACAGTTGTGTTTCATAAAACACACAATATTTGATCAAACTAGCCTCTGTTTAGCTTAGGATTTCTGAGGAACCGAGACACGTAGAATGAAAGTGTTTCCACCTCCTGAGAGCTGAGAGTCTCAGCTTTCAAACGAGCCACAGCCTGTGTCCATAACTATAACACAGAATACACTGTGGTGCTACAAATATCAGCAAAAATGGTCTGGATTGTTGGCACTCAATGTGTTAAATGTCATTTTAAAAATAATCACAAAATAAAAGAAATATTTTCATCTATTTATGCTTTTTATACATTAAGATTTGTATATTGTTCAAACTATATTACAGAAAGTTTTAGAAAAGAATTAGACTTTAAACAATTTGTGGAAAAGTTTGTTTTAAATTATTAACTCTTCAGTTTAAATTCATGACTTTTATTATGTGTTTTTGTGTTTGTTTAATCTGTTTTATCTCTGGACTTTAAGAACTTTATTTATTTATGTATTTATATTATTCAGATTGAGCAGCTGTGGTTTGTCAAAGATCAGCTGTTCCTCTCTGGCCTCAGCTCTGAAGTCCAACCCCTCACATCTCACTGATCTGGAGCTGAGACAGAACGGTCTGATATGGTCAGGTGTGAAGGAGCTCCAGGTCCTCGAACAGAGCCCTGACTGTCGACTGGAGACACTGACGTGAGTCCAGACTTTATCAGACTGTTCTGAACCTGGAACATTTTCTATTTTCTAAAAACACTGAGGTTATTTATGAAGATCAAGTGTTAACCATGTTATTACGTTATATCCTTATGAAAAACAGACCTGGAGTGAGTTTAGTTTCAATAATCATCATATTCAGTTTATCTCCGTCTTCCTCAGTCACACCAGCCCACACTCCGATACACGGGAGATTTAACTGTTTTAAAGACTTCATTATTTTTCATTGTCTTTCCATATTAATTATTGTGAATAATAATAAGTTGTAATAAATAATTTCTGATTTCTGCTTCTCCACAGCTGGAGGCTTTAATAATGTTGTTCAGCAGCTCCAGATCCGACGCCTCAGTCTGAGTCCAGGAGAATAAACAGAAGGATCCAGGATCACGGCTCAGAGGAACAGGTCTGAGCTCCATCAAGAACCTGGAGACAAAAAGAGAGAAGAAAGTGAAGTCCTTCAGACTCTCCAGGCGTCTGATTGTTTGTATTGATCTAATATAGTGATGTTTTGGGGAAAACACTAAATACCAAATACTTGCCTTAAAACGTATTCTGTTACTTTGTCTAATCGGAGTACTGTATTCTGAATACTGTGAATACTTTTAGAATACTTTCCCATTGATTGTCAGTATATTTATGTATAAATATGGCGTCTGATTACAAAACTGAAGATTACGATTGTTGGAACACCTGTAATAAACTCACTCAGCGTTTATTAGGAACTCAAAGACTCGTGTGGCAAAAGCACCTGAGCAGCAGATCCCCCAGATCGAATGTAAAGTCATGGAATAAAACGCTCGTCTTTCTAACTACAAACACCACAAGGGGGCGCTGTGGGAGTTCACACTCACACTGACACAACTTTACACCTTCACTCGAGGAGGAGGAAATGCTTTTTAAACAACAGATGTTCTTTGAATGTGTTGAAACTCATGTGTTGTTCAGATTGTGTAAAAACTAAGAAGCGGAAAAAGTGTCAATTTGTGTGATTTGTGCAAATAAATAAAGGAAAAATATAATAAAACAGAGCAAGATGTTTATTATTTATTCATTTACAGACTTGGAAAATCCACAGAGATAAAAACGAGGCCAACTCTAATTTGACTAAACATAATAAAGTGACACACGTGGGAGAAAGTGTTGGAGTTTTCCACTGTCCACTGTCCCGGCTCCTGAAGGTGTCGTTGTGTCCTTGGGCAGGACACTTCCTCTCTCTCCAGTGTCTGTGTGCACCGGTGTATGAATGAGAGCGACTGGTTCTTTTCTGTAAAGCGCTTTGGGCCTAAAGAAGGTAGAAAAGCTCCGTATAAGTCGAGTCCATTTACTATGTGTGTTTGTGAGATGTTTACTCATAAAAACAATCATTTCATTCATAAAAACGTCTCATTGTTTTCTCATAAACGTGTCCAAAAGTGGAGACGGTTTTCAGACACATGTTTGTTTCAGTTTATTTGATTTAAGCGACACGAGCTTGTCTCAAAAGCTCATCTCCATTTTGTCACTTTTTCCAAGGAGCTTTTAGATTTGGGTAAAGCCAAACTGTGGTGGATTCAGGTGGGGGTTCAGAGGTTAAAATTACAAATGGCTGCTCATGGTTCTTCGCATTTCTTTAGTAATTCTCTTCTTTGACCAAAAAGAGGATTTATTTCACTCTAAACTAGTATTAGTGAAACTGACTAAACCAAGTGTTCGTTTGCAGAAGCTGTGGGACGAAGAGTCTCAGTCCCTCGTCTTCAATGTGGGCGGTGTCACAGCAGGGGCGTGTCCGAGGGGGGGCCAACGGGGGCCCCGGCAACATAAATACAGTTCATCACAAGAGCATTTCACTGATCTGTTGTGAAGCACCTGGGAAATGGTGGTAATAAATCCGACCTGAGGCGAGACGCTGCAGGGAAAACACGGGTTTGTTTGGATGTTTGGGATCCACGTGTGGCAGGAAAGGCCGTGACCGAGACGACGCTGTTTTCCATTTCAGTCAAAGTCATGTTTTTGCCGACGACGAGACTAAAATCATCCAAACTTCACAGACAGTTTGAAAAAGTCTCACTTAAATTCTCTGCTAAAGGAGCAGCTCTGGAGACACTACAGGCAAAACTACATGTTTTCAGGTTTCAGGTTTTGGGACAAATCTGTCTCTGAACATACAAGCTTTCACCCGGAAACAGAAAATATACCAAATCTTCACAGTGACATGTTTAAATATTGCGCTGATTCAATGTTCCCCCATAGACTTATATGGGAGAACACAATTTCAAGGGCCTTTTTCTCCAAACACATGTTTCTGTCATTGTGGCGACACTATGTCCACGTCAGTCGGACCTAAAGACGTCACATTTTCCAGCCTCGGACTGAACAATATTTGGAAGATTTTTTCAGAGGGATTTTTTATTATTTAATCCCTTAAGCCCCATTTATTGAGTTTAATGTAAAAAAATAAGGCGAAAATTACTTTAAAACTAAACAAAAAATCCCCTGTGAAAAAGTCTTGGTGACTCATTTATCAATAAAATGACATTTGAATGTAGCTCTATCCATTATTCAGATTTCGTCGCTGAAAAGATGGGAAATTTGGGGCATTTTTAGGCATAAAACACCTTGTTCTTATATGAAAAGATAAAATGACAGAAAACTTCTTTATTCTTTATTCTTTATTAGGATCCCCATTAGCGCCACAAGTGGTTGCTCGTCTTCCTGGGGTCCTGACACAATATAAAATTACAGAACAGTTAAAATAGAATCCATGAATGTTTCACATTTCATATAATCACGCAGCCTCATAGGACACATATAACACACGGTGACTCTGCTCACATGTACTGAGCTCATTGACCTTTTACTTTCAGCTTAAAGTGTGGTTTACTCTTAGTATTTCTGATGTTAAAAGGAAAGGAGTTCCAGGCGTTTGCTCCTCTGTACATAACGGTTCTTCTCATTGAGTCACTTTCGGGTCTGGGAACAACCACAGAGTTTGTCGTCACGTGATGAGTCACAAACCTGTGACCAAACCCGCTGAATAAGAGTTTGTCGAACAAAAAACTGGGCTGTTTGTCCATCAGAACTTTGTGCATGACCATGAGGAGACTGGCCTGTAGTTTGGTCTCCTGAGCATCTCACGGACATTAGTGTGGAAAGGACAGTGAAGCACGACTGGAGCTGCTCTGTTCTGAGCCATTTGAAGTCTCTGAAGATGCTTTTGTGGAGCATTGGACCACACTATAGGGCAGTGATGTAGGTGAGACAATACTATGCTTTGGACGACAGTTTTCACAACAGCAATGTGTTGTTTTCTCACATTTATGCCAGTGATCGACAGCAAAAGCTTCACATTGATGTCTGTGAATTTAAACTTTTTCCTTTTTCACCTGCAGTGTCTCGGATTATAATAAAAATCACCAATGACTGAATCACTTTTACATTTAGTCGACTTTTCTTTTGACTGAAACTAAACTGAAATATTTGTAACACACATTTAAACCCGGCTCTCTCCATTATTCACATTTCACTGCAGAAAACACTGGCGATTTTCACACCGGAAACCCCTCATGTTTACCATAGAAAAGGTGAAATCATCGACTGGACTGGGTTTAAGTGAAGGTTTACTTTTAGTCACAGAAGCTCAGTCTGAGCCAGGAGGAGGGAAGTTTACAGCATCGCTCACGTCCAGTCCATGATTCTTCTACAATGGATGTTCCCTGGATGAACGAGAGCCTCCACAAACGACATTTCCAACACATTTGTTCTCGTGTTCACGTCGGTCTCCACAGCAGGAGTTTGTAATTGATATATATTCACCTGGACACGCCCCTCAGCTCCACAGTGCTGTGTTTCAAACTGATCTCTCTCTCTTCTCTCGCCTTACTTGACACATTGTGCTGAAATTTGGGGTAATAATTATAAAACTACTTTACAACCAATATTCATCCTTCAAAAAGGAGCAATAAGAACAATGTATAACGCTGGTGACCGAGACCAATCCACTGTTTATTAAAGCCGAGATTCTAAAACTTCAAGACATGATCACTTTTAAAACTGCTCAGTTAATGCACAAAGCTGAAAATAAGCAGCGACCTCTAAAAACTCAGCAGTTGATTTCTGAAAGAGAAGGAAAATATCATTTAAGGGGCTTGGATCACTTTAAAACTGCCCATGCCCGGACATCCAGAAACAGTTTGTGTGTGTCCGTTTGTGGTCCTAAAATATGGAATAAATGACACGTAGACCTCAAACCATGTCCGAATATCAGACAGTTTAAACATCAATACAAAGAATGGATTTTCTCTAAGTATCGGAAGAAAATCTCTGACTTTTCATGTCCAGCTGTTGTAAACCTGATGTTGATGGTAGGGAGTATTCACACTGTATATGACAACTTGATTTAGATCACAGAGCTCAGATTATTGTTTTAAGGAAGCCTAAAAAGTAAATAGGAAAAGAGACTGACAGTACTTAAAAGGGGCGGGACTAAATAAGTGTTTACTTCCCCCCCACTCCTTTCCGGACAGCCTCATTTCAAATGTGCAAAAGGTAAAATAGTTTGTACTAAGACGTAAATGTGTTGAGCTGCACGTCTGAAACTGAGCTCATCGGCCACGATCATGGCAGGTTGTGTTTTGAGTTCGTATGAGTTTGTGTTTTTATGTTTTGTTCATGGTCCGGATAAAATCTGACAATACTTACAATACAATCTCTCCTTAATGTGGCTTTAATGGACATTTGTGTGTCAGTGTTTGCGTCGTATTATCAGCGTGTCAGTGTTTGCTCTGAGTCCTAAACATCTGTCACATTTCTCTTGTATTCCTGAGCCCTGTGTCATCGATGAGAATAAAAGTGAGGATAAAAGTCTGGCTCTCACGGCCTCGGCTCCGGCTTTTACTTTCACACTTAAACCTTTACTGATAAAACGACACAAATAAACATGTCACATTTCAGAGACGGTTTAACCCTCTGTGGAATCAAACCCTTATGGCTCTGACACAGTGAAACCTCTCGACTCCCACCTGAACGGATCCCGTTTCATCCAGGCTTTCAAAAGGCTTTACCCCAATCACAAAGCTTCTGGGGAAACAAGCACCAAAACAGCCACAAAAAATGAGAAGAAAACAAGGATGTAAACGCGACAAAAAAGTGACAAAAATGTGAAAAAAATGTGACAAAAATGTGACAAAAACTCAACCAAAAAATGACAAAAATTCAACAAAAATGTGACAAAAACTCAACCAAAAAGTGACAAAAATTCAACCAAAAAGTGACAAAAACTCAACCAAAATGTGACAAAAACTCAACCAAAATGTGACAAAAACTCAACCAAAAAATGACAAAAATTCAACAAAAATGTGACAAAAACTCAACCAAAAAGTGACAAAAATTCTACAAAAATTCTACAAAAACTCAACCAAAAAAGTGACAAAAACTCAACAAAAATGTGACTAAAACTCAACCAAAATGTGACTAAAACTCAACCAAAATGTGACAAAAACTCAACCAAAATGTGACAAAAACTCAACCAAAAAATGACAAAAATTCAACCAAAAAGTGACAAAAATTCTACAAAAATTCTACAAAAACTCAACAAAAATGTGACAAAAACTCAATCAAAAAGTGACAAAAATGTGACAAAAACTTAAAAAATAAAAAAAAGACAACAAATAAAAAAAACATCAAAAAAAAGGTGACACAAAACAGCAACAACGCGAGGGGAAAAACATCAGTTTTGTGGGTCTTAGCTTTCAAATGAGGCGTGACACTGGCCTGTTGTTCTGACGGGGCTCAGAGATTGTGTGTTTGTGTTGTGTCCTGTCTGCTGTGGTTGTGTTGTTGCATTGCACTCCCATAGTCTCCTAATAAAATCAAACAAAGTGTTATTTTCAACATCAATCAATCAATATCTCTTTATAAACGATTTTATTTGGACCTTTAAAAACATGGTTGTTCATCCATGATGCCAAAGCACAAACAGAAATGTGAAGAAAGTGTCCGGAGTGTGAAGATGTAAATATAAATATAATCCCATTTACAAACTCTGACTCCATTATTTAGATTTCACTGCTGAAAATATTGGTGATTTTGTCCACTTTTATACATAAAATGATCCACATTTCCTTCTGATCTCAGTGTCAGTGATCCTCAGCCTGTGCCTTAAGGGTTAAGTGTGTGGCTGTGGTGACAGAGGGCGGGGCTTGTCCTCAGGTAAAGAGCAGGTGTTTCCGCCGCAGTGTCACAAATGTGCGGCTGAAGGGGAGATGACGGGACGGTCCTGTAATCTCCAAACCGAGCAGAAACCAGGGAGAGTCGGACAGAGGAGACGCTTCAGAGCCCACACTCAGGTGAGGCTTTGGAATCAGACAGAGCTACAGTTTACAGACTCATCACTGCATCATATACACAATAACATACACCAGAGCACATTTGGTGTTTGGCCTTAAGTCAAGGTTCATTGAGTCATAATGAGTGCATTATTAGAGCTGTGTCAGTGTAATGTGTGTAAATGCTTCTTATAAACAGAGCAAATACGTGTCTGAACCTGTGAGGAGGCAAAGTGCGTGTGAAGGAGTGTGATGAGGAATGTAGTCGAGCTGAACTGCTGAGCCGCTCCCACTGTTTCCTGTTCGTCCAGTCACAGGTAAAAATAAACTCAGCGTTCACATGATGAGGTTTATCTCTGTGTTAAAGGCTCTGATTCTCCCCCAGGACGAGACTCGGAGGAAATGGCAGAAGGAAAAGCAAAGCCTCCAGAGGGCAGCACTGAGCCACAGCTCTGTGGGACAAAGTGAGTTTGTTTCTTATTTAACCTCCTTCAAAGACAAATGTGACTAAACTCATTACTTTATGTTTCATGTTCAACTATTCGAGTTTGTGAAAGTTCCTTCACTCGTAATAAACAGTGAGTGGATCATTCACAGAACTGTAATAAAACTGTAGATGGTATCATTGATTGATCTGTTGGACTTTAGTTTTACTTTAATATTTTCCTTTAAGCCGAAATCTGCAGGAAAAAACACTTTACAGAACGAGGTCGGACTCTCTGCTTTATTATTACTAAGTCCACATGGAGCATGTTAAAGTCATCTCTGCTCCTGCATTAACACGCCCCCTGCTGGCCAGAGGCTGACTTCACATTTCAGATTCAAACATGAATCATCTTCTCTCCACAGAAGCAGATCCACAGCCTCAGTGTCGGCTCTGTCCATGAACAGTGACATGTCTAAAGGCAACGTTCCAGACTTCAGACGTGAACCTGCTCCAGACTCACGGTGAGAAACAAACCTGATGTGGAGTTTATCCACAGATAAAACAGAGCAGAGAGTGGATCATTCACAGATCTGTGATAAACTCATGATAAGGCGTTGTCATGGTAACCCATTGGAACAACGGCTCTTCTTATTGTGCTGATTTCTCTGATTGGCCTTTAATGATTCGATCTAACGTTCAGGGAAATATAATATTTAAAGACTAAACAGATGATGTTTTTAAGTATTTATTTGAGTCGTATCATATTTCAGTGAAACACTGACCAACCCTGATGCCCTTCCCTGTGTTACATTAGTATTAGAGTTGAAGTGAATCACAGAGATTCAGTTAAAGATCATAAATCCATCAGTAATGACTGGCTCCTCGTTGATCGTTATAAAGAAACTAAAGACATTAATCTGATTGTTCTGTTGGACTTTGGCTCGAGGCCTGAAGGAGCTGTGACCAGACTGAAATCCCACAGAGGGTTTTCCTCAGGGTCACAGAGAGCCCAGGTGGTGCTGAAGCTTCACCTTTGCCCTTTAAGATAAACAAGTGTTATTGATCTGATTTTACTTTAATATTTGCCTTTAAACTGAAATCTGCAGGAAAAACAACTTTACAGAACGAGGTCGGACTCTCTGCTTTATTATTACTACCGTAAATGCTCTAATAGAGGCCGGGGCCTTTATTTACTCGAGGGCATCCAGGACCAGGCCTTTATTGGAACCAGGCCACAATTAGAGACAGGCCTTTATTTCTGTTTGAGCAAAACGTACGACCAGGAAAATGAAGAAAAACGAGATTTGTTTCCATTTGCACCTAAAATATTAGGTTCATTTATTAATGAACATTTCAAACCCTCTCCCAGCGGCTGGAACATTGACGCCTTTTATTTTGTCGGGACAACAGGAAGTGTTTCGTTGCTGTTAGCGGAGCTTTGACATCAGTGTCACTGCAGGTTTCTGTTTAGTTTTTACCGAGGACCGGATTATTTGTTGTTATCTTGTGTAAAAGGCGAGTTTAGACGGAGCGTTTGTGTTTGTGATCGATCATGAGACTGACCCGAGAGAAGACGAGACGCTCGCGCTGATGGGAGGAGTTATTTTGAGGCGTGGGACTGACCTGCACACGGAGCAGCTGGACGTGCTTTGAAGACGCGATGGAGACTTTATTAAAACCCTGGAGGGTCACACAGCATTTGCCCTGTTTCCAAATATGGTCACAGGAGGTTTGAAAAGTGTCTAAATCTGTGTCAAAGTTACGCTGGGATCAGCTCCTCCGCAGCGTCGCCCTCGGCCCGGGTTCAGTTTGTTACTTCCTGCACGTGAGTTTTCATTTACACCAGTATGAGACAAATTCCTAACATGGGGAATATTTCTACCGCTATAGTTTCTAATAAAAGCCCCGGCCTGTTTTAGAGACCGGCTTTAATTTGCCTCCGCCAGCCGCGAACCCGGCCTCTGTCGGAGACCCGGCCTCTGTCGGAGACCCGGCCTCTGTTAGACCCGGCCTCTGTCGGAGACCCGGCCCCTGTCGGAGACCCGGCCTCTGTCGGAGACCCGGCCCCTGTCAGAGACCCGGCCTCTGTCAGAGACCCGGCCGCTAATGGAATACAGGCCAGTATTAGAGAATTTACGGTAAGTCCATTAACACGCCCCCTGCTGGCCAGAGACTGACTTCACATTTCAGATTCAAACATGAATCATCTTCTCTCCACAGAAGCAGATCCACAGCCTCAGTGTCGGCTCTGTCCATGAAGAGTAACATGTCTAAAACCTTCCCTCTGAACTTCAGACGTGAACCTGCTCCAGACTCACGGTGAGAAACAAACCTGATGTGGAGTTTACCCACAGATAAAGCCGAGCTGGACAAACAGTGAGTGGATCATTCACAGACTCATGATAAGGCGTTGCTGCGGTAACCCACTGGAACAACAGCTCGTTTTAATTTAAAAGGGAGGCAGAGTCTGATTCTTTGGAACAGTCTCAAGGTGCGTACACACCAAAAGCGTCCACGCCTCCAACTTCCATGTTAACCCTATGTAGAGGTGCTTCAACGCGCTTGGAAATGCAAGCAAAGCTGTCCGTGCATATTAAGCGTAGCAAACGCAAGCGAAAAACGCGTGTCAAAGCCAGGGAGAACAGCGCGGTGAGCGAACAGGGAGGCCACGCCCACTGCTTCATGCACTCAAGTAATCCAATCTACACGTGCGTTCATTTATGCCTTGTTAACCAATCAGGGATGCTGACTGTGCTCAGGCGTCACCTGTTACTGCAACATGGAGGACAAGTTGATCGTGTGTCCCAATGCGTGACAGCAGGTCATCGAACAGGGCCCGGGACTTTAAGGGCGCACTCGCACTTGTCGATCCGAACTGCGCACACGCGCTGGAAGCCCCTTCAGCACGGTTCGTTTGTGTAGTGTGAGTACAATCAAACCATGCCCGAGTCGGACTCGGTTCCGGACTTTGGCCGCTTGGAGGAGGGGGGCGGAGCGCGGCTCGGCTGCTCGTGTTTGCGCACACGCACGGATACAAGCGGCTGTTGTATGGGCGGGTGCATGTGTCACGTAAAACAGTGAGAAAAGGCTGTATTTATCAAACAGAGCAGCGGCTGCCTCGCTCTCGTCTCCCCGGCCCCCGACCGCTTCGCTCCCGGGCGGCTCCCCGGACCCCCGGCCACATACCGCTCGTCTCCCCGACCGCTCACTCCCGACGCCCTGGCCGCTTCACGCGCGTCTCGGGCTGACTTTACGGGAGCGGCTGCGCTTCTCCCGCCCTGTGTCCGAGCTTCTCTGCTGCTGCACCTGGTTTGTCCGCAGGCTTTAGTGGGACAGATAAAACCTGCGGTGCTTTTATCGCTTGTGATTTTGGTGTGTGTTCGCGTTCAGTGCTTTGTCGTAACGTAAAGCGTCGACTTCCAGGAGTTCACCAACATAAAGCTGTTTAACCAGTGGCCGAAGCAGCAATGAATGACATAAACTAAGCGTCAGATCTTCTGTTCTCGTAGCCTTGTTTTGAAGGTTGTATATGACTCCAAAGAAAGGCTCGGGGCGGCAGGTGCTCCTCCCCCCCCCCGCCTCAGCTGAGCGGGACAGAGGGACGAGCACTTCTCTATTTCTCTGCTTTATTAAAATCGACTATTATATTCACCATAGCCCTTTTTGTCAAACTGTAGTAAAATGCAAAGAAAAGTGGAGTGAAGAGATTTGACAGGGCTCATAGTAGACATTATTTCACGCAGCTGTTTAGGGTTTGTTTTCTTCTGCATTATGTTGCGCTGCTGCTGCTCACGTGCACTTGTAAACAACTCCTCGTGTTCGGCCACAGCTCGGTTCGTTTGTGTAAGTGTGAGCGCGGGCCGTTCGGGGCATCCAGGTCTTTCCTCAACCGAGCTAGAGAGTGGCAGGTTCAGATGTCAAGTGTGAGTGCGCCCTCAACAACCGGTGGCCAGACACGCCTCCTATGTAGGTTATGACGCTTGACGCGCCAGCAAACAGGCGTTTGTCGCGAGTGTGAAGTATGTGAAGCGGCGTTGTTTGGCGTCCAACGAGAGGCAGATGGGGCGTGGACGCACGTTTGGTGTGTACGCACCTTTAGAACCACTTTAAATGCCTCCCAGGAGATATTAAGGTCTGGATGTTCTTTGTTATATGTCCAATACTCATCAATGGCAGATTTTATGAGCTGACAGGATGCATCATCTTGCAATAACAAATTATTGAAGCACCATCGTCTGTTTTTAACCTCATAATCATGGGTTGTGAATACGATATCAACTGGCGCGTGGTCAGATATTGATATTGTCCCAATAGAGGCTTTTATAATTTGATTTGCTATTGTTTTGGATGTTAAAATGTAATCTATTTGGGAGAATGATTGATGAGGGTGGGAGAAGAACGTAAAATCTTTTTTCAGCCATATATCGACCATGTTCAGTTCTTCAATCACTATATCAATTATATTGCAAGATGATGTGATTTTCTGACTATTTGATTTATCCAGGATTGGATCTCTGACCTTGTTGAAATCCCCTCCCAGTATGATATTTTCATTTCCAATGTCCTTTAATGTTTGACATATATTGTTGAAGAAATCCGGTGATAAAATATTAGGCGCATATATATTCATAATTGTTATTCTTTGCTTGTTTATCTCTGTATCGAGGGCAACCCAGCGACCTCCTAGGTCAGTAAAATTTCTTATTTCTTTCTTATTTCTTTCTTCAATTCAGATTTCTTTTTAAAAAGAATGGATTCTCAGCTACTCATGCAACTTCAATGTACGTCACTCAATAGTGTCCGTGCGGAAACTCACTTTCTTCCGCGGCACTTAATAAGACACTAATAATAAATTTACATTATTTAATGAAAATAATATACCGAAACGGTACGTAAGTGGACCTAACCGAACAGGCCGAACCGAAACGGTTCAATATATCCCCGTGAACCGATACACCCCTATGTATTATTCACTATGTATTTGTGAGATGGATGAATGTGTGACAAGGAAGCTGTAAATTAAATGTCTGTCTAAAGTGAGGGTTGAAGGAAAGTGGCGTAAAGTCATGGATGTTAAATGTTGTGTTTCTCTGCCCCACAGACGCTCACAGCCCACACTCTGTCCGTCTGTAAACTCCTGTTCATCTTTGACGGCCTCGACGAGAGCAGACTGTCTCTGGACTTCAGCTGTGAGCTCATCTCTGAGGTCACACAGAGGTCAGAGGTGGGCGTACTGTTGGTGAACCTCATCAGAGGCGCTCTGCTTCCTCACGCCCTTATATGGATCACCTCCCGCCCAGCGGCGGCCCATCAGATCCCAGCGCGGTGCGTGCACAGGGTCACGGAGGTCAGGGGCTTCATCACTGACCCACAGAAGGAGCAGTACTTCAGGAAGAGGTTCTCAGATGAAGAGCAGCTTCAAACAGTCCTGTCCCACCTCAGAACCTCCCGCAGCCTCCACAACATGAGCCAGATCCCAGTCTTCTGCTGGATCACCTCCACAGTCCTGGACCACGTGTTGAGAAGCCATCAGAGCGGACCACTGCCCCAGACCCTCACAGACATGTACGCACACTTCCTGTTGGTGCAGACGCACAGGAAGAGGAAGTACAAACAGACACAAACAGAGGTCAGGTCTGAGACCTGGGGGCTGACAGAGGCCGACACAGAGCTGCTCCTGAAGCTGGGGAGACTGGCCTTTGAGCATCTGCAGACAGGAAACATCATGTTCTACCAAGAAGACCTGGAGCAGGTGGGTCTGGACCTGAGCGAGGCCTCGGTCTACTCCGGACTCTGCACTGAGATCTTCAAACGAGAGAGTGTCTTCAACCAGTCAGTCTACTGCTTCATCCACCTGAGCGTGCAGGAGTTTCTGGCAGCCGTTTACCTTCACCACTGCTTTAAGAACAACCAGGAGGTGGTCAGGGAGTTTATTTATGGAAGTGAAGGAACAGTCTCAGGGTTCAGTCCATATACGTTCCTCAGAGAAGCTCTTGAAAAGTCCCTGCAGAGTCCAAACGGCCACCTGGACCTGTTTGTGTGGTTCCTTCATGGCCTCAGTCTGGAGTCCAACCACAGACTTTTAGGAGCTCTGCTGAGTCCAATCGACCAATCAGAAATCACAGAAGTCATGAAAAACCTTAAAGGGATGAACACAGTGAAAGTCTCTCCCGACAGAAGCATCAACATCTTCCACTGTCTGATGGAGCTGAAGGACCAGTCTGTGCAGCAGCAGATCCAGGACTTCATGAAGTCTGGAGGTGGATCTAAGGAGGAACTGTCTGAGATCCAGTGCTCGGCTCTGGCCTACATGCTGCAGATGTCAGAGCAGGTCCTGGAGGAGCTGGACCTAAAGAAGTACAACACGTCTGATCAGGGTAAACTGAGACTGATCCCAGCGGTGAGGAACTGCAGGAAGGCTGTGTGAGTCCTCAGTCACAGACAGAAGCTTCACAGACCTGTTAGAATCACTCATATGTCGCTCTAACATCTGTTACAGGTTTAGAGACTGTGGACTCTCAGATCTTCACTGTGAATTAGTGGCATCAGCGCTGAGCTCCAGCCCCTCCTATCTCAGAGACCTGGATCTGAGTGAAAATGTCCTGAGTGACTCCTCAGTGTCTGTGCTGTGTGCAGGTCTGAAGAGTCCTCACTGTCAGCTCTCCTCTCTCAGGTCAGTGCAGGTCTGAAGAGTCCTCACTGTCAGCTCTCCTCTCTCAGGTCAGTGCAGGTCTGAAGAGTCCTCACTGTCAGCTCTCCTCTCTCAGGTCAGTGTCAGGTCTGTGACGGCTCTCGCTCGTCCATCCTCCTCTCTCCTCATCCTTTAATCACTGAGTGATGGGACGTAACCGTTCTCTGAGAGTGAAGTAACGTGTAGGAGATCATGTCTGAAAAACTACAGCATTTACCCCCGACCTCTGAGTCTTGCTCCAAACCAGAGTCTCAGATGTTCAGCTGTAGCTACAGAAAATCCTCTGACTTTGCTCTGGACTTAATCACTTCATTTATTCTTTATTCAGATTGAGGGACTGTGGTTTGTCAGAGATCAGCTGTTCCTCTCTGGCCTCAGCTCTGAAGTCCAACCCCTCACATCTCACTGAGCTGGACCTGAGTGGTAACAAAGACCTGTCTGACTCAGGAGTGTCTCATCTGTGTGGTTTTCCGCAATTGTCAGACTGTCGCCTGCAGATTCTCAGGTCAGTTCACTGTCTCTGTGTCAGGGCTCAAGACAAAAATAATTAATTTCCAGAAGAATAAAAACTGAAAAGTTTTTTTTGTTTTATTACAAAACGAGACAGTCTTAGCCTGGCCTGAGTCAGACTGATCCTCATGTTCACAGATTCATGGGGGAAACAGTCTGGAATTGTGCGATTTGAATCTCGCTGACTCCGGTAAAACCAAGACGAGCCAATCATAGCGCGGGAGCTCTGTGTGTCGTCTTCTGTGCTAGGATTTACCATCAAACTCCTCCGGCCGTGACCAAAACAGTGAAGATGGCGACACAACAGTTCATTGTGTGTTTTCAAAGCCCCGCCCAGCGGCCCCGCCCAGCGGTCCTGCAGCAGCTCAGTGTCAGACAGAGGAGGGAGAGCAGAGGGATCTCTTGCACAGAACATCTCCTCACCTTGTGCTTCAGATCGCTCTGTAGTTTTTTATCCGTCGGCCTCATAATCACAGACCAATGAGGTCGACAAGCCGACAGTTTATGATCTAAACATAAACCTTGTGTCAGACGCGAGCGCTGTTTACTGCGAGTCACCACCGCGTCCTCGGCAACGTGTTTTTGTAACAATATTTCAGCTCCATGTTCTCTTCAAACAACGTGAAACTCAGGCCCAGACATTCTCAATAGTCCATGTTCTTTTCTTGAAGAGTGAAGAGTGAAATGAGGGAGACAGTTGTGTTTCATAAAACACACAATATTTGATCAAACTAGCCTCTGTTTAGCTTAGGATTTCTGAGGAACCGAGACACGTAGAATGAAAGTGTTTCCACCTCCTGAGAGCTGAGAGTCTCAGCTTTAGAACGAGCCACAGCCTGTGTCCATAACTATAACACAGAATACACTGTGGTGCTACAAATATCAGGAAAAATGGTCTGGATTGTTGGCACTCAATGTTTTAAATGTCATTTTAAAAATAATCACAAAATAAATGAAATATTTTCATCTATTTATACTTTTTATAAATTAAGATTTGTAAATTGTTCAAACTATATTTTAGAAAGTTTTAGAAAAGAATTGGACTTTAAACAATTTGTGTAAAAGTTTGTTGTTTTAAATTATTAACTATTAACTTCAGTTTAAATTCATGACTTTTATTATTCAAGATGTGTCTTTGTATTTGTTTTATCTGTTTTATCTCTGGACTTTAAGAACTTTATTTATTTATGTATTTATTTTATTCAGATTGTGGGGCTGTGGTTTGTCAGAGATCAGCTGTTCCTCTCTGGCCTCAGCTCTGAAGTCCAACCCCTCACATCTCACTGAGCTGGAGCTGTGGGGTAACGATCTGTCTGACTCAGACGTGAAGGAGCTCCTGGTCCTCAAACAGAGCCCTGACTGTCGACTGGAGACACTGAGGTGAGTCCAGACTTTATCAGACTGTTCTGAACCTGGAACATTTTCTATTTTCTAAAAACACTGAGGCTGTTGGAGTTTGTTTTAAAGAGTTTTTTTAATCTTAAATCCATTCTGTCATTAAAGGTTATTTATGAAGATCAAGTGTTAACCATGTTATTACGTTATATCCTTATGAAAAACAGACCTGGAGTGAGTTTAGTTTCAATAATCATCATATTCAGTTTATCTCCGTCTTCCTCAGTCACACCAGCCCACACTCCGATACACGGGAGATTTAACTGTTTTAAAGGCTTTATTATTTTTCATTGTCTTTCCATATTAATTATTGTGAATAATAATAAGTTGTAATAAATAATTCCTGATTTCTGCTTCTCCACAGCTGGGAAGGGTGGTAATCCAGAATTTGTTCAGCAGCTCCAGATCCGACGCCTCAGTCTGAGTCCAGGAGAATAAACAGAAGGATCCAGGATCACGGCTCAGAGGAACAGGTCTGAGCTCCATCAAGAACCTGGAGACAAAAAGAGAGAAGAAAGTTAAGTCCTTTAAGCGGCGCAGACTTTTATCTGTTTGACTTGATATTATTACATTGATCTGATATTATGTAAGATACAAACTGTCCTGGTGATTTGGCTTTAAAAAAAAATTAAAAAAGGGGAAAAATGTTTTGTTTCCTTTTCCCCCCAATGCTCTTAAACTGTTCTGCAGACATCAGGGCTCGAATTATGTTTAAATATATTAATTTACTTTTCATATGGAACCCAATGTAATTCACCTCAGGGTTTTGTCTTTTGATTCTTTGTTGATAATTGTTCTTCTTCGTCTCTTTCCAAAACTGCATCATCTCTTTCACGGCAGTATATTCTTACAAAACGATCATTTTACCTCTGAGGAACAAAAAGGATCTGATGTTTCTGATTAAACCGTCTCCAACACGGAGCATTTAAATGTTTTATCACTAACTCGTTATAATGAACCAGAACATAAACGTCAGAGACTGGACCACAGTGTTTAAAACAGAACTTAAAGGTCATGTGACCTCTGACCTCATGTTTTACGTCTCAGGTTTGATTGTGTTTTGATCTGTTGTCTTTAATGTTGTACATGTTTGTATTTTCTTATATTATGTTGCATATTTACATACATATGTTCATTAATATGTATTGTCCCTTTAAATAAAAATAAAACATGATTTTGTGATTTAAGGAATCCCGTGTCCACTAAAATACACGTCATGTTTCATTAGTTCAGCTGCAAATGTGTTTTTGAAAATCCTTCATCTGCTTCATCATGTTTTGGCTCCATTTTGAATCGTTCCAAAAGTCTCAAACTGATGTATAAGTTTCCTCCTGTTCCCCTGCAGCGTCTGACTTTTACCACAGAGCGATAGCGCCCTCTAGTGGCTGAACACGTTCCTGTTTTACTGAGGGGCAGATCGTTTCTAAAGTCACAGCCTGCACACAAACCTGGGCTGCGTCCGAAACGAGCAGATTGGTCAGAGCTCTTACGCCAAACCGGATGTGCGTCAGCGTCCGCCATGACAAGATGCTTCCGAATTGGTCTGTTAGTTAGGAAGTAGTTAGGAAAAGGAGCCTCGATGCTAACTATCACTATTGTATATAAGTTCGTAAAAGAAAAGAAAATGCTCCCTAGAGCTTTATATAATTCCTGATTCTGTCCACTGGAAGCAAACATTGGCAGTGAGTTCATATAAACAGTTTATTTCCGTCATCAGTGGAAGGTTTTACAAACTACACATTAGCTTCAGTGCACTGGGGGAACATGAGACTAAAATAATCAGGTTAAAAACATTTGCACTACAGTGAGTTCTGAGACAGTGGTCTTGGTCGATCCAAAGTAGAAAACCTCGTACCTGGATTTCTCTGCAGGTTAGAAGGTCAGGTTTTAGCTTTATCCCCAAAAAATACGTCACACAATGAAATGAACTTTCCTCACATCTAGGAGTTTTATTTTAGTTCAATCGTGCAACATGAAACAAACATATCACTTAGATAAATAGAGACATAGTTATTACAGTCATGAAGAGACTGTTCCTGTGGGGGGGGGCGTGTCCAGGGTGGGAGGGGCCAGCTGTGATCTGAGGAGCCAATCACCAGACAACGTCCTGCACCTCACAGCGATGGAGATGAGGATGGACTCTGAAGGACAGAACTGCACTGACACCGGCAGCTCGAGCTTCTCTGATGAGGTCCAGGGTTAAGGTGGCGCTCAGGGAGGGTCCATCAGGGTGAGGGGTCGTCATCAGCTCCAGGGTATTTGTTCTGCACCACCTCCTGTAAACTGAATCATCACAGTTCATCTGCACAACAGTCCAAAGATCCTGATCTATCAACACATTAAATCTTACTCAGAACGCTGCTTCTCAGACTTTTCCTGGTGTGGCCTCACCTTTAGTCGTACAGTAGATGTTGGGCTTGATCAAACTCACCTTTAGTCAGAGAACACATTTATCTATGGAAATAATAAAGTATCACTTAGCTAAACACTAGCAACTCACCACAGGATAAAACATGAACACTAGCAACTCACAGGGTAAAACATGAACACTAGCAACTCCCCACAGGATAAAACATGAACACTAGCAACTCACCACAGGATAAAACATGAACACTAGCAACACCACAGGATAAAACATGAACACTAGCAACACCACAGGATAAAACATGAACACTAGCAACTCACCACAGGATAAAACATGAACACTAGCAACTCACCACAGGATAAAACATGAACACTAGCAACTCACCACAGGATAAAACATGAACACTAGCAACACCACAGGATAAAACATGAACACTAGCAACTCACCACAGGATAAAACATGAACACTAGCAACTCACCACAGGATAAAACATGAACACTAGCAACTCACCACAGGATAAAACATGAACACTAGCAACTCACCACAGGATAAAACATGAACACTAGCAACACCACAGGATAAAACATGAACACTAGCAACTCCCCACAGGATAAAACATGAACACTAGCAACTCACCACAGGATAAAACATGAACACTAGCAACTCACCACAGGATAAAACATGAACACTAGCAACACCACAGGATAAAACATGAACACTAGCACCTCACCACAGGATAAAACATGAACACTAGCAACTCACCACAGGATAAAACATGAACACTAGCAACTCACCACAGGGTAAAACATGAACACTAGCAACACCACAGGGTAAAACATGAACACTAGCAACTCACCACAGGATAAAACATGAACACTAGCAACTCACCACAGGATAAAACATGAACACTAGCAACTCACCACAGGATAAAACATGAACACTAGCAACTCACCACAGGATAAAACATGAACACTAGCAACACCACAGGATAAAACATGAACACTAGCAACTCACCACAGGATAAAACATGAACACTAGCAACTCACCACAGGATAAAACATGAACACTAGCAACACCACAGGATAAAGCATGAACACTAGCAACTCACCACAGGATAAAACATGAACACTAGCAACACCACAGGATAAAACATGAACACTAGCAACACCACAGGGTAAAACATGAACACTAGCAACACCACAGGATAAAACATGAACACTAGCAACTCCACAGGATAAAACATGAACACTAGCAACACCACAGGGTAAAACATGAACACTAGCAACACCACAGGATAAAACATGAACACTAGCAACTCACCACAGGGTAAAACATGAACACTAGCAACTCACCACAGGATAAAACATGAACACTAGCACCTCACCACAGGATAAAACATGAACACTAGCACCTCACCACAGGATAAAACATGAACATTAGCAACACCACAGGATAAAACATGAACACTAGCACCTCACCACAGGGTAAAACATGAACACTAGCAACACCACAGGGTAAAACATAAACACTAGCAACACCACAGGGTAAAACATGAACACTAGCAACTCACCACAGGATAAAACATGAACATTAGCAACACCACAGGATAAAACATGAACACTAGCAACACCACAGGGTAAAACATGAACACTAGCAACACCACAGGGTAAAACATGAACACTAGCAACACCACAGGATAAAACATGAACACTAGCAACTCACCACAGGATAAAACATGAACACTAGCAACACCACAGGATAAAACATGAACACTAGCAACTCACCACAGGATAAAACATGAACACTAGCACCTCACCACAGGATAAAACATGAACACTAGCAACTCCACAGGATAAAACATGAACACTAGCAACACCACAGGATAAAACATGAACACTAGCAACACAACAGGGTAAAACATGAACACCAGCAACACCACAGGGTAAAACATGAACACTAGCAACACCACAGGGTAAAACATGAACACCAGCAACACCACAGGGTAAAACATGAACACTAGCAACTCACCACAGGATAAAACATGAACACTAGCAACACCACAGGGTAAAACATGAACACCAGCAACACCACAGGGTAAAACATGAACACTAGCAACTCACCACAGGATAAAACATGAACACTAGCAACTCACCGCAGGATAAAACATGAACACTAGCAACTTACCACAGGATAAAACATGAACACTAGCAACACCACAGGATAAAACATGAACACTAGCACCTCACCACAGGATAAAACATGAACACTAGCACCTCACCACAGGGTAAAACATGAACACTAGCAACTCACCACAGGATAAAACATGAACACTAGCAACTCACCACAGGATAAAACATGAACACTAGCAACTCACCACAGGATAAAACATGAACACTAGCAACTTACCACAGGATAAAACATGAACACTAGCAACTTACCACAGGATAAAACATGAACACTAGCAACACCACAGGATAAAACATGAACACTAGCAACTCACCGCAGGATAAAACATGAACACTAGCAACTTACCACAGGATAAAACATGAACACTAGCAACACCACAGGATAAAACATGAACACTAGCAACTCACCACAGGATAAAACATGAACACTAGCAACTCACCACAGGATAAAACATGAACACTAGCAACTCACCACAGGATAAAACATGAACACTAGCACCTCACCACAGGGTAAAACATGAACACTAGCAACTCACCACAGGATAAAACATAAACACTAGCAACACCACAGGATAAAACATGAACACTAGCAACACCACAGGATAAAACATGAACACTAGCAACACCACAGGATAAAACATGAACACTAGCAACTCACCGCAGGATAAAACATGAACACTAGCAACTTACCACAGGATAAAACATGAACACTAGCAACACCACAGGATAAAACATGAACACTAGCACCTCACCACAGGATAAAACATGAACACTAGCAACACCACAGGATAAAACATGAACACTAGCAACACCACAGGATAAAACATGAACACTAGCAACTCACCACAGGATAAAACATGAACACTAGCACCTCGGCCTGTACGATGTGTTGCTAAACACTGATCTCACAGTGACTGAAGACACGTTTCCTGATCCGACTTCCCGGCGTGAAACAAACAGGAGGAAGTTGTAGAAGAGAAGGAGCAAAGTGAGAGTGAGAGACAAAGGTTTATGGATGTGTTTGCAGAGGATGTTTAATATTAACGTGGTCACTCAGCGCTGACGTCTTCATCAGACGCTCGTCCAGCAAAGTCAGGACAAAGTTCATGCATTCATGAAGGTGAAGAAGAGGTTAGAGGAGGAGGAAGAGGGCGGAAAGTGAATAATGCAAGAGCGAACCCTGACCCGACCAGCAGCACCAGCAGCACCAGCAGCACCAGCAGCACCAGCAGCAGCACCAGCAGCACCAGCAGCACCAGCAGCACCAGCAGCACCAGCAGCACCAGCAGCACCAGCAGCCACTCACCGGGACGTCTTCATCAGATGTTTGAGTTTACTCACCTCCGCAGATCCAGCGCTGGATTCTCTGAAAGAAAAGCATCGACTTCTCACAATCTGGACCAGGGAAGTATTTATCGACAGGTCAGTTTAAGGTTTAGGGTCAAAGCTGAGACACTGAACTAAATGAGCACGTGAGCAACAGAACTAAACAGGAAGTATATTAGTGTTAGTTTAGGCCCAAAAAAAAAAATCACATGTAGGTCAGTGTTTTTTTCCCAGATTTTGCTTTTATTGTTGGTTCTGGTAAAAGGTAAAGACAGAAACCACCACCGAAGCAAAAAGTGTCTGTTCTTTGTTTATTTCCTTCGGTTTGACGGAACGACGCAGCTGCTGACGCAAAGTTAAACCTCTTCCCAGGGGCGGACTGGCCATGTGTCCATTCTGGAAGATCACAGAAGGGCCACCAGTTTAAATCTTCTCCTTAACCTCTTAAACCCCCACCTTAACCGAGCTTTACCCAAATCTAAGAGCTTAAAAACAAAGCATCAAAATAGTAACAAGTGAGCCAGAAAAGCAACAAAAATGTGACAAAAAATGTGACAAAAAAGTGACGTGACGAAAACATGACAAAGCAACGAAATAAGCAACGAAAAACCGTCAAAAAACTGACGAAAACATATATAGTGTATTTTTATATGTCCTTGCAGAACATCCCACTCGGTCAGACATAATGTAAAACAGTGATTCTCAACTGGTGGGTCAGGACTTTTTTTCAGTATTTTCAATCTGAAACACAGAAACTCACTGGAGTCTGTTTAAATTCATATTATTGGGTTGTTTTGATCAGAATTTCCGTCTTCAAAGCAAATCCACGACGTGTTCAATAAAAACATGTGGTAAATACAGTATTATTGTATAAGATATATGACAGATGACAGTTTTATTTAGGGGCAGCTGGTCATTAAGGTAATGGTGGGTCTCGGAGCCGGACCACTTTAGAACCACACATGTAAAACTTTGGCTTTTGTAGAAAATGGTTCTTAACTTAAGGCGACAATGGTGAAAATGGTCCCTCTGTGACACAAACCCGCCGACCCCGGCACTACAGGCCAAACTGTAGAACATGCGCTGGGTTCAGGTGGGGGTTAAGAGGTTAAATATGAATAAATGTCCAAACAAACTTAAACCGTGGGACAAACTTCGACTGCAGTTAAAGAACAGACGCCTGGAATTAAAGGAAGACAAAAGGATCTACAAGAGCTGGAGTGAAATGACTGTAAACTGACTCTGAGCGGAGCCTCTCTCTGTTGTCAGTGAAGTATCTGCACACACACACGCAAGCTGAGGCAGGTCACATGCTTTACCGGAAGCCTCATGTTTCCTGTGCAGCTCAGACTCAGGAAATCTCTCCTCACAACTGTCTGAGCTGCTTCTGTGAGCGTCAGATCCAGGTGAGTCTTTATTTATTCACCGTGTTTTCCATCAGTGCGTCTGTTTCAAAGGTTATGAACATAGACTCAGTGGAAACAGAATCACGTTTATCTTTATGGGCACTTGTCCTCATAGATTTCAGACAGAGTAACTGCACAGTCAGGCTTTTCCTCCAGATTCCTCTAGACTTTGTTTCAGAGTGAAGCCTCCGGACTTTCTTTTGTCACTGCGTCAGTGTTGTTGATGTCAGAGGCGTTAAAGTCTCTTCCACTTCCTGCACTAGTTTGTTGTTAATGGTTAAAGGAGACGACATTAAACGACCTCAGGCAGACACAGGAAGAGCAAAGAGCAAACTGCAAACCGGAGCCGCCTCAGATTCAGCACATCCACCACAGCAGAGCCACAACAATATAAAGATTTACAAGTTTGACTAAAACATTTCACAGTAAAACAGTACGTTTTGTAAAATGATCCACGTCCACAGTATAGAAGAGTCATGATACATTAATAGGTCACATTTAAACATATATTAAAATACAAATGGTTTATTGTTTCACAAGTGCATAATGTATATTCTTAAGTAACTTGTTGTCTGTCATATTTACCAAAGTGGATGAAAACTAAATGAGTAACTCTTGCTGTATATAAGGGTTAACCGGAAATAAAGAGATGTTTTTGCTGCTGTTTGGTTCAGTTGTTACATGAGCTTCCGAACAGCAGGTGGCGCTGTCTTAGATCTGCTGTGCTGAATCTGAGGCGGCTCCGGTCTGTCCTTTACATGATGAGGTTTATCTCTGTGTTAAAGGCTCTGATTCTCCCCCAGGACGAGACTCGGGGGAAATGGCAGAAGGAAAAGCAAAGCCTCCAGAGGGCAGCACTGAGCCACAGCTCTGTGGGACAAAGTGAGTTCAGCTGTTTATCGACTTTAACCGTCTTCAAAGATAAATGTGTTTAGAGACAAAGCAGAAACAGATTATTTTCTCTTCACTCACAGATCTACAGTGTCGGCTCTGTCCATGAAGAGTAACATGTCTAAAAACAGAAATCCAAACTTCAGTCCTGAACCTGCTCCAGACTCACGGTGAGAAATTAACCTAATGTGGTGTGAAATAATCATTGAAATGATCATTCTCCACCACCTTTGGAGGTGTTTCCCACTTTGACCTTGGGGTTTCCAGCCCATACTCTGGCGGCCATGTTGTGATGGTCAAAAAACTAACCAGATTCTTCTTATTGTCGTGATTTCTCTGAACGGCCTTTGATGATTCGATCTAACGCTCAGGGAAATATAATATTTAAAGACTAAACAGATGATGTGTTTGAGATTAGTATTAGAGTTGCAGTGAATAACAGAGATTCAGTTAAAGATCATAAATCCATCAGTAATGACTGGCTCCTCGTTGATCGTTATAAAGAAAATAAAGACATTAATCTGATTGTTCTGTTGGACTTTGGCTCGAGGCCTGAAGGAGCTGTGACCAGACTGAAATCCCACAGAGGGTTTTCCTCAGGGTCACAGAGAGCCCAGGTGGTGCTGAAGCTTCACCTTTGCCCTTTAAGATAAACAAGTATTATTGATCTGATTTTACTTTAATATTTGCCTTCAAGCCGAAATCTGCAGGAAAAACAACTTTACAGAACGAAGTCGGACTCTCTGCTTTATTATTACTAAGTCCACATGGAGCATGTTAAAGTCATCTCTGCTCCTGCATTAAAACGCCCCCTGCTGGCCAGAGGCTGACTTCACATTTCAGATTCAAACATGAATCATCTTCTCTCCACAGAAGCAGATCCACAGCCTCAGTGTCGGCTCTGTCCATGAAGAGTGACTGGTCTAAAGGTCACGTTCCAGATTTCAGTCCTGAACCTGCTCCAGACTCACGGTGAGAAACAAACCTGATGTGGTGTGAAATGATCTCCTTAAATAACGCGGCAGTGACTGAGACTTTGTTATTTCGTTTGTTTCTAAGTTCTCCACAGTCTCATCATGGATAAGGGCTTAAAATGCAGATTCAGCTTTAATTTGAGGATATCCAAATGTGAGAGTTCAGGATCCACAGCTCCTCCAAGTCAATCCGTCTGTTCTGATCTTTGCTTAGCATTTTAGTGCCGCACTCTGAGTAACTGCAGCTGTCTTAAATGTGTCGTACAAGTGAAATTGAAATAATTAGACAGAACGACAGTAAAGACCTGGCCCAGCAGCTCAGAGGAGCAGACCACGGGCTGCAGACAAAAGTCACTGAACAAACATTTGACTCACAGCTATAACAGAACAAGGAGCTGTAAAGTGTAACATGAGGACAGTGACAGGGTGAGGCTCTGACGGCTCCACACTGGAGATGAAACAGAAAACACTGAGCTACAACGTAAGAACAGGTTTAATTTTGCCAATCATCTCAAAAAATGAAGAAAAATGGGCACAGCTAACTGAACATCTAAATAATAATCACACCTCTCTCCATCCAATGCAGTTTGGGTTTAGGAAGCATCACTCCACAGAAACAGCCACTCGCTACTTTCTAGACAATCTAAAGCGTCTACTAGACCAGGGTGGCTTTGTGGGAACTGTGTTCCTCGACCTGAAACCTGCTTTTGACACTATCAATCATAATGTCCTTCTTGCCAAATGAACATGTTTTAATTTCTCTAATAGTGCCCTCTGCTGGATAAAATCATATTTGTCTGAGAGAAAACAAGCTGTTCAAATTGAAACGTCACAATCCACTTTTCTCTCTTGCTCAGCTGGAGTCCCACAAGGCTCTATATTGGGTCCAATTCTATTCAGTTTATACGTCAATAATCGACCTAATGTTTGTAAAACTGTAGAATCCAATTGTTGCCGATGACAGCGTTTTGTATGTCCATGCAAAAACTAAATGTGAAGCTGCTGCTGTGCTCTCTGGTGCAATGGTGGCGATGCAGTGGCTCCATGACTCCAGAGGGTTAGCAACCATCTGTTCTGGTCAATGGTGAGAGATGAGAAGGTAGAACAATTTAAATACCTCGGAGTGGTATTTGACTCCAATTTAACTTTCAAGCAACGTGTAAAAAAATGTCCCATACAATCAAGTTTAACTTGTCAAACTTCAAACATATAAGACGTTCTCTGACAAGAGTCAGCTAAGACGTATATGCACGCCATGATATTCAGCCATTTAAGCCACTGTTATACCACATGGTCTCACACATCAGAAGCTGTCCTGAAACCACTAACATCCCTATTTAAGAAAACACTGACAATATTGGACCAAAAGCCTTTACGGCACCATTACTGTAACATTTTAAGTAAGTATAATATTCTGGACCTTGATAGCTCAAACATTTATGGATGCTTGCCTCATTTTTAAAGTTTTAAATGGTCTCGCTCCTCCTCCGCGAGCAGATTTCATAAGTAAAAAAAATAGTTATCGAGCTATAACCAGAGCCTCGTCCAGAGGCGCGGGACTAAATTTGGTCAAATGGTGCTTTCCATCAGAGGCTCACAGTCAATGGAACACACTGCCAACCCAAGTCAGGAACTGTGGCACCTACTTTACCTACTTTACTTTTAAAAGAGACTTGTACAAGGGGCTTGCCATTGGCTTCAAGGGTGGTTTTCCACAACCTCATCGAGTTTGCAATGAATGAATTATGCTCTACCTAAAACTAGCCATTTCAGTTGACCCAATGAAAGTAGAATATTCCACCCTAATCTAAATATCTATGTCACCACAAGATTTAAGGTTATTACATTTCTGTAACTGAAGTGAAATTCGACTTGAAACAAACAAACAATAAAACAAACCATGACCTCAGTCAGTACTCATTGGATTGGATATGTTTGTATATGAAACACTTCTTTGGCCGACCTTAGTTATGGTATATATAATAAAGTTATAATAGAATATAAATGAACTGCACTGTCAAACCACTAAACCACTAAACCACTGTTATGTGGTCAAAGAACATAGAATATGAAATGTGAATTTCATATGGGGGGGGTCCACCAAGATAGTTTGAAGGCTCTTAGAGTCCTGTTGATGTTGTAGAGCTCCAGGCATTCAATGATCCAAGTATGTGGCATTGAGTCGTAGGCTTTCTTGTAATCAATCCATGCAGTGCTCAGGTTATTGTGTCGGGTTCTGCAGTCTCGAGCGACTGTTCCGTCTACCAGGAGCTGGTGTTTGGCACCTCTGGAATCTTTACCGATTCCCTTCTGAGCTGTGCTCATGTATTGATCCATGTGCTTACTTATCTGAGCCGCTCTGGTGCCGGACATGAGCTTCCACGTTGTGGAGAGGCAGGTTATTGGCCGATAGTTGGATGGGACTGTACCCTTTGAGGGATCCTTCAGGATCAGGATTGTGCGCCCTTCGGTTAAACCATTCAGGGTGATTCCCATCCCTCAGCAGCTGGTTCATTTGTGCTGCCAAGCGCTCATGAAGAGCCGTGAGTTTCTTAAGCCAGTAGGCGTGTATCATGTCAGGGCCTGGTGCTGTCCAATTTTTCATACATGAAGCTCTTTCTTGGACGTCTGCTGCCCTCTCTGTGGCCCTCTCTGTGGCCCTCTCTGTGGTCCTCTCTGTGGTCCTCTCTGTGGTCCTCTCTGTGGTCCTCTCTGTGGTCCTCTCTGTGGCCCTCTCTGTGGTCCTCTCTGTGGTCCTCTCTGTGGTCCTCTGTGGTCCTCTCTGTGGTCCTCTCTGTGGTCCTCTCTGTGGTCCTCTCTGCGGTCCTCTCTGTGGTCCTCTTTGTGGTCCTCTCTGTGGTCCTCTCCCAGAGCCACCAGCCACGGTGCATCACTGTTGTGTGCTGCCTCCTTCTCCTATGCCTTTCCAGTACTGTTCAGTTTCCAGCCTTGGTGGGTCTGCTCTGTTATTGTTACCCTGCCACTGAGCGGACACTTTCGCTGGTTGAGTTGCGAACAGACGATTGTCGTTGTCGTTGTCTCTCATGTACCTCTTTAGGCGTCTGGCCAAGGCTTGGAGCCTTTGTTTGGCAGTTTCCAATGCTTCAGGTATGGGCATCTGGCTGTACCTTTGGGGTACTTGCTTTTTCATGGCACCTTTCAAGGCCTCTGTCAATTGACTCACTTCCCTCCGTGCTGCCTTGATGTTTTCCTCCAGCCTTCTTTTCCATGGTGGGTATTTCATCTCATGGTTGCTCTTCCGATAGCCAAGCTTCTCTAGGATCACTGCTGCTGTGGAGTATATCAGCTCATTGGTTTCAGTGATGGTTGATGTAGGAATTGCTCTCAGAACTGCATTCACATCTTCTAGGAGACTTTCTGACAGTACTTCTCTGAGCCTCTGTAATTGGCTTCGGGGTTGCCTGCTGGACATTTTTGCCATGATCTTATTTTTCAGGTCAGTCACTCTAGCAAAGATTGATTCTCGCAAAAGTGTATCTTACATATTTCAGATGTCAGTAAAAGAATGTTGTTGGTCTCATGCTCTGCCCTTTGATCAGCCTCTGACCTCAGCATCACCTGCACACGCACACTTCACTCCTGAAGCTCAGCATGAATCCAGCTTCACTTCTCAGGCTGAAGAACCTGATCTTCTCTCCACAGAAGCAGATCCACAGCCTCAGTGTCGGCTCTGTCCATGAAGAGTGACTGGTCTAAAGACTTCCCTCCAGACTTCAGTCCTGAACCTGCTCCAGACTCACAGTAAGAACTGACCTGAACACAGAGTCTCAGCAGCTAAACTGTGCTTTATATTTGTGATTGTAACTTGTGAGATGTTAAAGACGTGCTCAGTGCTGTGTGTTTGTGTCACAGAGAAACAGAGTCAGAGCAGGACGCCTGGCCTCAGTGTGGAGACACAGGCAACAGTCCTGATCAGGGGGTTCAAGGCCCTGCACCAGGTGAGTCTGCTCAGTCTGAGACTCATCAACTACAGCAGGGAATAAGAGACCTGTTCATCAACATTAACAGGTGTCTCCTCCTCTGTGTCCAGGTGAAGGTCTCCACAAGGTTCTGAAGGAGCATAAGCAGAGCCTGAGCAGCAGATGTGAGAGTGTGACAGAGGGAAGTGAAGAATCAGGAGATAGAACTCTTCTGAACAGCATCTTCACTGAGCTGTACATCACAGAGGGCCTCAGTGAAGAGGCCAGAGCCCAACCTGAGGAGAGGAGTCTGGAGACACAGTCCAAGAAGAAGCAGGTCCAGGAGATCACCATCAGGTGCCAGGACATCTTTAAAGCTCTGCCCCCTGAGCAGCAGCAGGGGGCACTGCAGCAGGGCTCCATCAGAGCCGTGCTGACTGTGGGCGTGGCTGGAGTGGGGAAGACCTTCTCAGTCCTGAAGTTCTGTCTGGACTGGGCCCAGGGCTCAGAGAACCAGGAGCTGCAGCTGGTGGTGCCACTGTCCTTCAGAGAGATGAACCTGGTCAGAAGGGGGCGCTACAGTCTGATGGAGCTGATCCAAGTGTTCCATCCAGCGCTGGATCCACAGGTCACTCTCATTTAGAGAAAGCTTTACCTTTCACATCATATATTTCAAAGTCTCAAACACTTTTGAAATGACTCCTGGCTCTCAGGGCGTTTGTTAGTTCAGTCTGTGTTCACATTCACTGTAAACCCTGCAGTCCCTCACACTGGAGCTCCACCACTCACTGGTTTAAAGTGAGGGTTGAAGGAAAGTGGTGTAAAGTCATGGATGTTAAATGTTGTGTTTCTCTGCCCCACAGACGCTCACAGCCCACACTCTGTCCGTCTGTAAACTCCTGTTCATCTTTGACGGCCTCGACGAGAGCAGACTGTCTCTGGACTTCAGCTGTGAGCTCATCTCTGAGGTCACACAGAGGTCAGAGGTGGGCGTACTGTTGGTGAACCTCATCAGAGGCGCTCTGCTTCCTCACGCCCTTATATGGATCACCTCCCGCCCAGCGGCGGCCCATCAGATCCCAGCGCGGTGCGTGCACAGGGTCACGGAGGTCAGGGGCTTCATCACTGACCCACAGAAGGAGCAGTACTTCAGGAAGAGGTTCTCAGATGAAGAGCAGCTTCAAACAGTCCTGTCCCACCTCAGAACCTCCCGCAGCCTCCACAACATGAGCCAGATCCCAGTCTTCTGCTGGATCACCTCCACAGTCCTGGACCACGTGTTGAGAAGCCATCAGAGCGGACCACTGCCCCAGACCCTCACAGACATGTACGCACACTTCCTGTTGGTGCAGACGCACAGGAAGAGGAAGTACAAACAGACACAAACAGAGGTCAGGTCTGAGACCTGGGGGCTGACAGAGGCCGACACAGAGCTGCTCCTGAAGCTGGGGAGACTGGCCTTTGAGCATCTGCAGACAGGAAACATCATGTTCTACCAAGAAGACCTCGAGCAGGTGGGTCTGGACCTGAGCGAGGCCTCGGTCTACTCCGGACTCTGCACTGAGATCTTCAAACGAGAGAGTGTCTTCAACCAGTCAGTCTACTGCTTCATCCACCTGAGCGTGCAGGAGTTTCTGGCAGCCGTTTACCTTCACCACTGCTTTAAGAACAACAAGGAGGTGGTCAGGAAGTTTCTTTATGGAAGTGAAGGAACAGTCTCAGGGTTAAGTCCAAATGAGTTCCTCAGAAATTCTCTACTAAAGTCCCTGCAGAGTCCAAACGGCCACCTGGACCTGTTTGTGCGGTTCCTTCATGGCCTCAGTCTGGAGTCCAACCACAGACTTTTAAGAGCTCTGCTGAGTCCAATCGACCAATCAGAAATCACCAAAGTCATTAAGAACCTTAAAAAGATGAACTCAGAGAAAGTCTCCCCCGACAGAAGCATCAACATCTTCCACTGTCTGATGGAGCTGAAGGACCAGTCTGTGCAGCAGCAGATCCAGGACTTCCTGAAGTCTGGAGGTGGATCTAAGGAGGAACTGTCTGAGATCCAGTGCTCGGCTCTGGCCTACATGCTGCAGATGTCAGAGCAGGTCCTGGAGGAGCTGAACCTAGAGAAGTACAACACGTCTGATCAGGGTAAACAGAGACTGATCCCAGCGGTGAGGAACTGCAGGAAGGCTGTGTGAGTCCTCAGTCACAGACAGAAGCTTCACAGACCTGTTAGAATCACTCACATGTCGCTCTAACATCTGTTACAGGTTTGGAGGCTGTGGACTCTCAGAGCCTCACTGTGAAGTGGTGGCGTCAGCGCTGAGCTCCAGCCCCTCCCATCTCAGAGAGTTGGATCTGGGTTCTAATAACCTGAGTGACTCCTCAGTGTCTGTGCTGTGTGCAGGTCTGAAGAGTCCTCACTGTCAGCTCTCCTCTCTCAGGTCAGTGCAGGTCTGAAGAGTCCTCACTGTCAGCTCTCCTCTCTCAGGTCAGTGTCAGGTCTGTGACGGCTCTCGCTCGTCCATCCTCCACTCTCCTCATCCTTTAATCACTGAGTGATGGGACGTAACCGTTCTCTGAGAGTGAAGTAAAGTGTAGGAGATCATGTCTGAAAAACTACAGCATTTACCCCCGACCTCTGAGTCCTGCTCCAAACCAGAGTCTCAGATGTTCAGCTGTAGCTACAGAAACTCCTCTGACTTTACTCTGGACTTAATCACTTCATTTATTCTTTATTCAGATTGTGGGCCTGTGGTTTGTCAGAGATCAGCTGTTCCTCTCTGGCCTCAGCTCTGAAGTCCAACCCCTCACATCTCACTGAGCTGAACCTGGGTGGTAACAAAGACCTGTCTGACTCAGGAGTGTCTCATCTGTGTGAATTTCTGCAAAGGTCAGACTGTCGCCTGCAGATTCTCAGGTCAGTTCACTGTCTCTGTGTCAGGGCTCAAGTTTAATGCAAACTATGAACAAAACAGTTTTAGATTTGTTTTGTTTTGTTCATGACAAAAAATAAAAAATAAAATAAATCATAGAAATGAAAGTCTTGTAAATATTGTGTTAAAAAGAAATGGAACAAAATAAATGAAATTCATCTACATTTAGATGTGTATATTATTCAAACTATATTTTATAAAGTTTTACAAATAATTTGACTTTAAATGGTTTGTGAAAAAATATAAATATTAGAAACTATTCAGTTTTATATTCATGACTTTTATTATTCAAGATGTGTCTTTGTGTTTGTTTCATATGTTTAATCTCTGGACTTTAATCACTTCATTTATTCTTTATTCAGATTGAGTGGCTGTGATTTGTCAGAGATCAGCTGTTCCTCTCTGGCCTCAGCTCTGAAGTCCAACCCCTCACATCTCACTGAGCTGGAGCTGGGTAATAACAAAGACCTGTCTGACTCAGGAGTGTCTCATCTGTGTGGTTTTCTTCAAATGTCAGACTGTCGCCTGCAGATTCTCAGGTCAGTTCACTGTCTCTGTGTCAGGGCTCAAGTTTTGTTTTGTTTTGTTTTGTTCATGACAAAAATAAATTTCCAGAAGAATAAAATCTTAGAAGTCTTATCCATAGACTTTTAGAATATATTTACACATTGAGTGTCAAAAAGAAAAAAACATGTTTTGCATTATTTTATTTTTTTTATTACTACACGAGACAGTCTTGGCCTGTCCTGAGTCAGACTGATCCTCATGTTCACAGATTCATGGGGGAAACAGTCTGGAATTGTGCAATTTGAATCTCGCTGACTTCAGCAAAATTAAGACGAGCCAGTCTTTATACAATATGTATTCATAGATACATAAATAAAGTCAGTCAGACTTTTTGCAAGGCTAAGAAAACTTGGGAAAAGTCATGATCTGGACATTTCATCACAACGTTACAGAAATAAACTTGCCCCTTGTTCGTTAATCATGTGTTTTCAAAGCCCCGCCCAGCGGCCCCACCCAGTGGCCCCGCCCAGCGGCCCCGCCCAGCGGTCCTGCAGCAGCTCAGTGTCAGACAGAGGAGGGAGAGCAGAGGGATCTCCTGCACAGAACATCTCCTCACCTTGTGCTTCAGATGCTCTTTAGTTTTTTATCCGTCGGCCTCATAATCACAGACCAATGAGGTCGACAAGCCGACAGTTTATGATCTAAACATAAACCTTGTGTCAGACGCGAGCGCTGTTTACTGCGAGTCACCACCGCGTCCTCGGCAACGTGTTTTTGTAACAATATTTCAGCTCCATGTTCTCTTCAAACAACGTGAAACTCAGGCCCAGACATTCTCAATAGTCCATGTTCTTTTCTTGAAGAGTGAAGAGTGAAATGAGGGAGACAGTTGTGTTTCATAAAACACACAAAATTTGATCAAACTAGCCTCTGTTTAGCTTAGGATTTCTGAGGAACCGAGACACGTAGAATGAAAGTGTTTCCACTTCCTGAGAGCTGAGAGTCTCAGCTTTCAAACGAGCCACAGCCTGTGTCCATAACTATAACACAGAATACACTGTGGTGCAACAAATATCAGGAAAAATGGTCTGGATTGTTGGCACTCAATGTGTTGAATGTCATTTTAAAAATAATCACAAAATGAATGAAATATTTTCATCTATTTATGCTTTTTATACATTAAGATTTGTATATTGTTCAAACTATGTTTTAGAAAGTTTTAGAAAAGAATTAGACTTTAAACAATTTGTGGAAAA
Source organism: Gobius niger (assembly GCF_951799975.1). Taxonomy (NCBI): domain Eukaryota; kingdom Metazoa; phylum Chordata; class Actinopteri; order Gobiiformes; family Gobiidae; genus Gobius; species Gobius niger. The sequence continues at coordinate 26,853,676 of NC_136872.1, read as the reverse complement.
GTTTGTTGTTTTAAATTATTAACTCTTCAGTTTAAATTCATGACTTTTATTATTCAAGATGTGTCTTTGTGTTTGTTTTATCTGTTTTCTCTGAACTTTAAGAACTTTATTTATTTATGTATTTATTTTATTCAGATTGTGGGGCTGTGGTTTGACAAAGATCAGCTGTTCCTCTCTGGCCTCAGCTCTGAAGTCCAACCCCTCACATCTCACTCTGCTGGAGCTGGATGCTAATGGTCTGATTGAGTCAGACCTGAAGGAGCTCCTGGTCCTCAGACAGAGCCCTGACTGTCGACTGGAGACACTGACGTGAGTCCAGACTTTATCATATCATATTTAACATTTTCTATTTTGTAAAAACACTGAGGCTGTTGGAGTTTGTTTTAAAGAGTTTTTTAATCTTAAATCCATTCTATCATTAAAGGTTATTTATGAAGATCAAGTGTTAACCATGTTATTACGTTATATCCTTATGAAAAACAGACCTGGAGTGAGTTTAGTTTCAATAATCATCATATTCAGTTTATCTCCGTCTTCCTCAGTCACACCAGCCCACACTCCGATACACGGGAGATTTAACTGTTTTAAAAGACTTTATTATTTTCATTGTCTTTCCATATTAATTATTGTGAATAATAATAAGTTGTAATAAATAATTTCTGATTTCTGCTTCTCCACAGCTGGAGTTAATGATGTTCATCAGCTCCAGATCCGACGCCTCAGTCTGAGTCCAGGAGAATAAACAGAAGGATCCAGGATCACGGCTCAGAGGAACAGGTCTGAGCTCCATCAAGAACCTGGAGACAAAAAGAGAGAAGAAAGTGAAGTCCTTCAGACTCTCCAGGCGTCTGATTGTTTGTATTGATCTAATATAATGATCTGATGTGTTGGGGAAAACACTAAATACCAAATACTTGCCTTAAAACATATTTTGTATCGTATTCTGTTACTTTGTCTAACCGGATTACTGTATTCTGAATACTGTGAATACTTTTAGAATACTTTCCCATTGATTGTCAGTGTATTTATGTATAAATATGGCGTCTGATTACAAAACTGAAGATTACGATTGTTGGAACACCTGTAATAAACTCACTCAGCGTTTATTAGGAACTCAAAGACTCGTGTGGCAAAAGCACCTGAGCAGCAGATCCCCCAGATCTAATGTAAAGTCATGGAATAAAACGCTCGTCTTTCTAATTACAAACACCACAAGGGGGCGCTGTGGGAGTTCACACTCACACTGACACAACTTTACACCTTCACTCGAGGAGGAGGAAATGCTTTTTAAACAACAGATGTTCTTTGAATGTGTTGAAACTCATTTGCTGTTTGGATTGTGTAAAAACTAAGAAGCAGAAAAAGTGTCAATTTGTGTGATTTGTGCAAATAAATAATGGAAAAATATAATAAAACAGAGCAAGATGTTTATTATTTATTCATTTACAGACTTGGAAAATCCACATAGATAAAAACGAGGCCGACTCTAATTTGACTAAACATAATAAAGTGACACACGTTGGAGAAAGTGTTGGAGTTTTCCACTGTCCACTGTCCCGGCTCCTGAAGGTGTCGTTGTGTCCTTGGGCAGGACACTTCCTCTCTCTCCAGTGTCTGTGTGCACCGGTGTATGAATGAGAGCGACTGGTTCTTTTCTGTAAAGCGCTTTGGGCCTAAAGAAGGTAGAAAAGCTCCGTATAAGTCGAGTCCATTTACTGTGTGTGTTTGTGAGATGTTTACTCATAAAAACAATCATTTCATTCATAAAAACGTTTCATTGTTTTCTCCTAAACGTGTCCAAAAGTGGAGACGGTTTTCAGACACATGTTTGTTTCAGTTTATTTGATTTAAGCAACACGAGCTTGTCTCAAAAGCTCATCTCCATTTTGTCACTTTTTCCCAAGGAGCTTTTAGATTTGGGTAAAGCCAAACTGTGGTGGATTCAGGTGGGGGTTCAGAGGTTAAAATTACAAATGGCCGCTCATGGTTCTTCACATTTCTTTAGTAATTCTCTTCTTTGACCAAAAAGAGGATTTATTTCACTCTAAACTAGTATTAGTGAAACTGACTAAACCAAGTGTTCGTTTGCAGAAGCTGTGGGACGAAGAGTCTCAGTCCCTCGTCTTCAATGTGGGCGGTGTCACAGCAGGGGCGTGTCCGAGGGGGGGCCAACGGGGGCCCCGGCAACATGAATACAGTTCATCACAAGAGCATTTCACTGATCTGTCGTGAAGCACCTGGGAAATGGTAATAATAAATCCGACCTGAGGCGAGACGCTGCAGGGAAAACACGGGTTTGTTTGGATGTTTGGGATCCACGTGTGGCAGGAAAGGCCGTGACCGAGACGACGCTGTTTTCCATTTCAGTCAAAGTCATGTTTTTGCCGACGACGAGACTAAAATCATCCAAACTTCACAGACAGTTTGAAAAAGTCTCACTTAAATTCTCTGCTAAAGGAGCAGCTCTGGAGACACTACAGGCAAAACTACATGTTTTCAGGTTTCAGGTTTTGGGACAAATCTGTCTCTGAACATACAAGCTTTCACCCGGAAACAGAAAATATACCAAATCTTCACAGTGACATGTTTAAATATTGCGCTGATTCAATGTTCCCCCATAGACTTATATGGGAGAACACAATTTCAAGGGCCTTTTTCTCCAAACACATGTTTCTGTCATTGTGGCGACACTATGTCCACGTCAGTCGGACCTAAAGACGTCACATTTTCCAGCCTCGGACTGAACAATATTTGGAAGATTTTTTCAGAGGGATTTTTTATTATTTAATCCCTTAAGCCCCATTTATTGAGTTTAATGTAAAAAAATAAGGCGAAAATTACTTTAAAACTAAACAAAAAATCCCCTGTGAAAAAGTCTTGGTGACTCATTTATCAATAAAATGACATTTGAATGTAGCTCTATCCATTATTCAGATTTCGTCGCTGAAAAGATGGGAAATTTGGGGCATTTTTAGGCATAAAACACCTTGTTCTTATATGAAAAGATAAAATGACAGAAAACTTCTTTATTCTTTATTCTTTATTAGGATCCCCATTAGCGCCACAAGTGGCTGCTCGTCTTCCTGGGGTCCTGACACAATATAAAATTACAGAACAGTTAAAATAGAATCCATGAATGTTTCACATTTCATATAATCACGCAGCCTCATAGGACACATATAACACACGGTGACTCTGCTCACATGTACTGAGCTCATTGACCTTTTACTTTCAGCTTAAAGTGTGGTTTACTCTTAGTATTTCTGATGTTAAAAGGAAAGGAGTTCCAGGCGTTTGCTCCTCTGTACATAACGGTTCTTCTCATTGAGTCACTTTCGGGTCTGGGAACAACCACAGAGTTTGTCGTCACGTGATGAGTCACAAACCTGTGACCAAACCCGCTGAATAAGAGTTTGTCGAACAAAAAACTGGGCTGTTTGTCCATCAGAACTTTGTGCATGACCATGAGGAGACTGGCCTGTAGTTTGGTCTCCTGAGCATCTCACGGACATTAGTGTGGAAAGGACAGTGAAGCACGACTGGAGCTGCTCTGTTCTGAGCCATTTGAAGTCTCTGAAGATGCTTTTGTGGAGCATTGGACCACACTATAGGGCAGTGATGTAGGTGAGACAATACTATGCTTTGGACGACAGTTTTCACAACAGCAATGTGTTGTTTTCTCACATTTATGCCAGTGATCGACAGCAAAAGCTTCACATTGATGTCTGTGAATTTAAACTTTTTCCTTTTTCACCTGCAGTGTCTCGGATTATAATAAAAATCACCAATGACTGAATCACTTTTACATTTAGTCGACTTTTCTTTTGACTGAAACTAAACTGAAATATTTGTAACACACATTTAAACCCGGCTCTCTCCATTATTCACATTTCACTGCAGAAAACACTGGCGATTTTTACACCGGAAACCCCTCATGTTTACCATAGAAAAGGTGAAATCATGGACTGGACTGGGTTTAAGTGAAGGTTTACTTTTAGTCACAGAAGCTCAGTCTGAGCCAGGAGGAGGGAAGTTTACAGCATCGCTCACGTCCAGTCCATGATTCTTCTACAATGGATGTTCCCTGGATGAACGAGAGCCTCCACAAACGACATTTCCAACACATTTGTTCTCGTGTTCACGTCGGTCTCCACAGCAGGAGTTTGTAATTGATATATATTCACCTGGACACGCCCCTCAGCTCCACAGTGCTGTGTTTCAAACTGATCTCTCTCTCTTCTCTCGCCTTACTTGACACATTGTGCTGAAATTTGGGGTAATAATTATAAAACTACTTTACAACCGATATTCATCCTTCAAAAAAGAGCCATAAGAACAATGTATAACGCTGGTGACCGAGACCAATCCACTGTTTATTAAAGCCAAGATTCTGAAACTTCAAGACATGATCACTTTTAAAACTGCTCAGTTAATGCACAAAGCTGAAAATAAGCAGCGACCTCTAAAAACTCAGCAGTTGATTTCTGAAAGAGAAGGAAAATATCATTTAAGGGGCTTGGATCACTTTAAAACTGCCCATGCCCGGACATCCAGGAACAGTTTGTGTGTGTCCGTTTGTGGTCCTAAAATATGGAATAAATGACACGTAGACGTCAAACCATGTCCGAATATCAGACAGTTTAAACATCAATACAAAGAATGGATTTTCTCTAAGTATCGGGAGAAAATCTCTGACTTTTCATGTTCAGCTGTTGTAAACCTGATATTGATGGTAGGGAGTATTCACACTGTATATGACAACTTGGTTTAGATCACAGAGCTCAGATTATTGTTTTAAGGAAGCCTCAAAAGTAAATAGGAAAAGAGACTGACAGTACTTAAAAGGGGCGGGACTAAATAAGTGTTTACTTCCCCCCCACTCCTTTCCGGACAGCCTCGTTTCAAATGTGCAAAAGGTAAAATAGTTTGTACTAAGACGTAAATGTGTTGAGCTGCACGTCTGAAACTGAGCTCATCTGCCACGATCACGGCAGGTTGTGTTTTGAGTTCGTATGAGTTTGTGTTTTTATGTTTTGTTCATGGTCCGGATAAAATCTGACAATACTTACAATACAATCTCTCCTTAATGTGGCTTTAATGGACATTTGTGTGTCAGTGTTTGCGTGGTATTATCAGCGTGTCAGTGTTTGCTCTGAGTCCTAAACATCTGTCACATTTCTCTTGTATTCCTGAGCCCTGTGTCATCGATGAGAATAAAAGTGAGGATAAAAGTCTGGCTCTCACGGCCTCGGCTCCGGCTTTTACTTTCACACTTAAACTTTTACTGATAAAACGACACAAATAAACATGTCACATTTCAGAGACGGTTTAACCCTCTGTGGAATCAAACCCTTATGGCTCTGACACAGTGAAACCTCTCGACTCCCACCTGAACGGATCCCGTTTCATCCAGGCTTTCAAAAGGCTTTACCCCAATCAAAAAGCTTCTGGGGAGAAAAGCACCAAAACAGCCACAAAAAATGAGAAGAAAACAAGGATGTAAACGCGACAAAAAAGTGACAAAAATGTGACAAAAATGTGACAAAAAAGTGACAAAAAAGTGACAAAAAAGTGACAAAAATTCTACAAAAATGTGACAAAAACTCAACCAAAAAGTGACAAAAATTCTACAAAAATGTGACAAAAACTCAACCAAAATGTGACAAAAATGTGACAAAAATGTGACAAAAATGTGACAAAAACTCAACCAAAAATGTGACAAAAATGTGACAAAAACTCAACCAAAAAGTCACAAAAATTTGACAAAAATGCGATAAAAATTCTACAAAAATGTGACAAAAATGTGACAAAAATGTGACAAAAACTCAACCAAAAAGTGACAAAAATGTGACAAAAATGTGACAAAAACTCAACCAAAAAGTGACAGAAATTTGACAAAAATGTGACAAAAATGTGACAAAAACTCAACCAAAAAGTGACAAAAATTCTACAAAAATGTGACAAAAATGTGACAAAAACTCAACCAAAAATGTGACAAAAATGTGACAAAAACTCAACCAAAAAGTCACAAAAATTTGACAAAAATGCGATAAAAATTCTACAAAAATGTGACAAAAATGTGACAAAAATGTGACAAAAACTCAACCAAAAAGTGACAAAAATGTGACAAAAATGTGACAAAAACTCAACCAAAAAGTGACAAAAATGTGACAAAAATGTGACAAAAATATGACAAAAACTCAACCAAAAAGTGACAAAAATTCTACAAAAATGTGACAAAAATGTGACAAAAACTCAACCAAAAAGTGACAAAAATGTGACAAAATTCAACCAAAATGTGACAAAAACTCAACCAAAAAGTCACAAAAATGTGACAAAAATGTGACAAAAATGTGACAAAAACTCAACCAAAATGCGACAAAAATATGACAAAAAAGTGACAAAAATGTGACAAAAATTCTACAAAAATGTGACAAAAACTCAACCAACAAGTGACTAAAAATCGGAAAAAAATGTGACAAAAACGTAAAAAAACAAAACTACACAAAACAGCAACAACGCGGGGAAAAACATCAGTTTTGTGGGTCTTAGCTTTCAAATGAGGCGTGACACTGGCCTGTTGTTCTGACGGGGCTCAGAGATTGTGTGTTTGTGTTGTGTCCTGTCTGCTGTGGTTGTGTTGTTGCATTGCACTCCCATAGTCTCCTAATAAAATCAAACAAAGTGTTATTTTCAACATCAATCAATCAATATCTCTTTATAAACGATTTTATTTGGACCTTTAAAAACATGGTTGTTCATCCATGATGCCAAAGCACAAACAGAAATGTGAAGAAAGTGTCCGGAGTGTGAAGATGTAAATATAAATATAATCCCATTTACAAACTCTGACTCCATTATTTAGATTTCACTGCTGAAAATATTGGTGATTTTGTCCACTTTTATACATAAAATGATCCACATTTCCTTCTGATCTCAGTGTCAGTGATCCTCAGCCTGTGCCTTAAGGGTTAAGTGTGTGGCTGTGGTGACAGAGGGCGGGGCTTGTCCTCAGGTAAAGAGCAGGTGTTTCCGCCGCAGTGTCACAAATGTGCGGCTGAAGGGGAGATGACGGGACGGTCCTGTAATCTCCAAACCGAGCAGAAACCAGGGAGAGTCGGACAGAGGAGACGCTTCAGAGCCCACACTCAGGTGAGGCTTTGGAATCAGACAGAGCTACAGTTTACAGACTCATCACTGCATCATATACACAATAACACACACCAGAGCACATTTGGTGTTTGGCCTTAAGTCAAGGTTCATTGAGTCATAATGAGTGCATTATTAGAGCTGTGTCAGTGTAATGTGTGTAAATGCTTCTTATAAACAGAGCAAATACGTGTCTGAACCTGTGAGGAGGCAAAGTGCGTGTGAAGGAGTGTGATGAGGAATGTAGTCGAGCTGAACTGCTGAGCCGCTCCCACTGTTTCCTGTTTGTCCAGTCACAGGTAAAAATAAACTCAGCGTTCACATGATGAGGTTTATCTCTGTGTTAAAGGCTCTGATTCTCCCCCAGGACGAGACTCGGGGGAAATGGCGGAAGGAAAAGCAAAGCCTCCAGAGGGCAGCACTGAGCCACAGCTCTGTGGGACAAAGTGAGTTCAGGCGTTTCTTATCGACTTTCACCTCCTTCAAAGACAGATGTGTTTAGAGACAAAGCAAAACCAGATGATTGTTCTCTCCACAGCAGCAGATCCACAGCCTCAGTGTCGGCTCTGTCCATGAAGAGTGACATTTCTAAAGGTCTCCCTCCAGTCTTCAGTCCTGAACCTGCTCCAGACTCACGGTGAGAAAGACTTTATACTGTGTAGTAAAGGGAAGCAGAAACACCAGGGCAGATCTACAGCCTATAGTTTTTTGGTTTCTTTTTGAAAGACACTAGGTAGAAACAAACAAAGCTGTTCAAATACCTTACGCGTTTCGACGGACAAGGAACTACTTCCGTCTTGGTCATCTTATTCCTGGCTTTCTGATCCCTATGGCGTCCCGGATCCAGCGCTTGTACTTGTGGCCACACTGACAGCTTTATTGCTTATGTCAGTGTGGCCACGCCTGGAACAACAACATCCCAATAAGAGACGCATCAGGCACGTCGGGAGACGCCTCTGACGAAGACGGAAGTAGCTCCTTGTCCGTCGAAACGCGTAAGGTATTTGAACAGCTTTGTTTGTTTCTACCTAGTGTCTTTCAAAAAGAAACCAAAAAACTAAAGATTATTACTCAAGAAGACATAATGAATGTAATAAAAGAGATCTACAGCCGTTTGTTATCAACCTTAACAGACAAAGCAAAACCAGATCATTGTTCTCTCCACAGAAGCAGATCCACAGCCTCAGTGTCGGCTCTGTCCATGAAGAGTGACAAGTCTAAAACCTTCCCTCCATTCTTCAGTCCTGAACCTGCTCCGGACTCACGGTGAGAAACAAACCTAATGTGGAGTGAAATAATCTCCTGAAATAACACGGAAGTGACAGAGTTTTTCCTTCCGTTTGTTTATACGTTTTCCACAATCAAAGGGCTTGAAGTGCAGACTCAGCTTAATTTGAGGATATTCACATCCAAATGTGAGAGTTCAGGATCCACAGCTCCTCCAAGTCAATCCGTCTGTTCTGATCTTTGTTCAGCATTTTAGTGCCGCTCTCTGAGTAACTGCAGGAACTGCAGCTGCTTAAATGTGTCGTACAAGTGAAGTTGAAATGACCTGATTTGACAGAACGGCAGTAAAGACTTTAACAAAACAAGGAGCTGTGAAGCGTAACATGAGGACAGTGACAGGGTGAGGCTCCGACGGCTCCACACTGGATCTGAGATGGAAAACACTGAGCTACAACGTAAGAACAGACTTTAAGGTTTAATGCTAGAGTTTGGATGAATAAATCAAATGAAACTCCTCATTTCAGTGAGCGACACCAGGCTGTTACACTTTATAACCTGTCTGTGAGTCAAATGTTTGTTCAGTGACTCTTCTGCAGCCCCGTGGTCTGCTCCTCAGAGCTGCTGGGCCAGGTCTTTACTGCCGTCTGTCAGATCAAGTCATTTCAAACCTGATCTCTGTGGCACATTTAAAACACTACACGATGTTCAGTCACGGTGAGTCTTTCTCCACTGGGACGAGGACACGCCCATGACTCTATTCGTCCATAAGTGGAGCTGACAGTATTTCAGATGTCAGTAAAAGAATGTTGTTGGTCTCATGCTCTGCCCTTTGATCAGCCTCAGACCTCAGCCTCACCTGCACACGTACACTTCACTCCTGAAGCTCAGCATGAATCCAGCTTCACTTCTCAGGCTGAAGAACCTGATCTTCTCTCCACAGAAGCAGATCCTTAGCCTCAGTGTCGGCTCTGTCCATGAAGAGTGACTGGTCTAAAGACTTCCCTCCAATCTTCAGTCCTGAACCTGCTCCAGACTCTCAGTAAGATCTGACCTGAACACAGAGTCTCAGCAGCTAAACTGTGCTTTATATTTGTGATTGTAACTTGTGAGATGTTAAAGACGTGCTCAGTGCTGTGTGTTTGTGTCACAGAGAAACAGAGTCAGAGCAGGACGCCTGGCCTCAGTGTGGAGACACAGGCAACAGTCCTGATCAGGGGGTTCAAGGCCCTGCACCAGGTGAGTCTGCTCAGTCTGAGACTCATCAACTACAGCAGGGAATAAGAGACCTGTTCATCAACATTAACAGGTGTCTCCTCCTCTGTGTCCAGGTGAAGGTCTCCACAAGGTTCTGAAGGAGCATAAGCAGAGCCTGAGCAGCAGATGTGAGAGTGTGACAGAGGGAAGTGAAGAATCAGGAGATAGAACTCTTCTGAACAGCATCTTCACTGAGCTGTACATCACAGAGGGCCTCAGTGAAGAGGCCAGAGCCCAACCTGAGGAGAGGAGTCTGGAGACACAGTCCAAGAAGAAGGAGGTCCAGGAGATCACCATCAGGTGCCAGGACATCTTTAAAGCTCTGCCCCCTGAGCAGCAGCAGGGGGCGCTGCAGCAGGGCTCCATCAGAGCCGTGCTGACTGTGGGCGTGGCTGGAGTGGGGAAGACCTTCTCAGTCCTGAAGTTCTGTCTGGACTGGGCCCAGGGCTCAGAGAACCAGGAGCTGCAGCTTGTGGTGCCACTGTCCTTCAGAGAGATGAACCTGGTCAGAAGGGGGCGCTACAGTCTGATGGAGCTGATCCAAGTGTTCCATCCAGCGCTGGATCCACAGGTCAGTCTCACTTAGAGAAAGCTTTACCTTTCACATCATATATTTCAAAGTCTCAAACACTTTTGAAATGACTCCTGGCTCTCAGGGCGTTTGTTAGTTCAGTCTGTGTTCACATTCACTGTAAACCCTGCAGTCCCTCACACTGGAGCTCCACCACTCACTGGTTTAAAGTGAGGGATGAAGGAAAGTGGTGTAAAGTCATGGATGTTAAATGTTGTGTTTCTCTGCCCCACAGACGCTCACAGCCCACACTCTGTCCGTCTGTAAACTCCTGTTCATCTTTGACGGCCTCGACGAGAGCAGACTGTCTCTGGACTTCAGCTGTGAGCTCATCTCTGAGGTCACACAGAGGTCAGAGGTGGGCGTACTGTTGGTGAACCTCATCAGAGGCGCTCTGCTTCCTCACGCCCTTATATGGATCACCTCCCGCCCAGCGGCGGCCCATCAGATCCCAGCGCGGTGCGTGCACAGGGTCACGGAGGTCAGGGGCTTCATCACTGACCCACAGAAGGAGCAGTACTTCAGGAAGAGGTTCTCAGATGAAGAGCAGCTTCAAACAGTCCTGTCCCACCTCAGAACCTCCCGCAGCCTCCACAACATGAGCCAGATCCCAGTCTTCTGCTGGATCACCTCCACAGTCCTGGACCACGTGTTGAGAAGCCATCAGAGCGGACCACTGCCCCAGACCCTCACAGACATGTACGCACACTTCCTGTTGGTGCAGACGCACAGGAAGAGGAAGTACGGAGCTGGAGCTCAGGACAGAGCAGAGAAAAGTCTTAGAAAAACTCACGATGATGCAGTTAGGTCTGATGACAGAGTGAAGAAGAGTTTGAGGAAGGCCTCTGTTCAGGAACTCAAATCTGAGGACAGTGTGGAAAAGAAAACAATTACAATGCCCCATCATTCTACAGTTAACCTTAAAGACAGAACAATCAAGAAGACTTTGTGGAAGGCTTTTGTACACAAGGTAAGACCCAAGAGGAAGCAAACCCCTAAGAACCAGAAGAAGAGTGGACAGACACTGACAGAGGCCGACACAGAGCTGCTCCTGAAGCTGGGGAGACTGGCCTTTGAGCATCTGCAGACAGGAAACATCATGTTCTACCAAGAAGACCTGGAGCAGGTGGGTCTGGACCTGAGCGAGGCCTCGGTCTACTCCGGACTCTGCACTGAGATCTTCAAACGAGAGAGTGTCTTCAACCAGTCAGTCTACTGCTTCATCCACCTGAGCGTGCAGGAGTTTCTGGCAGCCGTTTACCTTCACCACTGCTTTAAGAACAACCAGGAGGTGGTCAGGGAGTTTCTTTATGGAAGTGAAGGAACCGTCTCAGAGTTAAGTCCAAATGATTTACTCAATCAATCTCTTGAAAAGTCCCTGCAGAGTCCGAACGGCCACCTGGACCTGTTTGTGCGGTTTCTTCATGGCCTCAGTCTGGAGTCCAACCACAGACTTTTAGGAGCTCTGCTGAGTCCAATCGACCAATCAGAAATCACAGAAGTCATGAAGAACCTTAAAAAGATGAACACAGAGAAAATCTCTCCCGACAGAAGCATCAACATCTTCCACTGTCTGATGGAGCTGAAGGACCAGTCTGTGCAGCAGCAGATCCAGGACTTCCTGAAGTCTGGAGGTGGATCTAAGGAGAAACTGTCTGAGATCCAGTGCTCGGCTCTGGCCTACATGCTGCAGATGTCAGAGCAGGTCCTGGAGGAGCTGAACGTAAAGAAGTACAACACGTCTGATCAGGGTAAACAGAGACTGATCCCAGTGGTGAGGAACTGCAGGAAGGCTGTGTGAGTCCTCAGTCACAGACAGAAGCTTCACAGACCTGTTAGAATGACTCACATGTCGCTCTAACATCTGTTACAGGTTTGAGGACTGTGGACTCTCAGAGCTTCACTGTGAAGTGGTGGCATCAGCGCTGAGCTCCAGCCCCTCCCATCTCAGAGAATTGAATCTGAGTTTTAATGACCTGAGTGACTCCTCAGTGTCTGTGCTGTGTGTTGGTCTGAAGAGTCTTCACTGTCAGCTCTCCTCTCTCAGGTCAGTGCAGGTCTGAGGACATCAGTGTCAGGTCTGTGACGGCTCTCGCTCGTCCATCCTCCACTCTCCTCATCCTTTAATCACTGAGTGATGGGACGTAACCGTTCTCTGAGAGTGAAGTAAAGTGTAGGAGATCATGTCTGAAAAACCACAGCATTTACCCCCGACCTCTGAGTCCTGCTCCAAACCAGAGTCTCAGATGTTCAGCTGTAGCTACAGAAACTCCTCTGACTTTACTCTGGACTTAATCACTTCATTTATTCTTTATTCAGATTGAGCAGCTGTGGTTTGTCAGAGATCAGCTGTTCCTCTCTGGCCTCAGCTCTGAAGTCCAACCCCTCACATCTCACTGTCCTGGAGCTGAGTGATAACAGACTGTCTGAGTCAGGAGTGTCTCATCTGTGTGGTTTTCTTCAAGTGACAGACTGTCGCCTGCAGATTCTCAGGTCACTTCACTGTCTCTGTGTCAGGGCTATAGTTTTGTTTAGTTCATGAGAAAAATAATTTATTTCCTGAAGAATAAAAACATAGAAGTTTTATCCATAGACTTTTAGAATAAATTAACACATTGATTACCATTTTGCACTTTTATACACTCTTAGCCTACTGCGAGTCACCACCACGTCCTCGGCAACGTGTTTTTGTAACAATATTTCAGCTCCATGTTCTCTTCAAACAACGTGAAACTCAGGCCCAGACATTCTCAATAGTCCATGTTCTTTTCTTGAAGAGTGAAGAGTGAAATGAGGGAGACAGTTGTGTTTCATAAAACACACAATATTTGATCAAACTAGCCTCTGTTTAGCTTAGGATTTCTGAGGAACCGAGACACGTAGAATGAAAGTGTTTCCACCTCCTGAGAGCTGAGAGTCTCAGTTTTCAAACGAGCCACAGTCTGTGTCCATAACTATAACACAGAATACACTGTGGTGATACAAATATCATGAAAAATGGTCTGGATTGTTGGCACTCACTGTGTTAAATGTCATTTTAAAAATAATCACAAAATAAATGAAACATTTTCATCTATTTATGCTTTTTATACATTAAGATTTGTATATTGTTCAAACTATATTTTAGAAAGTTTTAGAAAATAATTAGACTTTAAACACTTTGTGGAAAAGTTTGTTGTTTTAAATTATTAACTCTCCAGTTTAAATCCATGACTTTTATTATTCAAGATGTGTTTGTTTTATGTGTTTAATCTCTGTACTGAACTTTATTTATGTATTTATTTTATTCAGATTGTGGGACTGTGGTTTGTCAAAGATCAGCTGTTCCTCTCTGGCCTCAGCTCTGAAGTCCAACCCCTCACATCTCACTGAGCTGGAGCTGAGGAATAACAATCTAAGTGAGTCAGACGTGAAGAAGCTCCTGGTCCTTAAACAGAGCCCTGACTGTCGACTGGAGAAAGTGCAGTAAGTCCAGACTTTATGAGACTATTCTGAACCTGGAGCATTTTCCGTTTATTTTTGTTCTAAATAAATTCTACTATCAATGGTCATATATGAAGATGAAGTGTAAACCATGTTATTATGTTATATCTTCATCAGAAACAGACCTGGAGTGTGTTGTGTTTCAATAATCCACTTTTTGAGCCCACACTCTGATATACATCTTTAAGCGATTTAAAATAACTTTTTATTTTTCATATATTTCATTGTCTTTCCATATTAATTATTGTGAATAATAATAAGTTGTAATAAATAATTCCTGATTTCTGCTTCTCCACAGCTGGAGGTTTTATTAATGATGAGCAGCAGCTCCAGATCAGACGCCTCAGTCTGAGCCCAGGAGAATAAACAGAAGGATCCAGGATCACAGCTCAGAGGAACAGGTCTGAGCTCCATCAAGAACCTGGAGACAAAAAGAGAGAAGAAAGTGAAGTCCTTCAGACTCTCCAGGCGTCTGATCCTGGAGCTTTGATCTGTTTGACTTATTGATATTATTACATTGATCTGATATTATGATCTGATGAAGAACAGTTTGTTCAGATCAGATGGAAACTCTCTGAAGAAGCACAGTCTGACCTTCAGTCTTGTTGTAAACTTTGTCCTTTGAGTGAAATAAAGTGCTTCATGACTTCAGACGACGTCCTGGTGTCGTTTCATCATAAATGTTTCCATCGTCTTGTTCCTTCGTTGTCTTTAATGTACCGTAAATGCTCTAATATCTGCGGGCCGTGCGGGGCCTTTATTTACTCAAGGGCATCCAGGACCAGGCCTTTATTGGAACCAGGCCACAGTTAGAGACAGGCTTTTATTTCTATTTGAGCAAAATGGATGATATTAATTAACATTTCAAACCCTCTCCCAGCGGCTGGAACATTGGCGCCTTTTATTTTGTCGGGACAACAGGAAATGTTTCGTTGCTGTTAGCGGAGCTTTGACATCAGTGTCACTGCAGGTTTCTGTTTCGTTTTTACCCCGGACCTGATTATTTGTTGTTATCTCGTGTAAAGGCGAGTTTAGACGGAGCGTTTGTGTTTGTGATTGATCATAAAAGACCTGAGAGAAGACTGTGTCCTCTGTCGTCGACTTGACTCTGACCATTACTACATGTTTTTTAATGTCACTGGTTTTATTCAGCGAAAGACCTCGGCAAAAACTGTGAGGAAACGTAATCTCACCCCTGAAGTGGCTGCGAAATATACTGATGCTTTACACCAAATTCCTCCAGTGACTTTACCTGCGAACTGTGATTTTATTGTTGACAACTTTAACAGTAAACTACTCACTGCCCTCGATACAGTTGCACCATTCAAACTTAAAAAGGTTAATCCTAAACCCCTTCCCCCTTGGAGAATCACGGAGCTAAAACAACTTAAGAGAAATTGCAGGAAGGCCGAGAGGAGATGGAGGAAAAGCAAAATAACGATAAATTATCAAATATTCCGTGCCCAACAAAAGACCTGCAATACAGCAATAAGAAATGCAAGAAACACATTCTTTTCCACAATAATCACCAATCACAAAAGTAACTCAAAAGTCTTATTCTCGACGATAGAAAATGTTTTAAATCCTAATTTAAACAAAACTCCTTTTAACCCCACAGACGCCTCTGTGAGGAGTTTGCAGACACTTCAGAGGAAAGATAGACACTATTAGAGGTTAGATTTTATCTACCCAAAGTAACACGGTTCTAAATACATCTGATGGTCTATTTGTTCCAGAGGAAACACTGGACAGTTTTGTCCTGGTTAATGCTGAGATGCTTGATAAAGTTTTCTCCTCAGTGAGTTCCACCACATGTCCTTTAGACCCGGTCCCAACACCGTTTTTTAAAACATTTTATGGATGTTTTAGAGACGAGCTTCTAAACATGATGAATTGCTCTCTCCAGACGGGGTCTTCCCTGCTGCGTTTAAAGGGGCGGTGGTGAGGCCCCTGTTGAAGAAGAGCAATTTGGATTTTAATGATTTTAACAATTTCAGACCAGTTTCCAACTTACCATTTTTAAGCAAAATCTTAGAAAAACTTGTCTTTATCCAACTTAATGATTTTATTACTGCACAAAATGTCCTTGAGAAATTCCAGTCCGGCTTTAGGGTAAACCACAGCACCGAGACCGCCCTCTTAAAGATTTTAAATGATTATAGATTAAATTATGATTCTAAGAAGTTGACGGTGTTGGTTCTTCTGGATCTGAGCGCTGCCTTTGATACAGTCGACCACACTATTCTTTTAACTCGTTTAAAACACATCGGCCTCTCTGGTGCTGAACACAAATGGTTTACTTCCTACTTCACAGACAGGACGTTCATAGTGAGTGTGGATACCTGCTCCTCTAAGGTCCATAGAATTACATGCAGTGTGCCCCAGGGTTCAGTTTCAGGCCCAGTGCTTTTTAATCTGTATATGCTCCTCTTGGTGATGTCATCAGGAGACACGGGGTCGACTTCCACAGTTATGCTGATGATACACAGTTATACATCTCCATGTCTCCTGATGACACCAGGCCAATGGATGCACTTTTTAACTGCATTTTAGAATCGAATCCTGGATGGCAGAAAACTTTCTCCAGCTTAACCAGGACAAAACTGAAATGTTAATCATCGCTCCTGAGGCCCAGAGAGAGAGACTTTTACCCAAACTACAGTGTCTATTAATCCTTCCTCACAGGTGAAGAACCTGGGTGTGATCTTTGACTCTGAGCTGACTTTTATTCCACACATTAAGAATATCACAAAGATAGGTTTTTACCATCTAAAGAACAGAGCCAGAGTCGCCCCATTCTCTCTCGGGCCAACACGGAGACGCTCATGCTTTTATCACCAGTCGTATCCACTACTGTAATGCCCTGCTTTCTGCTCTTCCCAAAAAGAGGATCTCAGGTTTACAGCAGCTCCTGACGAAGACCAGGAGGCGGGACCACATTACACCTGACGAAGACCAGGAGGCGGGACCACATTACACCTGACGAAGACCAGGAGGCGGGACCACATTACACCTGACGAAGACCAGGAGGCGGGACCACATTACACCTGACGAAGACCAGGAGGCGGGACCACATTACCGCAGTGTCCCCCTCAGCCCGGGTTCCCGTTTGTTTACTTCCTGCACATGAGTTTTCATTTACTCATACTGGAGTAAATGAAAACTCATGTGGAATGAGCAGAGGTTACTCAGTTACATTTACTCCAGTACTTGAGTAACATGTTGAAGAAATTGTACTTCTTAGAGCACTTTTATTTTGCAGTACTTTTTACTTCTACTTGAGTAAAATCACAATGAAAAGTACAAATACTTTTTCCACTGTGAGTAAATATTTAAGCGGCGCATTATCACTTCATTATCGACTGAATCTGTTTGGGAAAGATCTTTTTCATCTTGTCAGGACAATAATAACAACTGAGCTCATGATTGGCC
This sequence comes from Gobius niger, assembly GCF_951799975.1. Classification (NCBI taxonomy): domain Eukaryota; kingdom Metazoa; phylum Chordata; class Actinopteri; order Gobiiformes; family Gobiidae; genus Gobius; species Gobius niger. The sequence continues at coordinate 26,836,560 of NC_136872.1, read as the reverse complement.
TGTGATTATTCAGCTTTACCCAAATCTAAAAACATGAAGAATGAAAATGTGACAAAAATGTGACAAAAAATAGAAAAAAAACTACAAGAATTGAACAAAAAAAGTGCTTAAAGGATGAATGTGGATCAAAGCCAGTGTGAAGTGTTTCTGCAGAGCGTCTGCCGACTCAGCACAAACTCTGAAAAACAACGACACGTTTACACGTTTACAAATGAGGAGAATAAAGAGTTTTGGAGCTTTATTTGATTTGAATCTTCAGAGACATAAAGAGTCAGACGGTTTGTGATGAATAATCCTCTTCATCTTATTTGATTCTATGTTTGTGAGAGCGTGTGATCTGAGACTCACCTGCAGCGACGCCGAGGCAGTTTGACCTGGGGGGGCGTGGCCTGAGCGGGTTTGTTACATCATCGCCAGGGAAACCCAGAGTCACATGATCAGAGTCACATGATCAGACTGGACTGCAGAGGGAAAAGTCCAGACACACGGGGACTTTAGGGAGGGAGGATTCAAACAGGAGGAACTAAACCCCCGCCTGATCCCACAGCATTTTCTCCACTTCAGCTTCAAATCAAATCAAAATGTGTCTGAAAACTGTCTCCACTTTGGGACACGTTTGTGAGAAGTTCATCAAACCTTTGTTCATTGATCTGAAAGAGCAGACGCTGCACTTTTCCTGACTCCTGATTGGACAAAAGAGTTTATATTAAATACTAACGAGTGCGACAGGGTCAAAGGTCATCAGTGAGTTTGAACCTCTGTCTGTATCAAATCAAACCCAGCGTATTGTCATGGCCTTGACCTGACTTTACACCACACTGAACCAAAGAGCGCCCTCTAGTGGCTGAACACGGTCCTGTTTTACTGAGGGCCACATGTTGAAGGAGGATCTTTGTGGCTTCAAAAGGCTCTACGACTGGACCGGGGTCGATAATCACTGCTTTGTGTCTATGTTATTTTATAATTCTCCTGTCACTAAACATGTTTTCTTTTTTATACTGTCAGGGGCAAAAATAGATTTACATTTTGTGAAACTAGGCCTGTCATGATCATTATGAAATTAAACAAACGCTGCAATACATTTCCTTCTGATCTCAGTGTCAGTGATCCTCAGCCTGTGCCTTAAGGGTTAAGTGTGTGGCTGTGGTGACAGAGGGCGGGGCTTGTCCTCAGGTAAAGAGCAGGTGTTTCCGCCGCAGTGTCACAAATGTGCGGCTGAAGGGGAGATGACGGGACGGTCCTGTAATCTCCAAACCGAGCAGAAACCAGGGAGAGTCGGACAGAGGAGACGCTTCAGAGCCCACACTCAGGTGAGGCTTTGGGAAAAGACAGAGCTTCTAAAAACAAGGAAAACAATCTTAAAATGAGACGCTTTGTCTTGTTTGAAGGAAAACATTCTGCCAAAAGGGTCAGCATTGTTTTCTTGCTAAGAATTATTTTTCATAGAATATTTTTCTCATCATAAAACAGGAAAGAAACACTAAATTTAAGCAAATAAATGACTAGAATTAAGCAAAATGTCCTCAGAAAATGGAATCATTTAAGGAAAACATTCTTGTTTAGTGAAAAATTGTGGATATTTTACTTAAATGTTGCTTGATTTCAGTAAAATGTTGTTAATGGGGCGACAGTGGTGCAGATGGTAGAGCGGGTCGTCTCATGATCGGAAGGTCAGGGGTTCGAATCCCACCTCCTGAAAGTGCACACTGTCGTTGTGTCCTTGGGCAAGACACTTCCCCCACATTGCCCCAGTGTCTGCTTATATTGGTGTTTGAATGAGAGTATGAATGGGTGAGTGGATCCTTGCTGTAAAGCGCTTTGAGTCTAATGTAGGTGGAAAAGCGCTTTATAAGTTGAGACCATTTAATAAAAACTATCTCCATGATGTGGAGCTGGAGGATTCACCTATTGTACATGTTTTTAGTGGTGGGGAAACGTACACACACACGGGGAGAACATGCTCCACACAGAAAGGCTCCGTCCTGGTGGGAATCGAACCCGGGACCTTCGAGCTGTGAAGCCGAGGCTCTAACCGCTGTGCCACCGAGCCGCCCACTTTAAAGAATGGAATGTTTTATCTCTCTGTGAGAAGAAGTTCTTAACCCCTTAACTCCCACCTGAACCGAGCACATTTTCTCCAGTTTGGCTTTACCCCAATCCAAAAGCTTCTGGAAAAAAGGTGAGAAAAAGCAACAAAACTGAGACAAAAACAATGATGGAAATGTGACAAAAAAGTGATGAAAAAATTACAAAAAATTACAAAAAAAAGACAAAAAAGTAACAAAAATGAGTTGAATACCCAACAAAAAAATGATGGAAAAAGATCCTCTCGGTTCAGGCGGGAGTTAAGAGGTTAATCAGCTCCATCTTTAAGGCCTTTAAATAACTTTAGTTCAATAAAAGAGTTTCATGTGAGGCTGTTTGGATCCTGTTTCTTCCACGTGAAGCAATAATCGGCTCAGAATCAGAAAACTGTTTATTACTATTGTCAAAGGTTTTACAAACTTTCTGTGCAACAAGAAACATGAAACTAAAGGAATAATGTTAAAAATAAAAATAAATAAATAAAATATATTTATTTTTTTGTCTGACGTCACTTCCAGGGCTCCATAACAAACTAAGACAATTGTTTTTCTGTTTTCAAAGACAGTCTTGGTCAATCCAAAACTGTAAACCTCGTACCTGGATTTCTGAGCAGGTTTGTCAACGACTAAAAGACAAATTCAAGTCAAATTCAATTCAAACAACTTTATTCATCCCAAAGGACAATTCAAAACTGAGACAAACAAACACATTCAGTACAAACGTCATGAACTGTAAATCATCAGGACACAAGAGAATAAAGAGGATTTTATTCAACATTTCTCACAGCTTTTTCCATCCTTACGTTTCCAGAATCTGAATTGTTTTATTGGCCTTTGTTATGATCAGGTTCAATCGTGCAACATGAAACATAAAACCTTTGCCTTAATGAAACTGAGCGTCTGAATCCTGAAACACATGTAAAGGTCAGTGGGACAAACTGGACCATCTTTGTTTATCGTCTAAACACTGATCCTGAACCTTTGCTTGTTGACTCGGCCTTAAGTCTGAAAAGCCAAAGCAAATGAATAAACTCATGATCAGAGACAAAACTAGGATAAAAACTGGGAAAACTTTGACAACTTGAATAATCATTAACTCTTTTTGACCTTTAGTTTATGATGGATGTTGTATTAGTGGATCATTAACCTGTAGCTTTGCCTGAATCAGAGTCAAAGTGCGTCTGAAGGAGCGTCAGACAGAGCAGAGTCTCCGAGTCTCCGAGTCTCCGAGTCTCCGAGTCTCAGAGTCTCAGAGTCTCCGAGTCTCCGAGTCTCACTGTTTCCTGTTGGTTCAGTCTCAGGTAAATAAACTCAGCGTTCACATGATGAGGTTTATCTCTGTGTTAAAGGCTCTGATTCTCCCCCAGGACGAGACTCGGAGGAAATGGCAGAAGGAAAAGCAAAGCCTCCAGAGGGCAGCACTGAGCCACAGCTCTGTGGGACAAAGTGAGTTCGTTTCTTATTTAACCTCCTTCAAAGACAAATGTGACTATTCCAGTTTGTGAAAGTTCCTTCACTCGTAATAAACAGTGAGTGGATCATTCACAGATCTGTAATAAAACTGTAGATAAGGCGTTGTCACGGTAACCCACTGGAACAACAGCTCTGGCGGCCATTTTGTGATGGTCATAAAACTAACCAGACTCTTCTGATTGTCGTGATTTCTCTGAATGACCTTTGATGATTCGATCTAACGCTCAGGGAAATATAATATTTAAAGACTAAACAGATGAACGTGAGTGTGACGGGTCAAAGGAACAAAACATCATTAAATATGAATGTGGTAAAAATCAAAGCAGTAAAACTAGAAACAGAACAGGGTAAAACTGAGTTCCATAAAATCCCACATGTGAAAATTCTGTGTGAAAATCTGAGAATTTAGACGTCATTAAAATGAAAACATGGTTCATTTAAAAGTCATTTATATGATCTTCATCAAAGTTATCGTTTGTTTTTTATTCACTTGTTTAGTTTTTGCTCCTCCACTTTTCCCTCTTCAGTTTCAGGTCGTGCTGTAATATTTGTTATTTCCTGTAGATCTGAGTCTTAAACCTCAGGCCTCAGAGACACTGATGGATGAGCAGATGGATCAGTTTCCTAAATGGACTGAGACAAAGTCCAAAAGCTCAATGTGGAGACATTTGTCACGACATTAGCACCTGCTGTTAGTTAGCTTAGTTAAAGTGCAACTAAACGGGCGTGGCAGAGCCTTTCCCCACCCACAAACAGAAGTCAAAAAGTGCTGAGAAAGGGGTGGTCTCGGAGGCTTTGGGGGAGACGAGGGGGGTGAGTGTGTGGGCGGGGTCTGCTCTGTTGACCGTCTCAGACCAAGCCCCAAGATCTGACAGGACTGACACGGCTGTTACCGCTGTCACCACTGTGCGCAATGTTGATTTTTTCGTAGGATAGTTGGTACATTCTCATGACTTGATGTAGCAACTATCCTACGGGGAAAAAAAAAAGATGGCCGCCGGTAGACGACTCGCTCGCTGTCAGTGACTGCGAACAGAGAGAGAGCATCGCACAGTAGCTTTTCTAAGGGATTTATTCCTCTACACCACCTCAGCCGAAGTGTGAGCATCGCAGGGGCGCCATCTACTGGTTTGACTCATGAGCTCAGGCGGTGTGTGCGCGACGCGTGTCCTGGTTGCTGCGTGACGGAGGCGGAGGCGTGTGTGGGCGGGGCCACAGAGGCACTGAGGCAGAACCACGGGCAGAACTGATGACGTTTTCTGGACGCCGTGGACACACTCTCCTCCAATCGCAAAATATCAAATGTAGTTGCTGCGTGAAACCAGTAGGGGGCGTTAACCATGCGGTTTTAGACACAAAAGTGAGATTTTGAACAAGTTTGCACCAAATGTCAAGATATAGACTGGGACATGTAGCTAACTCTATTCAACAACCATTTAGACCGTTTATCAGCAAAAAAAAAGTGGATTTGGTGTTTAGTTACTCTTTAACTTAGTTAGCTTAGTTAGCTTAGTTACCTTAGTTAGCTTAGTTACCTTAGTTACCTTAGTTAGCTTAGTTAGCTTAGTTAGCTTAGTTAGCTTAGTTAGCTTAGTTACCTTAGTTAGCTTAGTTAGCTTGGTTAGCTGCAACAGTAGCTTAAACTTTGGAGATAAAAACTCTTCAATAATTTCTGTTAACCTCTAAACCTCCACCTGAACCGAGCACATTTTCTACAGTTTGGCTTTACCCAAATCTAAATTTTACTAGAAAAAATGATCAAAAGAGCCACAAAAACATGTCAGAAAAGCAACAAAAACCTACGAAAAGCAAAAATGTAAAATAAAAAGAGACAAAAACACTTGAAACATGTGACTCAGTTTTCACACACTCACACTGTTGCTCTCCATTGGAGAAGCCTTTAGATTTGGGTAAAGCTGAACTGGAGACGATGTATTAAAGTGTGGGTTCAGAGGTTAAAAAGCTCCAGGCCTGTGGTCAGAGATAAGTGCAGGTGAAACATATGAGAGGATCTGTGGACGATACATGGACTAAGTTTATGGACATGATATTAATGTTATTAAATGAACCATGTTGTTATAATGAATCCAAATTCACAGATGATTTAATCACATGTGGGATTTTATGACGCTTTTACCTCGTTCTGTTTTTCACACTTTTGATTTTTATCAAGTCTAGTTTTACTGCTTTGGTTTTTACCACATTCATATTTGAATTATTGTATCATTATTATTTGAGTTACTTTAACCCCTCGTACGGGAGAGCTACAGATTAAGTAAAGTTTTTAAAATGGTTCACTCAAAGGAAGTGATTTTTTTTTTTTACTAATTGTATAAAGATCCTGAGGCTGACTTCACATTTCAGAATCAAACATGAATCATCTTCTCTCCACAGAAGCAGATCCACAGCCTCAGTGTCGGCTCTGTCCATGAAGAGTGACAGGTCTAAAGGTCACGTTCCAAACTTCAGTCCTGAACCTGCTCCAGACTCACAGTAAGATCTGACCTGAACACAGAGTCTCAGCAGCTAAACTGTGCTTTATATTTGTGATTGTAACTTGTGAGATGTTAAAGACGTGCTCAGTGCTGTGTGTTTGTGTCACAGAGAAACAGAGTCAGAGCAGGACGCCTGGCCTCAGTGTGGAGACACAGGCAACAGTCCTGATCAGGGGGTTCAAGGCCCTGCACCAGGTGAGTCTGCTCAGTCTGAGACTCATCAACTACAGCAGGGAATAAGAGACCTGTTCATCAACATTAACAGGTGTCTCCTCCTCTGTGTCCAGGTGAAGGTCTCCACAAGGTTCTGAAGGAGCATAAGCAGAGCCTGAGCAGCAGATGTGAGAGTGTGACAGAGGGAAGTGAAGAATCAGGAGATAGAACTCTTCTGAACAGCATCTTCACTGAGCTGTACATCACAGAGGGCCTCAGTGAAGAGGCCAGAGCCCAACCTGAGGAGAGGAGTCTGGAGACACAGTCCAAGAAGAAGGAGGTCCAGGAGATCACCATCAGGTGCCAGGACATCTTTAAAGCTCTGCCCCCTGAGCAGCAGCAGGGGGCGCTGCAGCAGGGCTCCATCAGAGCCGTGCTGACTGTGGGCGTGGCTGGAGTGGGGAAGACCTTCTCAGTCCTGAAGTTCTGTCTGGACTGGGCCCAGGGCTCAGAGAACCAGGAGCTGCAGCTGGTGGTGCCACTGTCCTTCAGAGAGATGAACCTGGTCAGAAGGGGGCGCTACAGTCTGATGGAGCTGATCCAAGTGTTCCATCCAGCGCTGGATCCACAGGTCACTCTCATTTAGAGAAAGCTTTACCTTTCACATCATATATTTCAAAGTCTCAAACACTTTTGAAATGACTCCTGGCTCTCAGGGCGTTTGTTAATTCAGTCTGTGTTCACATTCACTGTAAACCCTGCAGTCCCTCACACTGGAGCTCCACCACTCACTGGTTTAAAGAGAGGGTTGAAGGAAAGTGGTGTAAAGTCATGGATGTTAAATGTTGTGTTTCTCTGCCCCACAGACGCTCACAGCCCACACTCTGTCCGTCTGTAAACTCCTGTTCATCTTTGACGGCCTCGACGAGAGCAGACTGTCTCTGGACTTCAGCTGTGAGCTCATCTCTGAGGTCACACAGAGGTCAGAGGTGGGCGTACTGTTGGTGAACCTCATCAGAGGCGCTCTGCTTCCTCACGCCCTTATATGGATCACCTCCCGCCCAGCGGCGGCCCATCAGATCCCAGCGCGGTGCGTGCACAGGGTCACGGAGGTCAGGGGCTTCATCACTGACCCACAGAAGGAGCAGTACTTCAGGAAGAGGTTCAGAAAAAAAAAACAGTGTGACCGAGTCCTGTCCCACCTCAGAACCTCCCGCAGCCTCCACAACATGAGCCAGATCCCAGTCTTCTGCTGGATCACCTCCACAGTCCTGGACCACATGTTGAGAAGCCATCAGAGCGGACCACTGCCCCAGACCCTCACAGACATGTACGCACACTTCCTGTTGGTGCAGACGCACAGGAAGAGGAAGTATGAAGCAGGAGTTCAGGAAAGAGAAGAGAAGAGTCTTCGAACAACTCATTATGATGCAGTTCAGTCTGAGGACAGAAAGAAGAGTTTGTGGAAGGCATTTGTTCAGAAGTTTAGGTCTGAGCCCTGGGGGCTGACAAAGGCCGACACAGAGCTGCTCCTGAAGCTGGGGAGACTGGCCTTTGAGCATCTGCAGACAGGAAACATCATGTTCTACCAAGAAGACCTGGAGCAGGTGGGTCTGGACCTGAGCGAGGCCTCGGTCTACTCCGGACTCTGCACTGAGATCTTCAAACGAGAGAGTGTCTTCAACCAGTCAGTCTACTGCTTCATCCACCTGAGCGTGCAGGAGTTTCTGGCAGCCGTTTACCTTCACCACTGCTTTAAGAACAACCAGGAGGTGGTCAGGAAGTTTCTTTATGGAAGTGAAGGAACCGTCTCCAAATTAAGTCCAAATGAGTTTCTCATAAAAGCTCTTGAAAAGTCCCTGCAGAGTCCAAACGGCCACCTGGACCTGTTTGTGCGGTTCCTTCATGGCCTCAGTCTGGAGTCCAACCACAGACTTTTAGGAGCTCTGCTGAGTCCAATCGACCAATCAGAAATCACCAAAGTCATGAAGAACCTTAAAAAGATGAACACAGACGAAGTCTCTCCCGACAGAAGCATCAACATCTTCCACTGTCTGATGGAGCTGAAGGACCAGTCTGTGCAGCAGCAGATCCAGGACTTCCTGAAGTCTGGAGGTGGATCTAAGGAGGAACTGTCTGAGATCCAGTGCTCGGCTCTGGCCTACATGCTGCAGATGTCAGAGCAGGTCCTGGAGGAGCTGGACCTAAAGAAGTACAACACGTCTCCTCAGGGTAAACTGAGACTGATCCCAGCGGTGAGGAACTGCAGGAAGGCTGTGTGAGTCCTCAGTCACAGACAGAAGCTTCACAGACCTGTTAGAATCACTCACATGTCGCTCTAACATCTGTTACAGGTTTGAGAACTGTGGACTCTCAGATCTTCACTGTGAAGTGGTGGCGTCAGCGCTGAGCTCCAGCCCCTCCCATCTCAGAGAGTTGGATCTGACCCGTAATAAACTGAGTGACTTCTCAGTGTCTGTGCTGTGTGCAGGTCTGAAGAGTCCTCACTGTCAGCTCTCCTCTCTCAGGTCAGTGCAGGTCTGAAGAGTCCTCACTGTCAGCTCTCCTCTCTCAGGTCAGTGCAGGTCTGAAGAGTCCTCACTGTCAGCTCTCCTCTCTCAGGTCAGTGCAGGTCTGAAGAGTCCTCACTGTCAGCTCTCCTCTCTCAGGTCAGTGCAGGTCTGAAGAGTCCTCACTGTCAGCTCTCCTCTCTCAGGTCAGTGCAGGTCTGATGACATCAGTGTCAGGTCTGTGACGGCTCTCGCTCGTCCATCCTCCACTCTCTTCATCCTTTAATCACTGAGTGATGGGACGTAACCGTTCTCTGAGAGTGAAGTAAAGTGTAGGAGATCATGTCTGAAAAACTACAGCATTTACCCCCGACCTCTGAGTCCTGCTCCAAACCAGAGTCTCAGATGTTCAGCTGTAGCTACAGAAACTCCTCTGACTTTACTCTGGACTTAATCACTTCATTTATTCTTTATTCAGATTGAGGAGATGTGGTTTGTCAGAGATCAGCTGTTCCTCTCTGGCCTCAGCTCTGAAGTCCAACCCCTCACATCTCACTGAGCTGGACCTGGGTGATAACAGAGACCTGTTTGACTCAGGAGTGTCTCATCTGTGTGGTTTTCTGCAAAGGTCAGACTGTCGCCTGCAGATTCTCAGGTCAGTTCTCTGTCTGTGTCAGGGCTCAAGACAAAAATGATTAATTTCCAGCAGAATAAAAACTTAGAAGTTTTATCCAAAGACTTTTAGAATATATTAACACATTGAGTGCCAAAAAGAAAAAAAAAACATTATTTTGCTTTTTTTTTTTTTTTTTTTAATTAAAAAACAAGACAGTGTTAGCCTGGCTTGAGTCAGACTGATCCTCATGTTCAGAGATTCATGGGGGAAACAGTCTGGAATTGTGTGATTTGAATCTCGCTGACTTCAGCAAAAACAAGACAAGCCAGTCTTTATACATTATGTTTTTATAGATACATAAATAAAGTCAGTCAGACTTTTTGCAAGGCTAAGAAAACTTGTGAAAAGTCATGATCTGGACATTTCATCACAACGTTACAGAAATAAACTTGCCCCGTTAATCGTGTGTTTTCAAAGCCCCGCCCAGCGGTCCCGCCCAGCGGTCCTGCAGCAGCTCAGTGTCAGACAGAGGAGGGAGAGCAGAGGGATTTCCTGCACAGAACATCTCCTCACCTTGTGCTTCAGATCGCTCTTTAGTTTTTTATCCATCGGCCTCATAATCACAGACCAATGAGGTCGACAAGCCGACAGTTTATGATCTAAACATAAACCTTGTGTCAGACGCGAGCGCTGTTTACTGCGAGCAGAGGTTCCGCTAGACTTTTTTTTTGTCGGCCACTTTGGCCGGCTGGGTCGTAAAATGTCGGCCATTCGCAAGAATTACCGGCCATTAAAAATATATATACATAATGAACGTGGCTTATTATCATCAACAATCTACATTTAGACAGAGCTACACGAGTGCTTTAGTGGATTCCAAAACACGGCTATTTCTAATAAAAGACTGACGTGAGAAAAATGTAGCAACAGCGAAAATCCAAACATGAAGTTGTGCGCGTGGAGACGGTGGAGCAGCAGGTGTCACGCTGATATACATCACTCATATGCACTTTAACTCAGACAGAAAGAAGCCGATATCTACGGCCCTCACGCTGTCCTTATCCAGGTCTGACCAGCTGCACAGCGAGGGCTGGGCTGTAGATGCCCTGCGCTTTTACGTGGCTTCAGGTGTAAAATAGTGACTAAGTCCCTCACCACTGAAATATTGTGGAGAGACAAATCAACAGCACTAAAGTCACAACAGTCAGTCTCGAGTGATTCAAAACGGACCCAGCTCTGCCGCGCTGTAGAGCGGCTCCGAACACCGGTAACTGAGCCGAGGCGTCTGCGCAGACTGACCGGGGGAAGCGCCTCCAAACCCGGCCACTCTCCCAGGAAGAGCCGCTGCGGGACAGCGCGTCAGTCTGACTTAACACACGCACGTTTCAAGAATATCCTAATCAAACGTATTCGCTGCTGAGTTCTTAACACACTTATATAAAAGTAAATGTACCTGTAGTTTGCCGTTTTCTTGGAAAATGTGACGAAGTACGAAGAGAAAGCGTTACATATCCAGACAGCGATGATGGCGCTTCGACTGTGCTTTGTAAAACGGGCTAAAGGCGTAAATCAAAACTTTTTTGATAGAAATATTGAACCTTTTTTAATATTTAGGCCTGTCTCGAAAACACTTTGTTATGTTAGTCACTGACTTAGGTGACATGTTTAATATATTTTTATATTTTTTATATTTTTTCTCACTTTTTTACTGTCGGCCAATTTGGCCGATGGAAATTATTTTTACCGGCCATTTGCTTTTCAAACCGGCCAAAAGCCGGCTACAGCCGGCTAACAGAAACCCTGACTGCGAGTCACCACCGCGTCCTCGGCAACGTGTTTTTGTAACAATATTTCAGCTCCATGTTCTCTTCAAACAACGTGAAACTCAGGCCCAGACATTCTCAATAGTCAATGTTCTTTTCTTGAAGAGTGAAGAGTGAAATGAGGGAGACAGTTGTGTTTCATAAAACACAATATTTGATCAAACTAGCCTCTGTTTAGCTTAGGATTTCTGAGGAACCGAGACACGTAGAATGAAAGTGTTTCCACCTCCTGAGAGCTGAGAGTCTCAGCTTTCAAACGAGCCACAGCCTGTGTCCATAACTATAACACAGAATACACTGTGGTGCTACAAATATCAGGAAAAATGGTCTGGATTGTTGGCACTCAATGTGTTAAATGTCATTTTAAAAATAATCACAAAATAAATGAAATATTTTCATCTATTTATGGTTTTTATACATTAAGATTTGTATATTGTTTAAACTATATTTTAGAAAGTTTTAGAAAATAATTAGACTTTAAACAATTTGTTTTAAAAGTTTGTTTTAAATTATTAACTCTTCAGTTTAAATTCATGACTTTTATTATTCAAGATGTGTCTTTGTGTTTGTTTTATCTGTTTTATCTCTGGACTTTAAGAACTTTATTTATTTATGTATTTATTTTATTCAGAATGAGTTACTGTGGTTTGTCACGGATCAGCTGTTCCTCTCTGGCCTCAGCTCTGAAGTCCAACCCCTCACATCTCACTCAGCTGGACCTGATATTTAACTTTCTGAGAGAGTCAGACGTGAAGGAGCTCCTGGTCCTCGAACAGAGTCCTGACTGTCGACTGGAGACACTGAGGTGAGTCCAGACTTTATCAGACTGTTCTGAACCTGGAACATTTTCTATTTTCTAAAAACACTGAGGCTGTTGGAGTTTGTTTTAAAGAGTTTTTTAATCTTAAATCCATTCTATCATTAAAGGTTATTTATGAAGATCAAGTGTTAACCATGTTATTACGTTATATCCTTATGAAAAACAGACCTGGAGTGAGTTTAGTTTCAATAATCATCATATTCAGTTTATCTCCGTCTTCCTCAGTCACACCATTCCACACTCCGACACACGGGAGATTTAACTGTTTTAAAGACTTTATTATTTTTCATTGTCTTTCCATATTAATTATTGTGAATAATAATACGTTGTAATAAATAATTTATAATTTCTGCTTCTCCACAGGTGGGATGTTTATCAGCTCCCGATCGTCTCTGAGTCCAGGAGAATAAACAGAAGGATCCAGGATCACGGCTCAGAGGAACAGGTCTGAGCTCCATCAAGAACCTGGAGACAAAACGTTTCCTCCAAAGACTGGACTCTGATCAGTTTGTAGAAGCAGCTCATGGATGATCAGAGAAAGATGAACCTGAGCTCAGTTTGGTGGAGACACAAACATCTGTATCAGACACAAACATCTGTATCGGTCTGATCGTGGAGGACGTGCTGTAAATAACACAAAGCAGAAGTTCAGTCGCCGGTTCAGAGGCTCCTCCTGAGGACGGCTGCCTGTGAAGATCAAATAATTCCACATCTCTAATGTTTGACTAAATGAACCTTGAAAGTTACACCAGTGACTCACGTGGACAGAATGAAGGTTCCTCAGCTCAGACGTGCTGTAGGTTTATATAAACTGAGGCAAATGCTGATGTACAAGTGGAACATGAGCCTCTGCTTGGTTTTCTCTCCTCCCCAAAGAGAAGGTTTTTGTGAAATATAAATGTGCTGCGACAGATTAAACAAGTGGCACCGACAAAGGCGTCAGTCACACATTAATCCTGTTTTTTATTTTGTGATAAATGTTTCATCTGCAGCAGCGCAACAACAAACCCGTCCTGACACTTTGACTGAAACAAAAGAGCTCCTTTCAGTTCCCACAGAAACCGCTTCAGCTCAGATCTATAATCCAACTGTGGAGGAGAAACGGAAACTGTTTCTGTGGGAAATACTCAAGTAAAGTCTGTCTGTCTCTCTACAAACACCACAAGGGGGCGCTGTGGGAGTTTACACTCACAGTCCGTTTCCTCTGTGTCAATCGAGGAGGAGGAAATGCTTCAGAAACAACAGATGTTCTTTGAATGTGTTGAAACTCATGTGTTGTTCAGATTGTGTAAAAACTAAGAAGCAGAAAAAGTGTCAATTTGTGTGATTTGTGCAAATAAATAATGGAAAAATCTAATAAAACAGAGCAAGATGTTTATTATTTAGTCATTTACAGACTTGGAAAATCCACATAGATAAAAACGAGGCCGACTCTAATTTGACTAAACATAATAAAGTGACACACGTTGGAGAAAGTGTTGGAGTTTTCCACTGTCCACTGTCCCGGCCATGGATCTATTATAAACTGGATGAGGCATGCTGTCCCAGCTCCTATCTCTTTACATAGAGGTGCTCAGTGGCGCATGAAACCAGTTTCGTCCGCCATAACGGCCCAAAGTACCCGTATGACGCGTCACCTGTATCTCTGAATTGAATTGATAAAAATCGAGTTGTTACTTCACTGTATTTGCTAGTATAACATCACAACTAGAATTGTTTGGCTGAAATACAAAGAAGGAGCACTGCAAAAGTGTTTTATATTACATTTTCATTGGTAAAATGTGAGAAATTGTTTATTATTTAGCATTTATCTGTACTGTACTGTACTGTACTGTACTGTACTGTACTGTACTGTACTGTACTGTACTGTACTGTACTGTACTGCACTGTACTGCACTGTACTGTACTGTACTGGATCCAGGACAGATGCAGAAATCATGCATTTTTTTGTGTTTCATTCTACTTACACAAATAATGGTATAAGTACATAAGTACATTAAATGCTGCTAGTATTTTTTTAATTAATAAAACAGTTACAGGTTATTAGTGCCATTATTTAATTTTCAGAAATGAGTTTAATAACATGTAGACTAGTTGTTTCTTTTTAACCATAATCCAATGCTATAAACACATGCTATATTCATCATACATTTCATATTTCGTTTTTGGCTAAAGACTTAGAGAAACATAAACTTACTTGAGATGTTTGTTAGTTGTCGTTTATCCTTGTTTTTAGTCCAGTTCATTTGTTTTGCTCAGACTTCAGCCGCTAAATCACACGAGGGAGAATCTGCTCGTTCATGAGTCGTCACGCACACGCTCGCGCACGTCTGCGGCCCTGGTGACGTCACGTCATTAGAACACTTTTAAAAATGTATTTTTGATGCTTTACAATTTTTTTACGAAGAAAAAAAGTCCATGTCCTAAAAATAGTAATTTTAAAGAAATATATTTGCCTCAGTCTGAAACTCCAGACGCCTGTGGACCATTTTACAGGCTGCTCCTTTTACATGAGTGTCTATGACAAAAAGGGCTTTTTGGGCTGCTGGCTGCAATACCACGGCCTGCCACTAGCACGTACTCATTTCA